>NW_027286763.1:50170811-50473311 GCF_022747635.1 Hetaerina americana | reverse complement strand
ATTATTTAACCAGGGTATTTTAAGAAACTTGAGAACAACAGATCTGTTTGATTAAAACAAAGCTGGCTATTTTTCATGCCCAGTGAAATGGCGTCATAAAATTTCTCATAAAGCTGAGACAACGGTCATTATTTTAGGACGTGGAGTTCCTGACCTCATAAAATAATAGCGCCAATAACGATGAAGTAAAACACTGTTGGGTCGTTCCAATGGATTGTTAACCTTTCGCAAACATCTTGAGCATCCTTCTCTTGGTATCATTTAACATTCCCAGTGCGTGGCTGCGCTGATAAAACTCAAAATCTGCATTTTTATTTGGCGCCGGTGAAATGGAACTTTCTCTGAAAAGAAAACAGCTAGTTGTCATGATTTTTTCTTTGCCTGGGTTATCTTATGTTGCATACCTTATCATCAGAAGTAGAAAGGATTGTATCAATATTGAATTTACTCTCATTATCCTCACCCTTCATAGTCTAGAAGTAGTTCATTTTGAGGAAGAGAATGGAGCCAAGGATGTTGACACGCAAGAAAGGCACCCACCGGACGCAAATGTGTAAAAAGAATTTCATCTCTTCATATCTCTGCTTGGCGATTCAATATAGGATTTTAATTTCGCAGATAAAAGATTAACTAGACCTGCACTGAAATCAATGCCTGCAAATCCAAAACTGTCAAGATGGGAACCTCGTTGAAAGTTACAATGCAAGCGGTAAACAGTGATTACCTGACTGGCATGTGTTCTTTCTATCTCTCCTCACCAACATCAATGCCTGTCGACATTTCATTGCCACATAAAATATTATTAAAACAATTTTTTTCTAAATTGAGACATATTCGCGTGTTAAATTTTCCATATGACTCGGAGATACACTTATGAATTACCCAATATTAATCTATTTTCCTGGATTGATCAATGTCAAAAGATTTTTAAATACCCATACCGACGGGTAATGATACCTTGGCCTTCTGATAGGAAGCCTGTTTCAATACAAAATGAGTCGCACAGCGCAATTCAATGAAAAACACACGAGCCCGTTATTATAGCTACGTTTAAATCCCTTAGTCACACTAGGGCGACAGTTTTATTTTACGTTCCATGCGCCTTGCTGACAAATATCCCATACTTGAATCAATCAAACGTCGCGCCACCAGTGTGTTCCAGGAGAGTAAGACGGACAAGGGATGGAGAGGCGACAGATGTGATGGTGCCACATCCTGAATTAGTCGAAGAGGGCGGCGACTACAGGAATTCAGCCTTGACTCCTCAGGCTGCCAAACAAATGCTTGAGATTCGTAAATTACTACATTAACGTGGGCCGACATAAATCGCTTCCGTGAATAAATTTCACCGTTTTATCGTCGACGAGGTCAAGATTGACCTCAGAAAACGAGCCCTCGTACGCGATAAAAGATATACAGAGATGGGGTTTGTTTGTTTTAATTGGAAACGGATTTGAGGAAGGAGGAGTGGGAGAAAGACTGATTCCTTCACCTCCCCACTTGTTCGCTACATTTACACCTATCGGCCTCTTCACCCGCCGCTGCGACGCCTCCTCCCCCGGTATTTCAACATTCCGCCCTCGTCCGCTACGGGAGAGTAGCGCGGAATCCCTTCACGCCCACACGAATGACGCTCGCCTTTGGTTTCGAGGGAATGGACCGATTTTTATGGGGCTCCGCCGAGAGGGGGCAATTTATGGTAGCCGGGGCGAGGAGGGCGAGGGGATAGTTAGAGCGAGATTGTGCGCCCAGAGGTGGAGGTAGGTAAGGCGGGGGGGGGGGGCGTAGATATGCTTACACCTGTGCGAAATGAGGAGCGGCGACTCGGGGACTAGAGAAAATTGTTTCAGGGAAAAAACACGGCAGCAGAGCGGGAAATCGGTGCACGATTGAAACCGTTAGTTATTGTCCGCTAATGATCCGTGAACTTACCAGTGACAACCGTTGTTTTCAATTATTCACTTTCGAATTACAATTCGACTTCTCCGAGTATCATCCAAGTTATTCGATTCGAAATGCTCATTAATGATTTGATATTTTTAAGCAACCCTCTTTCTTTTTAAGAAAAACAGATACTCAATATTCTAGTAATGTCGAGACGTATTATTCAGTGCTCCCAAATTATAGAATTCACGTACTTGCACTACACAGTGTACATGTATGTGTACGTAATTCTACGTACATGAGTAGTGACAGGAGATGAAAAAGATAATTTCTATAACCCTTCGTCGGACAGAGAAACGGAGGTTCTCAGGGAGAAAGTGGAGGAATGGGACTTGGTTTCAGAAGAAAAATGCTGGATGGAGAAAGGTTGTGGGGAGGGAATTGTGGCTATTGGTGGTTACATGAGTCTGTTTTAGCTCGCGCTCTGCGAAGACCCTCAGCACCCAAACCCGGGCCAGTTTCTAGGTTTTCACCAAATGTTAAACCAATGATTCGGGGAAAACTTCTTCCATTGTGGCGTTGAAGCAGTTATCAAAAAGCGGGCAGTGGGAAGCGGTGTGTTTTAGGATGGGATGATCGAGGAATGCGGGATATTTCTTTGAAATAACGGTGGTCGAATGAATGGGAAGGGTGTTAGTGCATTCACCTATCTTAAAAGAGGGACAGAAGTCAAAGGAGAGGTATTTTTGAAACCCAAGTGGCCTTTGAGGATTGTTTGGATATAAAAAATGTCTACCGCAGAATTTTTTGTAAGCGCTAAAATATACTATAACAATTACTACCCGTTCATCAGGATCATTTAACTGGGAGAAAATAGTACATTCTCAAAGGACAAAGCCTGACTATTGGCGTTCATTTTTTCCAGTTTGTGATTAAAGAACAAATAAATACCGAGTATTGCATAACCTCAGATAAATACAATAATAAAACTGGTAGTTTCAGAAATGTATATATGTTAGTCCATTGACTGATACGTACTCTCCGTTTGGGTAGCTTTATCAAATATAAATGAAATATTTTCGTATGAGAATGTACTAATTATATTTTATTGTATTTATTTTTAATTTTTTGTAGAGCAATTATGAATTATTTTATTGATTTCAAAACAGTGGATTCGATTTCATGACGCTGAAAGAGTGGCTCCTCAGGATATTGTAGAAAACATTCGGAATACACGTTTATTCATTGAAACCTATACACAACGTTCTAATAAAAAGTATCGGTAACAATTTTTTCTTGGAGTGTGCGTGAAGTCAGACCGTCGGTTAAGTGTGTTCATGGTTGCAGATCGTATTGGTATTGATAAAATGACAATGAACAACATTAACACTGAAAATTTGGCGATGCGAAAGATCCGCACTAAACTCGTCCCGAAGATCTGGACGGACGACTAAGAGTAGGGTCGAGTGTCTGCTAGCGAAAACCTTTAGCAACGACATCGCGACGGTTCCCCAACCCCCTTACAGTCCCGACTTGGCACCAGCAGACTATTTTCTATTGCCGAGAGTGAAACCCTCCCTCAACGGTCACCACCATGGTACACTACAATGCTGTAAAAGAAGCTTGCACGCGTACCCTTAAGAACCTTCCGGAATCCGTCTCACAGGGAGCCTTTGAGTTGAGGAAAAGCCGCTGGCAAAAGTGTGCCCACGTTCAAGGGATGTACTTTGAATAATGTTCAAGCATTGCAGCAACATCTGAAATTACTCTTTTTTTCCAAAACTATTTCCGATACCTTTTATTCAAAACATGTATATCGTTTGCCCCAGGGATTCTGAAAATTCCGGAAGCTCGTTAGGCAATATTTTTTTTTTCTAAAACATTGGAACACAATGAACAAAATTCAGTGAATACTGCCTTTTTTGCAGCAGTATGCCACCTAAGAGTGGGCTTTTGATCCACCTTAGGGCTACAAACTATTTTACTTGTAAACCCTAATTAACAACATACATAAACTTCTTAAATCTAATGCTGCAGACCAAAAAGTAACCCCTGTGGCAGTAGTTTGAGGGGAGGCGACCGAGCTAAGGTCATTTGCGCCATTAGGGATGGACAGAAAAGATTAAAGGATGGAGAGAAACCCGGCGTCGGCATTAGTCTACTCTTTACGAAAGGCGCCAAGGGGTCCGTACACATAACGTCCCATCCAACGGACGGCGTACTAACTCAAAGTGCGCTCCACAAAGCACCTCAAGTAGGGAACGGGATAACACTGAAAAATATCTGTCGCCGCAGGGATTCGAACCCGGGCCCTCTGGGTGGGAGCCAACGCACCATCCCGATCCCCAAACAACCTCCGTTTTCGTGTAGCGATAGAAGTAGTGGAGGGAGCCGAATGGACGCTGCATTGACACACACAGTAGGTCAATACAACTCGACCCGCGGTGGTTGGATTGGCGCGCCGCTTGTAGTTTGTTTACAATAGCGAGTCCAAATGAGCAATACAATAGAAATAAACGCCAAATGTAAACCGTCCGTTCAATGATAAGGTTTTCACTGATAAAAAAAATTTAGAAGCTCTTGACATTCATCGGGCAATTTGTGTTCTTTACGGACATGATGTGATGAGTGACAAGAGTTGTGCGTCGATGATGACGTTTGTTTAAGAGTGGACAAAAATATCAATGATGATGGTAGAAGTGACCGCCCATCTTAGGGGAACAATGAGCTGCATTGAAAATTGACGAAACAATCGTGAATACCGGCGTTTTACGACATCTGAAATCTTAAGAAAGTTTTCCACATATTTCTACGACTCTGTTGCATTTAAGTATGACTGAAAAGTAAGGCTACTTAATATTTTGTGCTCGTCTCAATGAAGAACTTCAAGGTGCCGTCATCGGTTGGCTGCAATCTAAGGCGACAGAATTTTATGCCAGAAGAAATTTGAAAACAAGCCCAGAGATATGGCAAATGTTCACATCTGCTTGGCGAATAAGTATAAAAAAGTAGAGATGTGTAGTTTTGAGATGAAAATAATATATTCTCTGTGTCTATTCAAGAGTATTTTTTTATAGTATTACTGAGGTTACTTTCTGGATAGCCTTCGTACCAACTTATTTTTAGTTCTGCATACTTCCACTGAATTGCACCCTCTGTTGCTGTTTTCAGCCTCCTGCATCAATTTGCATTCCAATTTCTCCCAATGGCCATCTCTCTTTACCTATCATGCCTGAAACTCCATTCTTCTCCATATTCACATCTCGGAAAACCTACCATCTACGCTTATCCTCTTACCTCAACAACCAACGTTCTTGAGCGATTAGAGCTAGTCTCCATATAAAGTTTCCACCAGTCTTTTCTTTACGTCTTTACTTAAGATACCTATCATCAACTCTTGCCTCTTCGTAAACGCTTCCTTACCTAAAGCAATTCATCTTTTTATGTCCCTACAGCTCTGCCTGCCCACCGCCGAAACACTTCCAGAATAGCTGACCCGTTCTACCTGCTCTATTTTATGATCGCCAATTTTAATGTTTTACTTAAACTTCCTTCTTTTTCGGAATCTAAACCTTTTAGAGACACATGAACAAATGTACATATTGCTTCGCTAAATTTTGGCTCCTATTCAAAAGCAATCTTATAAAAGGTCCATGGCACACCTGAAATATTGAAGATCAGTGTTGAATCAAAACCCCCAATCTCAAGAGCTTTAACGATTAGGAAGGTGTAAAAAAGTCACGCATGCGTGATCATTCATTCCTTCTTTTTGGTCGCTCCTTAATAGTCGACAAACTTTCCCATTCATTCAATTTGTGTTCCGGGGCGTGGATCGTCGGAAATACGCCTTTTTTACCGGGTCTGAGTTTATCCCGTACAGGTTATGGTTACATGGTAAATTTAAATTGGGAACTCGGCAGCAATTTATGATTCATTTTGTTTGCGCAATTCAGAACCCAAGGGGGAATGGTGATTACAAGTATACAGGCAACCAAAAATATCATGCTGCCGTGCCCCTCTCGCTGACCTTAGTTGGGAGCGATTTCACAGTCAAAAAATTTCCGCCAATTTGCATGGTAATCCAAAGGTAAAGAAATACAAGGAAGAAAATTCCTCGGGACCAACGCGTTTTATTTATTTAATGAGTGGTCCCATAGATTTTCGTTGGATTAAAGTCCGCGAATTCGTGCTCCTTTTAGTCCTGTCATTACGTCGTCCAGATCGATTTAATGGAAGCGAGGAAAGTGATGTTTTTGTGAAAAAAATGATAAACAAGCATGAATGTTTAATAAGATGGGCGGAAAAGATACAAAGCTATCCCATCTAAACTACGGTACGACAATAAGTGTGGACGATAAGGTTATATGATTCGGGAAGTCTTTCCAGGATAATATAGGGATTTCAAAGAAAAAAATAATTCTATTTTTACCAGCCAAATTTCACAAACAAATCAATAATTATAATGCTAAAAATATATATCTGTAGATTGGAAGTAAATACTTCCATCAACGGGTAATAATATTACTTCATTGACCATAACACACGATTACAATAGCAACTTTGTCGTCGCCAGATAGATGGCCAGTGTTAGAACAAAAAGAGCTTTATAAATTTCTTCACTCGCTATGAAGTACGCCCGTTTCCATTTTTTGTTGCATTTGCGTACGTGTCACTTAAGTTTGAACCTTAATAAAAGCATTTTTCGTAATCAGGGAATTGCATATTCCCTGATTGAAAATGAAAAGTCCAAAAAAAAGTGAAATGAAGTCCACAAAACAGCAGCGATAATTTTTAAGTTCTGCATATATTTTTCGGGAAGTTTTCTTCTGCAACTTCAAGAAAAGTTTTTAATAAGCACACAATACCACGAAAAGAATCTATTTTTCACCTTATTATGCCATTCCCGCTTCATAATCCTCATGAGACAATCAATTTCTCATTGCTGGGAAACATTCTTTTAACAACTTGCTTGAAATATAAGAGTATTATGCACATATTTCGCCACACATTTACACATTTCATTCCACTGTTAGGGCCAGATAACCACTTTAATCTAATTTTTGATGAACACCATGCTATTCATTCTTATGATTTTACTTTTATCACGCTGTTCCCGCTACCTTAGCCTCTTTTATATCTCAAGTTTTTCCTTGCCTACATGTTATGTCCAAGAACTCGGCGAGGGCAGTTTATAATTCTTTAATGCGCCAGGAAAAAGCCCTGACCAATATTCAAGAATTTGCTTTGTTTACTATTTTTATCTTCCACTCATGTTCTTCTTCTGCAAAAAATTCAAACGACTCCATATTTATCCTCACCGTGTTACTGAATGAAGAAATGAGAAAAGTCAAAAATCAAACTAATAGCTATTTTTTCCGTCGATACTAATCAAATAACGGAGAGAAACAAAAACACTGAAGGGGAGAATCGTAACTTCGGAGAGCTTTGTGGCAACGGAAATTTCTAAAAGAGAAGGCCAAGTTTGGTTGCAGATGAGGCGAAAGAATCCCTTCAAGGGATTTCCCCAAATCATGTTTGCGCTGTCTAAATGGCTACAACGAAAACGGGTGCGGAGAGGGGAGTTTTCCGTTTTAGTCACAGGAGTCATTACCCTTCTTTAAACATTGGCGCAAGGAATTTATTCCGTGTCACTCTTTACGATTCCTACTAGCTTAGATATACCTATCACCCATTTCATCAACTATTTTGATAGCTTTAGAAGATTCCAAAAAAAAGTAAGGTGGAACGTGGTGCTGGACCTTGTGCATTTGCTATCTCAAGACAAATTTTTATTTACAGACTTCACCAAATTATTACACAGGACCATATCCTACTTCACACACATCATTGATATTTACATGACACGGACCACTCTTACCCATCGATACACTGGATCCTATTTTCTAGTTTAAAGCTTTCATTCCGCTGGAAGCTACAGTTGCGTAGTGTATGGTGTGCGAGTATGAGCGCAGTTATTACGAAAGGACAACTTAGTTGATAATTCACCTGAAAAAAAATAGGCGACAGTTTTTCTTACCACAAGAAACCTTTGAGACTTTCAATAAATACTTGGGCGTGACTGTTTTTCCGTGTCGAACTGTTTTCCCGTCCCAATATCACTTGAATCAATTCCAACTGTTTCTTACCTCGATGGGGGGGGGCAGTAAATAATAAATTCTGCATTCCTGATATGTGGTTTCTCATATCTGAAGATCGATGACGTAGCTGCTGTGAGAGGGCAATGGAAATAAAGGAGTGACGAAAAAAGTAGGCAAAGTAATGACGAAAGTAGTGGGTTAACATGCAAAATAACGCAAGGGATCGGTGAAAGTCGTCGGTAGATGGTGTCCATAGTGTGCCGTAGGTCACGAAGCCGAGTTTATTCAACCATGAGAGTGTAAGACTTTTTAACGATACTAGACCGTCAATCCACCGTTGTAATGAAATAAAATTGAGCAACGCTTTCCTCAAAATAAAAACTTACAAGTGAAACAAAAACTAAAAGAGATAGTAATATGCCCTTTGCTAAACATGTGAAAACTCATGGATATGAGTTTTCGACCAACTTACCGCTTGTACCGTAAATGACTGGTCGCAATTGAAAACAACTGTTTCAGTGATAAGAGACACTGATTTTTACTTAATCTCAAGCCCTTATATAAAAAATAAAGATAATTATAAAATCAGAATTCAGAAATAATCGAAGAAAACTCGAAAACATAGTACTTGGTAAAAGCATCTTAGGTTTTTATTTGTCTTTCCAACCATCCCACTTACACTTCCAATGGTTTGAGACATTTTAAACGCCCTAATATTTTAATGGAAAAATCCGTTTCTTTCCTATTCCGCGTTTTACATTCAGTGCATTTATTTACAAAAATTAATCTTATGGCATACTAATCCATAACCTTAAAGTGTGAACCGTAGTCGAAATACGGTTTGTACACTTTAATACTCTTTGGCTCCGTTTCAATATTATCCTCGACCTTAATTTCTTAAATAATCAAATATAAGGAGTATTTTACTTAAAATTAGCAAAAACAATTATTTTATAATTTCAATAACGATGTATTCCTAAACCTAAAACTTTCACAAAGTCTATTTTTAAACATTGGTGAGGTAAAAGTTTTCAATGTTAATAGGAAAATGAACTATTTTTAGCAGTCAGCCCGCATAGGTTCTTTAACATTGGGGACTGTTTCAGAGAGTATACCTACATTTGACTATGAATTACGCTCAGTAATAAATATTATAGACAACGCTTCAATCATTAACTACCATGGATGGCATTTGCACCATTCACGAGGTGCAAAACTATCCCCTCACTTGTGATTCCACGCGTGTCTCTCCATGTCACAAGCGTTGTATAATTCACGATTCTCCGTGCACACAGACTGCGGAGTCTAGACGCAACTTAATTCGAGGGGCGGGAAACTGTTCCGCTCAACTTGTCGATGGCGCGTGTTCAAATACCACAATTGGAGAGCACTAACGCAAGTCCCTCCAGATCTCCCTACCGAGGGCAACTCTGACACAATCAATCTCATTAGTGTCTGGCACTGGGAGAGTCAGAATGCAATTGAAAACAAAAGTCTGGGCAAACTTATCGGAATTTTGGATGGCAGGAAGTTCTCGAATTGGAGAAAAAATAATTAAATTTTATTCGCCTCAATTCAAGTAAGGGCCTTGATGACATCCAATTATGATTTTATGTGCACTGTTCGCATCTTACAAATAGGTAAATCATGAAGTTGAGTCTATTTATATGGTTTTTGACGGGAGGATACTACAAATATACAAGCGCCATTTCCTATGCTGAATTATTCAAGTTTTATAAGAGATGTAGACTTACTACATCAGACCTAACGAATTTCTGACAATTTACTACCTCAATAAATGGCACAGTTGAACCAAATATCTCACAAAATATTATAATTGACGCTGTGTCATCCAAAAAAAACTTAAGCTCAATTGAACCGTGTTCTCAAACCGTCCTTCGTGCATTCCCATATTTAGCATCTCACTTCCTCAAAATTCCTTTCCCCACATCGAGATTATTTTGAACCCAAATCCTCATTGAACAATAAAAATAAATTTAGACTGGTCAGAAGTCGGCGAAAATGATGGTACGGAGGAATTTCACAATGAGTCACCGCCAGAGAATTCAATGTAGACATTATTTTTGCACAGTTTAAGTATGCCCCCAAAAATATGTGGAGACCACCCTTTCCAGTAAAACTTGATCACAGGAACCCATGTAACATTGTACTAAAATAATGCATGTCTGGAGTCCACATGGTCAGTTCTATCACTTAGGATTTGGGCAGTAATATCCTTGAGTCGTATGCAAAGGAAATTTCGATTATACGGATGCACGAATACAACCGTCGTAAAAGTCACTTGCCCAAAAAGATACGACGGGGCCTCGCCTCTATACATGAATGTGGTCACATTGCCCACAGCACTAAACTGATACATATCAAGGATGCCGAAAGGGTGAAAGTAAGGGTGAATTGCGTATATTATGGATAATGGACTGGAAGTAGAAGTACTGACGCCGAAAATAACTGAGAGAGAGGGACATCAAAGAACATTTGAGAAGGAAATAAAAACCCCTTACAAATGAACGGGAATATGTTAAACACATATAAATAGAATTAAACTTCTATATTTGGATATCTTCGAACGAATACCATTCATTAGATATCTCAAATAATAGTTTTTTTACAAAATCAAACTAGCTTAGGTTGTCACTATCTAAAAGTTGATTATCTCCCAAGATTTCTTCTTCCTTATTGCATTGCGATTCAAGATTACCTGTTTAATTCTCTGCAATTTATATTCGGCCACCGCGCAAAAATCTTCTTTTCAATTTATCCCGATAGATGAAGCATTAGTTATAGCAAAGTTGACATTTCATCAGAAGTCACAGATACGAAAATCTGAAAGAGGTGTACTTTTTTAATAATCTCAATGAATAACAACCATTATCATCCGTTTCTAATGAAATATTTTTAGTTTATTGGCAATAGAAAATGCATGATGATGTTGTCTAATTATAATTCATGAATAAAATATGCCTTAGTAAAATTAAAAAATTGAATTACATCTATAATTTTATTAAATAATTGACAGCAATAGATTTACTTTTGATAAACATAAGATATTTATTATATTATACATATTATAGCATATAACTGGATAACTGCGCTGACATCTAGTGGATATTCCGAGAGCCTTATTAACTACCTTCCTGATTTAATTTGCCAGTCAGCCAAGGGGTTGTAAGCATTGCAAAGTGCATTTGAATCTCAGTGCGATAGATAGAGAATTATAATAAACGTAAGAAAAACAAATGTTATTTATTTTTGATGAAAAGAAAACCTAAATTAAACGTTAAAATAGGAGTTCGTAAACTTGAGCTTGTGGAAGGTTGTCTATCTTGGAAGTGTCTTGAACCAAAATGGTCAAATTTAAGAAAGAATATATAAGAAGAAGAGTTGCTTTAGGCAAAGAAGCTTTCACGAGGAGGAGGGAGTAGACAAGGTAAGGATGTTAAAAAAACTAGTTAAATGTTTGATATGGAGCGTGTTTTTTTACGATTCGGAAACATAATCGTTGACTCAAGATGACGGGCGTAGACCAGTGACTTTTGAGATGTGACCGTGGAGAAGGATGGCAGGAAAGGTAAGTACAAGATGGAGGTAAATAAACAAATGGGAGAGTATGAGGCATGGTGGCGGAGTTGAGAGGAGTATTTAGAGAAATCCAGAGGTGGTGTGAAAGGTTGAATGCAGGGCATTTCGATTGCCGATGGACTGTTGAAGACTGAAAGAGGAAAGAACATTGGTACACAAGCAAGATAGGAAGAGCATGAAAAATTGAGGATGAAGAAGATTGAAGAATGAAAAAAAATCATGTAGGATGGAATTACGAGAGATAGTGGGCAAGTGGAATAGAAGAAAAGTTTATTGTAGTGAGGTGTTAGTTAACGCTTTACTAAGCGAGGCCAATAAATGCAGCGGTGCTCATTTTCTGCCCATCCAAAACCTCCCTTAAACGATAAATTACCACATAATAATTCATCAAATATTTCGGTGCATGGGAAAAAATACTAAAAGGATGAAAATTCTTACAAGCGCGTTAGGGGAAAACGTGGGTTCATAGTATGGTGCGCCCTAAACTGAATTAAATCCGGAGACCCCTATTTATTTATTTGTAGGTGCTTCTTTCTAGCGCTGAACCATGTATCGATTTCTCCCCATGGCCTCCAACCCCATATAAAAACGGACTTAGGAGGGAAGTCAGGTCGTCCAGGCGACGGAGACCTTAAAAAAAACTCCCCACAACAATAGCCGAAAATAAGATCGGTCCAAAATTCTGCCTTAAAAAGTAGCCGGAAAGAACGGGAAGTTTCATGAGAGAGACCGCTGGGAGAGAACGCTAAATTTAGCCATAAAACATCGGACGGAGGATTTCAGACGGTCACAAAGATGGTCTCCTTTAAAGACACATTTTCCTTATATGGAGGAGGGACCGAAGGGTAGAGAGAAATACTACCGAGTTTGCCAAATGTGTCCTCTGACCCTTTCCTCGTGTCTTACAGCGCAAATATTAACGGCAGGTATCCATGTGAGACTTTGTGCCCTCTTTCCCAACGTGCCTAAAATAGGGCATAATTTTTTAAAATGTAAACTTACTGGCTCGCGATTGACATTACGCAATGGCAGAATTTCTGATTATATTCTAGTTCAAATTCGCATAGAGTTATGAATCGATTTGTTAATGGTAATGAATTTTAGTTGGTCATTTTGCAACGTAGAAAAACTTTGGAAAGGTTAGAAGTGAATGTTTGGATCTCAGACGTGACCCACATCAATCACAATTTCAGCTGTTTCATCAGGATGTCAAATTTCAAACTGCTTGAGTTGAACGACGAAGTGTAGACATTTGAGCAGTTGTACACTATTTTCACCTCTGCTTCATAGAAAGCGATAAATATCCCACGAATGAATGTATGTCGTTGATACGACGACATTTTGCTCTCTCTTTATCACGGTACAATCAGTTCCTTTCACTACGTGCACCTCGCCTCTCCTAGTTTTTTTTTTCCCAAGATACACAAACCTCTTGATTACCAACCTGAGATTACATACGTGAACGCGATTATACATGAAAACATTTACTTGAGAATGATGCTGTGTAGCAAAATAAGGTTATTCACTCTTCCACGGTATTCTGCATATTACGTTAGGTCTTGGACGACCACTAAGAACTATAATCTTCGGCGTATGGCGAGAACTTCCTCCTCTTTGTCAGGCACTATTTCCTTTTCCAGTACTTAGTACCTTAACGCTAACTTCACTAGGTCTACTCGTAAAGTTTCTATTTTCTTTCTCCTTCTATCCCATTCACCCACCGTTCTCCCTCCTATCCAAGACCTTAAACATCCCACTACTACTCAATTCCCTCCAAAAACTTTTTGTGTCTACTTCGGATTTACCCTACCCTCCAGTGGGATGTTGAAGACTGTGATAGAGGGTAGAATGTTGGGCAAAAGAGGAAAGGGAAGGAACAGGATAGGGATGTTGGACGGGATGAAGGGAGGAAGAAAGTACTCAGAGATGAAGAGGGACCTGATATACTACCTTGATCAAAAAGTTCCCGGAATAACCACCGTGTGGCGCTCCCATCGTTCCGATTTGAGTTCTGTTTTTTTGTTAAATTGGTTTCTCTGTTGTTGATATTCCCTTTAAATCTTAGTGTCATAACTTGACATTTGCAAAAGTTACGTAGCCAAGAGTACATCTATCTCTGTGTGTGTTGGCGATTTTTTACAATTGCAGAAATGGATTTAAATTTGCAACAACGAACTTGTGTTAAATTTTGCGTAAAAAACGGATTTAGTGGCGCACGGACGTTGGAAATGTTGGAAAAGTGTTTCGGCAACGATTCTCTAAAAAAAACGGTCGTTTACCAGTGGCACGAGCGGTTCAGAAGTGGTCGTGAGTCAATCGAAGATGATGAACGCAGTGGCAGACCATCGACATCGAAAGTCGGTGAAAAAATTGATAAAGTAAAAGAAATGTTGGTCAATAACCGCAAATTAACCATCAGAGAAATAGCGGAGGACTTGAACATTGCCTATGGATCCGCCCAAGACATTGTGGTTAATGATTTGGGTTTCCGTCGTGTAGCATGCCAAAAGACCTCAATTTAATGCAAAAAAGAGACCGTGTTGACGTCGCAAAAGACATGATTTGCGAGGCTGAATCCGATCCCACATTCATCAAAAGGATCATTACTGGAGACGAGACGTGGGTTTATGAGTACGACACGCAATCCAGACATCAGGCAAGTGAATGGCGTTCACCAAATGAGCCGAGACCAAAAAAACCACGTCGTTTTCAGTCAAAAAAGAAGGCAATGCTGTCGGTTTTCTTGGATTACAACGGTGTAGTGCATCATGAATTTTTGCCAGAAGGCCAGACAGTAAACAAAGAGTATTATTTGGGCGTTATGAGACGTTTGCGTGAAGCAATTCGCCGAAAGAGACCAGAAATGTGGGCAGAAAACTCGTGGATTTTGCACCATGATAACGCACCGTCGCACAGTGCTATCATTATTCGTAATTTTTTGACGAAAAATGCAACAAATACCATCCAACAGCCACCGAATTCACCTGATTTGGCTCCCTGTGACTTCTTTCTGTTCAATCGAGTTAAAAAACCATTACGGGGAACGCGTTTTAGCAGCCGAGAGGAAGTAATGGAAAAATCGCAGGAAGCACTGATGGACATACCGAAAACCGAATATAAAAAATGTTTCGAGGATTGGATCAAGCGCTGGCATAAGTGTGTTGCAGTCGATGGGGATTACTTTGAAGGGGACAATATAGATTTAGATGAATAAACTTGTATTTTTAATTTTCTGAATAAATTCCGGGAACTTTTTGATCAAGGTAGTAGAGTAGGATGATGGATTTTGTGTTTTGTTAGGAGTAATAAAATATTTGTTTGGTAGTTGTGTCCATCCGAAAACCTACCTTAACCGGTAGATTACCTTAAAAAAATCTCAAAGACCTCTCATTCCGTGGCACACACCCGTGCCTCTGTCTTTCCTAATCATTTATGTACATAATTACCTCGCTTGCCTATCATCAATTTCTTTTATTTTCAAATTCTTTTTTTTTTCGAAAAAATAAACTTCGCAGTGGACGAAAAACTTTATGCATTGCCATGGAAACTGTCATTTTGCTCTAAAAAATGAAAGGAAACGGAAACCATTGCATTAGAATTCAACAACCATGAGTTAAAATTTCGTTTCTTTGGAAATGTAATAAAGTCACATTCAATAAAAATAATGTAAGTAGAGTTCTTGCCTACTTTATGTTTAATCTGAACTTTGCTTCACTGAAAGCTTGACATCGACTAAAAAAATACTGACCATTAAGGTGATATTATGTATCGTACATGCCATTCCGTAGTCCGCCCATATGAATAGAGCGATGTTATCCATAATGATATAATTTTTTTCTTAATTTTCCCAATTATCTTAATCACATTTTTAACCGGGTGACTTTGAAAAATAAATCCTGAAACTAAGAGTATGCATATTTGAATTGTAATTTGGGTCTCACATCGTTTCGATGCATTCCATTATGATTCGCCGCCAGAGGCGAATTGATTTCCAAATCCGAAGCGATGACCTTCCCAAGAAGGCCTCATTAAAGTGTTTTTTTTTTTAGGGGAAAGTAGGGAGGAGGAAAGAAATAATTGGTTTTAAAAATAGAATGCTCACCGAATCGACTTCTCTTCCCTTTCATCCCCTCCATTCTCTCTGAGCATGATGGCTCTCAAATTGCCCAGAGTTAAATTCTGGCGGATAGGCGCCGGACTCCGGATCTCCACGTCCGGGTTCAAACTATGTCACGTGTGGGACCCTGTCCTTTCATTAAAATTTAATCCTCAACCCCGAGGATGCATTAACGTGACAGTTGACGAAGGTGACGATCCGGCTGAGGCACTGCCCTAACGCGAGGAAGGGGGGGTAGGTTGAAACGATCTTCAACTAGTTCCATGAAAACACAGTTGATTGCCCCGGAATACTTTATGAGAACGAGACTGTGTCACGTGCGAAGGGCGCCCAGCATCAAATGTGCTAGAACAATGACTCACTGGCAATAATCAGGATCAGAGCGCAAGCGTGTGAATATGTTCAAGTCAGCTATAAATCATGTAAAAACAGCATTAAATATCTTCTCTTTAACATGGCGTGACTCAATCATTAGGGTAGCGTTCTGAATTGCAACATTGAGCTCCTTCCAGGCACATGTAGACCTATTGACGAAATCAAATGAATTCTCATTTGAACGCTCGTGTGTCTCAAGACATACCGAAGGATGTCGCAGAACGGAAGTAAAAGCGACTTTCTCGTTCCCGGGTATCTTAAGTTTCAAACATTAACAGAGGATAGTATAAATTACAACAAACCCATTAAAAAAATGACGCACTAGGAGATGTCAAAGTCGTACCCGGAGAGACGAGATATGTCAGCAGTCACAGTACCTATTATCTTTAAGAGATTATCTTTCAAATTATTTTCTTTCATCAAGAAAGCTCTTGCGAAATTTTGAGAGCATATTGATGAGAGGTTTTCAGATTTGCTTGACAATCATCAGAATTTAGCAACAACATATGTATGCTCTTTCTTAAGTCTTAAGCATATATTAATCACAGTGCTAAACAAGTCAAAGTATCTTTCATCTAAAATAATTATTATTACCAGTAATATAATATAATAATCACTGGCAGTCAGTCATACCTCTTATCTTTTTTTTTAATTTTTGGTCATTGAAAGTCTAACAGGATTAACGATTAAAGTTACAGATAACACCCAATTAAAGTTTCCCTCTAGCTTTATACCTTCCACGAAAACCCACACATTTACAGACTACACTCAAGCTTCAGTCAAATTATTCATTTTTATCATGGGAATAAAAAAAACGTAGTCATAACACTGATATTTTTTTTTAAACACTCAATTCCGCATTTTAAATTAGTATACTCATACCTATTACATCTATATGGGTACCACTGAGTTTAGAAGAAACGTATGTACATTCATTAGGCCTAATTGGAATTTCAACCGATTCCAAGGATTTCAAGTTCTTTAAGACGAGCGGTCGTTGAAAATTTTTTTTTCTGATTGGTGTCGGACCTTATTTAGGCATATGCGATAAGAATGGAGGATGCCAGGAATATAATGACTCCTTTGTCCTAAACAACTTCCACGGACTACGTGTGTGGGCCAATTCTGTTGCCCCGAATGTGCGTTAATCACTGCAGAAAAGAATATTAACTTGCTTCACTAGCAGACAACGGGAACATCCCGCACACTTTCCTATGCCTTAGAAATGTGATACTATCATTACAATTTTTTTCGAAAACTCTTGAAGTGAAGAAGAATAATAAGCTTAATTCATAAGCTGGGTAAAGGCAAATACGTTAGGTTTATTTATGAATGCATTGTAGCATTGTAACAGGAGACAAGGTAATATTTTAGCGACGCAATGCGATATGTTTGTGATGCAGGACTCTATTATCTCGAATAAAGAATCATCCCGTCACATTTTCTAAGAAGTATGCCGTTTTTTTTTAAAAAATCGATGAACAATACCGTGGATTGATAAATATCACTGCCTCTCCTGAAGGTGTCTACGATAAATTATCACACGCATCTCGTGCGGATTCCTTTAGGAAACACGACCTGTAAGTGAATGCCTACGTTATTAAGTCCAACAAAACTACCTTTATGCAACTAAGCTAGATGTAACTGTCCATCCCGCAGAACTTTTCGCATGAGCTTGGTTGAAGGTGAGAAATGCGCATGGGGTTCAAGAGAAGAGGAATTTTACACTTGCTCCCATCGGAAGATATATTAATGCATGCCACGCCGCCTAGTTCCCTGAAGTCCGTCCAATCGCATGACACGGGTACCTATTGAGATAGTACTTCCTACATTACCGGAGTGGCATCGACCTTCGTAGCTTCTACTACCAACTAGCTAGGACAACTCTTAAAACCCCACCTTCCCAAAACGAAGTCGCTACGACGGAGCTCAAAAAGTTTGCCAAGTTCCTCTTAAAGGAGAAATCGTTCGAAGCTGTCGGGCTATAATTCTTTAAAGGAAATTGCGATGCTTGAACTTCCTCGATGGTGACGAAAAATCTGTCGCTTTCCGAAATTCTTGGTAAATCCTTGCCAAAGCTTTCTTCGAATTGTAAACATTCCAGGAGTGTTCACATTATCTGAAAAAGGAATTAGTGAAGGTTCAAATACTTTTTCATAATGCCAAAAATATTCATTAATTCCAAATTCCGACTGTGAGAGGCTATCTTGAATTCTTAGGTAAGCAGGCATTCTTCGCTGTATCTTAAAGATATTTCAACAATTTCAATATTGTTTAAAACACGAAAATGTCTACGATATTATGAATATTAAAATTAATTTGATTGATATGACGATAAAAACGAAGTCCAATTGATATCATATTGCAGATGATGATTCAGAGTTATTTATGTGTAGTCCTGCAAACTGCAGCCTAGTAATAGACCTAGTGTCAGTCAAGTTTTCTGAATTCAGCTATAGTAAGAGGAAAGGCACGACCAAATTTATTTTTTCCAATAGGAAGACTGAGACCTCTAATTAATAGATTTGTCGGTATGCTTCACAAAAGGAATAGATTTAATCATTACTAATATGCCAAAGAAAATATATTACAGTCATATATCTGAAATATTTTACAAATTAAGCACCAAATATTCTTTCACGATTCCTAAAGTAGTTGGAGTCAATACCATGTGTACTCTCCTTAATAAATTCTATATTAAACGCTCCCATGGCATGATCCTGAATATTATGTTTTGTAATTATTACTGGTACAAAAATATAAATTGGACATTATTATTATTAGGTAATCCAAGGTAGGTTTTTTGATGGACATAATTACTAATTAAATAATTTGTGACCCCTAGCAAAACACAACATCCTACTCTACATCAGGTCCCCCTTCAGCTCTGAGTACTTTCTTCCTCCCTTCATCCCGTCCAACATCCCTATCCTGTTCCTTCCCTTTCCTCGTTTGCCTAACATTCTCCCCTCAATTACAGTCTTCAACATCCCACTGCCGGTCAATACCCCCTTCATCCACTTTTCCTGTCTCCATAGGATTTCCCCCAACAAACCCCTCTCTTCGCCCACCATACCAAGTACTTCCTCATTTGTTTTCCTCTCGGTCCATTTCACCTTCTCCATTCTTCTCCATACACACATTTCAAAAGCCTCCAATCTACGTCTATCCTCCTGCTTCAATGACCACGTTTCCGCACCGTACGTAGCTACGCTCCATATCAAAGTTTTTACGAGTCTTTTCTTAATATCCTTACTCAACGTCCCTGTCATCAACTCCCTCCTCCTCGTGAAAGCCTCTTTGCCTAGCGCAATTCTTCTCCTTACGTCCCTACTACTTTGACCGGGTTGGTCCAAAACATAAAAACCTTAATTTCAGTTAAGTAAACTATTTAAGTACGTATTTTAGCTTTGAAAAATCATCAACATGGTGGCAGTTTTCTCAATCTTTTCCTCTAGTTCGGAAAAATACCACGGGACCACACTTTCCAGGCACATTTAAGGTAGCATCATAATAAATTCATTTTCCTTTATACAATTAAAGTCTTTCAATGCCTCGATAAGCCGTAATTAGGGCCTTAATCTGCCGCCACCCAGTAGGTTAGGTACGTATTTAAATAGCCAAATCCAGCAAACAGCAAACGTTGCACGCACATACGCAGAAGCTTTTACTTTGGTGATCAATACCTATTTGAAATAACTTGATTTTCCCATTTGATTTGTCAGAGGGAATTAATTTTTTTACGATTATAAACCAATCCCCGAACAGCGACTCCGGATTTTCGGGGTAAATTCCCTGACCTCTGTATCAGCGCGTGAGAAGCATCTGGTCCACAATTTTTTTTTATAGGATTCATTGCCTTCTTAAGCTAACCATTCATCTTTCCCCAGATGCGTAACAAATTTGTAATGGCTGTCAAACATCCTCCACTTGGGGTGAAAGGGCAATACTTACGTATTTTCTTTAATAGGTTTCGGACCATCTAAGAGGGCAACACATCGCTTAGAGTGGACAGCTGAATGAACTTCCTCTATGTAAATACCGATCTTGTGAGGGTCTTCAAAAGGAAGCGTGGGTTTTTTTTCAAGAAAGAGTGGGCGACCGGAAGAGTTATGTGTAAATTTTGGACATTTGTAACATACTAACAATTCGCGTGATGAATATGTATATAATTTGGTAAAATATTGTTTTTGTTCAGAAAATTTAAGGTGAAATGTGTAACCAGAAACATTTAATGTCAGTTTCAAACCGAGCATTGATTATATTGAACTTTATTTGCTTGCGTTGCTTGAAGCTGACGATGAGTTACGACTGTTATGATGGGCAGAGTAATGCTGGGAACTTTTTAAAGGAGTAGTATAACACGAAATATTTTAGACAATCAATTACATATACTTAAAATGAAAATTTTCTGCACTTCAAAGGCGAAGGAAATAGGAAGATAAACAAGTAGCAATTCATAATGTTCAGAAAATAAGAAAAATATCAAAACGTTTTCAATCTCGATTCTCATTCTTGTTTCAAAATTTTCTCTTGCCACAACAGCACATTTCTCTAAACAAGCTTATTCGACCGAAAGTCAGATTTCCATAGCCTGCCATTAAAAATAAGCAAAATAGTTCGCAAAAAATTCAACCTTGATTCCGGGCAATCATTTTATGCTACTTCATCTTCCGTTTACCCCACAGTGGTTAGGCTCCATAAAACGTTTACGGCTCTCAAAGAAAAGAGACATTTCTTTCACGCAAATCACCGCGAAGAGCACACTTCGAAGCTTTCCACGGAATGATGTCAGCGTGGGTAATTCTGTCACTCTCCTCACGCGTTAAAAAAAAAATATTGAATAAAAATAATCACAACTCCTTCCTTGGCAGGGTTATCTGAAAAGTGTGAGCCAACCCCGTGACCCGTGACCTCATAGCCCTCTATTAACCTCAAGAGCTCTCAGCATATTACTCGCCTACGGCACCTTTAATCCTACTCCACCGTCGCCGCGACTAGCCCGTCTCTCATCCCCCCCCCCTTCCCGACCCCCTTTCCAACCCAGCTCCGTCTCTTTGTCTCTCACGCACACATGGACACACCCACGTAACACGTGAAGCCACTCTCCCTTCGGACCCATCTCAACAACGTACTCTCCTGCCACCTCAATTCGCTCGCCTCCTCCCTCCTTCCTTGTTCTCTTTACAACGTATGCAGCACCACACCGAGTTCCTCAGAGAAAAAATGAAATTATTCTCTGAAAAATAAGGAGCAGACTGGCGTCTTAATGAAGTACACTGCCTTCCCTGGTACGTGCTGGACACTAGTCCGCCGCTTCTCTTACCAGAGCACATCTCCTTAATTGCAAACCCCTCTATCTTGAAAATATTTGGACCTCATTTCGGCACTCCCGAATTAAAAAACTTTTGAGTCGGATGAAAATGTATTTAAAGCACTACCGTGCTAATGAATTTCAGGTTGGAATCAAATCTTCCAACAAAACTTTCATCAGGAGAGCCAATTCTGATAACTTTTTCAAGGCAGGTCACGAGGGACCTCGACGTACTCCGAGTGGTGAACTTTTCACATTCATTTTAAAATATTCGAAGTGCTTATATTTATATTTAACTATGGTCGTTGAATTAAAGTTCCAAATTAATGATCGATAAATTTAACCGTAAACAATTAATAATTAATCAGGAGGAGGTTAAGTGCCTAAAATTCTAATCATCGAGTGTAGAGGATTCCCCTGGGACAAATTTTTCAAAGCAGCTTCGTTCCCGACGAACGGTGAAATATCCTTGTTCGCCCAAACTTACAGATGGTATTATTAGCTATTCGATAAGTTCTGTTACTCTCTACTGAGCTGTATATTTGCTAATTCGTGGTCTTAGGGAAAAAATATGTCGGCAAAATACTTTCCCTCTTTGAATCACCCATTCGTTGGAAATTTATTTTTAGTAGCAACACAGAAAGAGTTAAGTACGGGAAAAGGAAGGATTTCAATGAAATGAAAAAAAACACTAAAACAGAACTTTCGGAACGAGTCCTTAAGCTATAATAAAATATAATACTGGTTCAATGAGTAGTCATGATAAGACCTAAGGAATTAAACGACTTTGGCTGTACTAAAATACATCAAGGTATCTTAGTCAAACATTCTCCGCGAAACCATGTTTCCAATATTATTTGCATATTATATTTAGCTGGAAGTAAATAGATGACGCAAAAGATAAGTCAGCAATGCACTTAAAAAGAAAAATCATCGACAGTGATAAATCCAAATCGTTATACAATAAGCGAGGTTTATGAGAAAAAGAAGTTTTATTGTGTCTAGGCATGAAAATCATAAAACTGAATAAAGAAAAACGGCCATTAAAAAAAATGCTCTTGAAAGGGCAGTAAGGTTGAAAAACGCAAGAACGGGAATGAAAATGGCGTCGAGTTGGATTGGCCATCGCACTCCCTGAAATGGCCGGTGGAAAGCGAAAAAAAATAAAATAAACCAACTCCCTCCTGTTCCTCGAGGGAAAAGTCTCCTCCTTTTCGCGCCCCCCCCCCCCGCCCCTCTCTTGAGCTTTCCTTTCGTCTTAAAGGGCTCTAATGTGACGGAAAAGTTTTTGCGCAAAGTGGCGGAGGCTGAAAAAAAAACATCAAGCACGTCAGTGGAATTAGGTGAATCTTTTTTTCTTCTGGAACGATGGCGACCTTATTGAACAAGGGTTTTCACTCAAGGCTCCTTGTCTGTTAATCACACCCTGCTTTCAGAGAAAGGACTAATGTTCCCAATGAGTCTTGTGATTACAACTGAAATCACATTTTTTCCATGATCCTGCTAAAAAAACCAAATGACGAGGGCAACTTGTTACTGAATTGGGTCAAACTTTACGCACGCGACAATCTTTTTAACAACGCCACTACAGCAGGATATCATTTACACTCTTCTCGATATCTTTTAAATTGAGTGAGTTTGTTAAGGCATCCGGCCGCATGTGCTTCATTGGAAAAAAAATACGAAGAATGACGTAAAAGGATTGGAGCCGTAATTGGTGAACCGGCGTCCAACACTGTGGGCCCTGGTTGAAATCTCGACGGTGGCCGATTTTTCCGAGAAATCCCCTTCATCTTGTATCCCTATTAGGGCACCTTGTGAAGGACGCTTTAAGTCCTCATCCCTCAATTTGATGGGACATTAAACTGTGATGAACTTATTCGCTACGTTTCGTTAAGTTTAAAGCTGGCCAGTCAGCTAAGCAGCTAAAATCATTGCTGAGGACATTAAAAAAACAAAAAAAGCCATAATTTTTTTAAGAAAAAGGTACGAAAAGCCAAATGGAAGAGTGGGGAATTCATAAAATCAGTTATGATTGCGGATGACCAAGCTTTAGTTAGCAAGCAGGCCAAGGGGTTACAATCATTGCTGAGCGCATTTGAAAATTAGTGTAATAGGTATGGAATGAAAACATCAATGTAATCTAAATGAGGTTTATGAGGCTTTCGAGAAAAAATAAGGGTAAGATAAACGTTAAATTAGGAGTTCATAAACTAGAGTTGATGGAATACTTTACCTATCTTGGAAGAGTTCTGGACCGAAAAGGTCAAAAGTATTAGGAATAGAGAAGAAGAAGTGAGTTAGACTATGGACACTTACAAGGGGGAGTGAATTGATAACAGGAGCGCTGAGTAAGAATATTAAGAGGAGACTAGTGATAACTTTGGTTTTGAGCGTCGTTTAGTATGGCTTGGAAACATAGTCGTTGAAGGATGGTAATCGTAGACTGGAGTCTTCTGAAATGTGAATGTGAAGACGGGTGGAGAAGATGAAATGGATTGAAAGAAAAACGAACGAAGAAGAGCTAGGCTAGGTGAATGAAGAGGAAAGGAGTTTGTTGGGGGAAATCCAAAGGACGCGGGATAGGTGGATGCCGAGTACTCCGATTGGTGACGGACTGTTGAAGACTGTGATGAGGAAAGTGTAGGTAGGCAAGTGAGGTAGGGGAGGAAAACAATAGGCTTTTTGGACGGAATTAAGGGACGTTGAGAGTATGCGGACTTTGGAATTTGCAGGTCGTATGCAGTATTATGTATTGCAGGTCGGGGTGTCAGATGCTGCCTTGTTAGCTGAGCCCAATAAATGTATTCGCGCTCATTCTGTGTCCATCCGAACATTAACTTAAACTATAATATTAACTACCAAATAATAACCATAATGCCTTAACATTATGCCGTGAGTTCTTAAACAAACAAATCCCGCAACAAGATGACGTAACCAAACTTGTTTTTTTTGCGAAATAAATTGCAAAAAAAGCAAGTTTGGTTATCCCATTTTGATGCGGGATTTTTTTCTATTGTCCCTTCACATCCAATTCTACCAAAATATTGCCCACCTATCCCTAATTTAGTATTCGACCTCAGTTGGTTATCGTCTCCCGCCAATAACTAGCGTTAATAACTGAGAGGGTACGAAGCAATGATGCGTGGAGGTACATCTAAATCATTTAAAACATTAAAAAGAAAAGAACTCAATCATTATAAAAAGATCACCAAAAAAATACGAGAATGATGCCTACTGCTAATAAATAATGTAAGCCAAGGATAAAAATAGTACAATAAAGTATCTTGCGACAAGACACCGATTGAACTAGTGGAATTTCCTGTCACGTGCAGAGTAATATTTTTGCCGCAAAGGTAACTACTTCGGCGTAAGGATTTTAGTATCCTTTGGTGTATTTAATAGCCCAGTCGTCTAGGGCTTTCCGTTCTCCTTTGACACCGGATCTGAAGCGCAACTTCAATGCTTTTGGTCACTTGCCAAGATACCCGAGACTCATTAACCAGATGCAAGTACTACATATGCTTCGTTGCACTCTTTACGCTGAGCTAACGTAAACAGGCGTATTGCTCCCTAAACCCTGGAATAAATTTCTGGTGACATTAAGGCTGAGAATGATGCAAATTTCGTATTTGCGCCGAGGAGGATTAGAGACAGACGCTGAATGGTCGTATATCTTTGGAGATGATATTACCTCGGAAAAGCTCAGGCAATAACTCAAGGCTGGTTAAGATGACTTATGCATGAGATAAAGACCACGGGGAAGCTAGGTAAATGCCTGGGACAGTATGTTGATAAGGAACAAAGAAAAAGAAAAAAAATGAGATTTATGGTCAATAATTCGTCGACTCCTAAATATTATGTGCTTTTAAATGTGTCGGAAGCATTGCGGATATTGCAAATTTTCCAAAATAAGACACGAAGTATCAAAAACTGTCAAATAGCCATGTTAAATCCGCTTATGTAACATTTATTCTTATGATGGAAGTCATTCAGATTTCCCTGAGTGTGGATGAAATTTTTACAACAAATCATTGAATTAAAATAACAATTCAAGTTTTAATCATAAAAAACACGATATCTAATACAAACTTAATAAAATTTTAACTAGAAATTAAAACTGAACACTAATTATGGTGGAACTTGGCCCAAGGTTCAGTCTCAAGAATGCAGCGTAGAGGCATAAGTCCAAAAAAATTAATTTTTATTTCCTTAGAAACGAAGGAAACGTTTCGCGATTTACCTAGAAAAGCCTGTTTATCATCAAGGCGAGTTTTAATAATACTAAATGAGCAAAGAGCTCCGAAGTAAAATTACGGAAGATAGCTATCGATGAGACACAGAAAAGGATTAGTAGATCCGAAAAAATATGGCCAACGATGATGGGGAAAGTTACGGTAAGCAAATTCCCATGACAATATATACATTCTCCTTCCTTTCTCAGTGACGATAATTGATAGATTAGATGTTTTATGGAGAAGCTAAGGAGGCACTTTCCGCACAAATCTTTTCCCTGCTGCACGTGCAAGATCAATCTTACCTTTCATTGCGAGAAAAAGAGGGAGGCATCCACGGCGTCGGATACGCAAGAGGAACGAAAATAAGCAAACGTAAGTCGAAGTCAGTCGGAAACATCACTTGAGTCTCAGTGATTAATGAAGCTTTATGAACGCAAAAAAAATAAACAGAAAATCGCTGGCAATAATATATGCCCCTTTCGAGAAGGGCACCAACGGCGATGGAGAACAAACAGTTTAATCAGGGGTGCCGCTTAACGCTTCATCTTTAAACAGAGATTCAATGACCTGCACAACGGTCCAAAGCTTAAGAGAAGTTAAATCACGGAGGCGTTGAAAACAGCTAAGAGATCATCGAGGTTCACCGAATCTAAAAGTAATCTGTGGGGTTTGAAATTAGAGTCTTAAGAGATGCGAAGAGGGATCATGGGTTAAGATGACGCGAATGCCGCGTGAAGGTGCGGGATGAGCCCGAAATTGGAGGAGAAGGAACGATAGGAACAGATTGGGAGGATTCTGCCTGGCCGCAGGCAATCCGTGGAAGGTTTATCTTGGACAAGCTTTGCCGGCACGCGCAGTGTCTTAAGATAGCCCAATCGGAAAATGCTCCCGAAGGGATTTCTTTGCACGATTTCTCTTTCCTCGACAACGAAGTCCGAAGACAGCAGCTGCCCTTTCAACGCATTCGCCATAACCGGCCGAACTCGGTTAGGCTGCGCCAAGTGGAGGCGTTGAGTTCGATTTATTGTCTAGGAAGAATTACAACCTCACAATCCCATTCTTTGCTTCGTAGCGGAAGTCTGAATCACTTGTCATTTTTATCCTGGCGAATAAAAAAAAAACTTTCTGCGATTGTAAGCTATTTCCGGAAAACTGATTGTTCCTTTTTACTGATATCGGATAATTTGACGCTATCCGATGCTTGACATTGTGGAAATGAAAAAAGACAAATTTTACTATTTAGTTCACTTCCACTCCGTTAGAATTTGTAAAGCACAGTCTGCGTTTATTTAACTATATAATGCGGGATATTAAAAGGAAAAGGGAACAGATATCAGCAGGCGCGCGAAATAGCGAAGTCAAATATTCTCTATTTGATAGTTACTCATATATTTTTTTACGATCTGAGAAAGTGCGATTCTGTGGATAATTACAATAAATATATAGCTTTAATTACTATGGACACTGAATATTAAATATTTTTCTTCAAATTAATACCACAGCAAACTCTTGTGTAAACTGTCTAGGAAAAACTGTCAATCAATACAACAAATGCATGATGAAAAGTAAGAGTATAGTATTTTTTCGTCTTTCACACCCAAAAAGGGATGCTATACATTTTACATAAAGGTTATTGATATGCAATCACAGGGGTGTCATTGCAAATGGAATGACTAATTATTGCAATATTAATCCATCCGGAATTACAAAGGGAAGATTAATATCTAAAACGCCGTTTAATGGTATCCCAATCCGGAGGCCATTGAAGTTTTCTTCCATAAACATAACCTCAAAACCATGCTTATCCCATCGGTATCACTTAAACCTCTGTTCCCTCCCAAATGGGCTATTTTTAATCCTAAATCATCTTCCAAGCAAACCTAAATCGTACATCTTCAATGCAATGATGTCCATCATTTCCTTGAACCGCATATTTACAGAACTTAATGGTCGCTGTGCTTGAAAACAGTTTCAAAAGATGCATTTTACTGTCTCTAGAACACTCTTCACCAATCTGTTCCTATACATCTCCCCCTACCACACCGTTAATCTGCTGAAACGTTCCGCCATGAATCTTGCCATCGTCAGACACTGGTTCCTGCTTTTCAAAACAAAATTATTCAGTCGACAAGCATCTCCCCTGCCAGTACTACCGAGTGATAAAGCTTCCACATCTATTCACGCGATAAGCAATTACCGACCAGTTCACCCTCCAAACAATTCATTTCCAAATATTCTCTGCCTGCGCCTCCAATTCCTTTACGGCATCCATCTCTCCCTCACCTTCTCAAAATTTCGCTTTTTCATGGATTCGTGAAAGTTGCAAAGCATTGATTTCAATGAATTATACCTTAGTGTATGTTTGCTAAATTTTATCAAAGAATTGTTGCACATAATCGTAGTCATTTGGCACGCGTCCGGCCAAGGTCACTAGCGCGCCATTAAGTTAAAAATGGATTATCAAGTATCGATAAACTTTTATCATATATAAGCAGTCAACAACAAAAGATACCTATTAATTTAAAAAAATAATTTCTGTTTTCATTTTGTTTTTCACCTATTTGCCGAGGGGTGTCCTACAAATTTCTCAAATTGAAGTATTTGATTTAAATCAGTATTTTTAATAATGATATTTTTCATCCATGTTGTAAGGGGTTTTCCACCTTGTATTGGTTTCACTACGTTCAAAGGAGCGGGCCAACGAAAGGTGGTATGAGGAAAGGCAGAGAGACTACAGATATTGTCGCACCACTTTGAAATCCTCGATTTTTAAATGATAAGCATGATAAATTACCAGAGAATAGGTTTCTTTTGCACTTCAAGGCACGAGAAGGAAGATGGTACCGTTCACATTGCCGAAAAACTACACGGCTGCATGGCCGGGAGGCCATGTTACGACAACGAAATACCAAATATTTAAGAAAATATGTCTGAGGCGCTTAATATTATAAACGTTTAATATTAAATAAAATCTTCGGAGACTTCTTTTTGCCAAAATTTCACTGATTTATGACTTTATTCCCTTTGTTATAGAACATATGGTAATGAGATAACCATGTCCTTTGAAGAAACTTTTATTTAAAGTACTTATTTTTTTCCTCACCTTGGACGTTTGGGTCGATTTTGAGCGAGAGACCCCACCTTCATCTTCGAGTTTTTGGTGCCAATGGTCGATGTCACACAGACATCATCCACTTAGGATCGATAGTTGCAACACTACATGATATCCCTTTTTGCTGAGTGCTCTCCTCGTTGAATTCCCGAGTTATCCCGACCTTGGCCCGCTTGTTTTCCCTTCGCTCGCTCCACTCACAACGAATTTTCTTCTCATTTTGTTTAATTCTCGAAATATTATTCACTTTAATAGATTTAACCTTGATACGAAATATGTATCTTGTTACCTTGTTCTATGTTACCTTGATCTTATATGTGTTATATTTGATTATTTATTAGGTATCCTATTTTCCAGGGCATTGGGTCAACCAAACCTATTTCTGATGTGCCAATTTAAGAAATAAGACAATAATGATATCTTTCGTTTGAAAAGGTAGCATTAAAAGGATATGCAGAGTTTGAATATTTCTAAAACTTTTCTTCTCTATCTTATAAGATAATTAATGGATTTTCACGGCTTGTCACTTGACTTTCTTGATGTTTACTATGAATTCAGTGCTCATTAACTTTTCAATGTATCTCTTCACGAAAATGGGTCAGCGTAGTAGTGCAGGGGAGAAAGAAGGGCACGATCGCTTACCACCAATGATACCAGAAACCCAGAATTCTCCAGGCTGTTCAGAAGCAGAAAAAGTCAATAAATTAAATTCTCCGAAAATTGTGCCAATCGATTTGAATCTGAAATTAGTCTTTTCACATTAAACTATCGAGTTTTAACTAAATATTTGGGGCACGTGTTCCTTGACCCATGTGTTTATTACACCTTCTCTTAAAAAAACCGTTGGATATTCCCTGAAATCTATTCGGTACTATTCGATATTCGGTACAGAACCTTTATAGCACAGTTGTTTCTAAAGTCCCCGGTAATGAAGCCAATTTGCATCCTAATAAACCTTTAAATAAAATGTTTGCTCAAAAATATGCGTGGTTGCTCTAGGCAAGTTTTGAAGCTAGGAATTGTTAAGGAGATAGGCGAAAAAACACCCATCAGTCTCACCATTTCAGCCTGCTCCATGAGTTTCCATCTTTCTTAAAATTGTTGCCTGATAAACTTGAGAGTTCCGCTCGAAGCGGGAATGCTTACGTCTACATTTTAGAAATACCCATAATTTCATCATACAAGCCATTAAGCACTGTCAAGAAACCATGACAACCAAACAGCTGTTGTTAAAATTTAAGGGAGAAGACAGCGGAGTGGCAGGTGGGTAAGGAGGAGAAACTATTATAGTGAGGAGGCTACGATAGAGAAAGTCTACAATCATACTCGTAACTCTTACGTTAGGAAATTATGACATAGGTTAAAATTTTATGATAAATATTTCAAATGCATCGTTTGAGTTGGAAAAATAAGGTATCGAGACAGGAATGTCAGTGTCCGTTGTCGCAGAAGGAAAAAGTATTTCCGCTGATTTTAAAGTAGCTTGAATATGCACACTCAGCCTTTCATTGTATTTTAATGATCACATTTATCGTGCCGCAATATTTTTTAAATCCTCCTCACGAGGATATAATTAGGCTTATAAATTCTAATTGACTAAAATGATAAATATATCTAGAACTTTTCTCGTGGAAATTTAATTAGTAGACTTTTTCTCTTTAATCTCTGAGCTACGACTCAGTAGAATTAGTGCTCAAAGGAAAGGGCATAAGGAGGGATATTCTAGGAATAAGGGATCAAAACGGAGAGATTCGGAAAAATCTTAGACTTTGTTGTTTCAGAAAGACGAAATAAATAAAATTTTAAATTATGCAAGCTAGAGGAAATAACGTTAGTCAAGCGAGGGGAAGGAATAGGATAGGCATGCTCGGCGGAATGAATTCACTAAGAAAGTATGCGGAATTGGAGGTATTTTTGCAATGTAAGGGTGTATTTTGTTAGAGGAGGCAATTGAATGTATCGTTGTTTGGTATGTATCCATCCAAAACCTACCTTTAACGGTAAAACACCAACAATAATATTCCGTTATGCGGTCTTTTGTGCGAAAATCCTTTGAAATTAAAAGTAGAAGCAGGAACTAAGGAAGAGTCTTAAGTGAAAATACATGTGCCTATCAAAAACCTGCGAGAGCAGACAAAACGCCGAGCAAAGAGAGGTGAGCCAAAACTAGTGAACTGCGGCGGGGAAGATGAGGAGTGGCCATGCAGGCGTTCCTGGCCAGAACGTTTTAATGGGAATACTGAATCGAGCGCCGGGCGACTTGTTAGCAGAGAGTGATGGGGCTGGAAAGTAAATAATCAACTACGGGGGTACTTCTTTGTATACAAACATCCTCGTTGAAGCTAAAATTGAACCTAAACAGCTCTATCCTACATTTGGCTCACTGAAACATATAGAGGAGTAAAGAGAAAGTTTGATTCTGGAGCCCAATAACACGGGGAGCGTATTACACATAGGCAATTTGAGGAAAGAAAACCTAAAAAAAAACATCCTTACCGCAAGACGATGAGAAATCCGAAATGAATTCATGTAAGGTGCCTTTCAAAATGAAAATTATGCTAGAACAAAAATACATCTGTCCTTCAGGTTAACTGGAGTGAAGTCTAGTTGCTAATTTAATCGCAACAAACGAGTCTCCTTTCTCGTTAAGAAACATCATCAACATATTTCATTGTAATGTTGTATTCGATGTTATGATATCGTACCATGCGGTGTGAGACATTTCATTTGGGATCGATATCTCGAAAATCTTTTACAAAACTTTATTTCATGGTATGCGTACACCTCGAGTGCAAATGAAATCATCACAAAACAATGGTGGAATAAAAATAGATTAGATTTTAATACGCAATTGAATAAAATGCAGACACTGCTAATGTACTACATTTGAATAGCACAGTAGTTGAAAATATCTGTGGGCACCATAGCAGGTACCAATATTGGGAGAAAACATCCATTTCCAGAACCCAGGAAAAGATCCGCCTCTTAGAACAAGATGAACATTTGAACGCGACTAATTGAACACATGATATTAAAACACTATGGGAATTATATCTAGGGAGTTTGGTTAGATGCTCAACCTCACATGGTTCATATTTCACCACCTCCATTTCTAAAAATACGAGTCGTAATTCGTAATCGTCATTCATTTTGTACGGTTTTCTAATGCACGAATCTCAACGATAAGATTCAGCTTCCTCGGTAGCCAACATGCGTACATGTTCACGTTCAACATGCATAAGTAAAAAACTAAAACACTTTGAGCTCAAGTTAATCTATTTGACTTTTTCAGCGTGCCAATAAGTATTCGGTTTCAAAAACAATACAAGCGGTCATTGCGCGTATAAATTTTGAGAAGAATAACAAAAAAAAACTATCGGAGAGATTTAGAAGATATAGGTGAGAGGAAACGATCGCATTCCCCGAGAGGTGGGCTCTTGAGAGGAGGAGAAAAGGAAGGGAGGGAGGGAGATAAAGGGAAAAATGTGCGAGGAATGAGAGGCAAAAGGAGGGAGGGAGAGAGAGGGAGGGGCAGTGAGGTAGGAGGGAGTGGACGTGCTTGGGATGAAGGCGCCTCCGGGAGGTTCAGGTTTGGGAGATGGTCGAGGGGGGAGCAGAGGAAGCGGGCGGAAGGAACCGTGGAGTGGGGGGGAGTGAGGTTTTTAGGGACCGAAGCAAGAATCGGGTTTTTCGCTTTGCGGGTGTGAGGGAGAGGCAGCAATAAAGGGAGCTCATGAAGCACGAGGTTGGTAGTGCGAGGAAACATAATTTTCTTATGATTTTGGCCCAAGGAATTTTTCATTACTACCAAAAGAGAAAAATAAAACCCCTCGGCACGCTTCCCGACGCCTTAAGCGTGCGATACGTTTTTTTAACTTCCAAAAATGTGCCCTGTCTCCTAAAATTGCTACTTTCGATTTACCTGGCAGCTTTTCGACGTGCCATCGGACTACCCGAAGCGGAATAATTTGTTTTACGATTCGTACATAATAAACATTCGAAACGAATACATGCATATTCTGGATTTTAAAAGGAGGAGGGTACGTGTTTCACCTTAAAATTCAGTCATCATGGACGAGAGACTTCCAGATGCTCTATATACTGTTCGCTGCCCGAGATACATTTGTGGGTAAAAAGAGTGTAGCAAAAAAGAATGAAAAACTTTCCCACGTACTCGATTTCGAGATGCAGCATGTTTCTGTTCTTAGCGATATCTCAAGACATTGCCGAAATATGCATTCTATTCAGTATGAGCTCGTTCAGACCACACGTAAAACGCAATCATTAACGAGAGAAATTGTTCATGCATGTATATCTTTAATAACAATGGAAAAAAAGTAAAAATTTTGGTCGCATGAAAATGTGCAAACGATTGAACATATACGAGTATGTATCGCAAAAAAGAGTTTATCATTTTCCCTGCATATCACTTCTCTAGATTATATGCACTGCTTCATGCAGGGTTATAATTCCTTATAATATCCAAATTTTAACAGATATCAAACAAAAAACATAACAAAAATTTTCTTTAAATTGACTAAAACGGGATTGACAAATATTTTCCAATGATAGTCATTCGCTGTTCCGAGGAAGAAGCAATGCAAATATTATAATGTTTATTTCTGCCCCTAAGACATCGTTTTAACTAGTTTTTGCTGGGCGGGGTATGCTGTTGCGGCAATGAAATCCATCTCTCCACATTGTGGGTAATCTGGGACTGAGCCATGCATTTTGCTTTTCTGCGAATGCATCACATATGTAGATAATATTTCATATATTGATAATTATGGAGTCCGTAAGAAAGATTTAGCCAAAATATAGTATAATTAAATGTCGGCATTAATTTTCGAACTATTTTCCAATGGAAGGTCTTTATTCAAACTTTACGGAAGACATTTTTCAGATAGATGTTTTAATAAAAACAATTTTATATTTTGGGATGCTGCTTTATGAATTCAGCTCGTGTGCACGATGCACGTTTCACAAACCATCAGAGGAAAAAATTACCCTTCAGTAATCCCGAAAATAGTTATTCCCACCCACTTGGCTATTTGGATTATATAGTTTTTAAGATACCCAAATAGCACAGCGATTTCTATGGCCAAGATTCCTGTCACTATTTCAATGAAGTGAGGCACATTCCTGTCTTTCGAGTTTATTTAGTACACCATTCATCATCAGACACCATCCTGTCCATATAGGTATTGGCTTGCTCTTCCTTAAACATACAACGCCATTAACTGATAAAACCGCAGCCTGATGTAGCCTTTGACCCATATTCTTCCCAAATTTATTTGAGATTTTCCGTAACACTACTGTTTTTCCCTCACAGAAAATGGCAATGCAAAAGAGATCTTTGCGGCAGGTGGGAATTTGAACCACAAAGTTCACCATAAATAATGGTCCTAATTGTAAGATAACATAATTACTATATCGATTTACACTCGTACATTAGTCATCCAATCGGTCTTCTAAGTCAATTTGCGCAGAGTTACGCTTCCAACCTTCTTCCACGCGCCAATCGGATTTACTAATTTGTAAATCCGACTTAAGTTCACAAACGTACAACCAACAATCTATGAATTAAAAAAAAACCGGACCTACAAAAATTGACAAAATTAATATACGGAACATAAAATTCGCAGAATGAACAAAAAGTTCGCTCTGGAAACATTGTTTTCGTATCGGGCTGCGCAATAAAAAAATGCTACATTTCGGGATTCCATGAAAGGAAAGTACACAACGGTCCCGAAACTTCCAAGCAAAGAGAAAGAGAGATTACCCCGTAACATGAATCGGTAAAAGGATCTGTTGGTCAAATTATATGGGGGAGATTCAATAAAATTAAACGAATGCAAAACTAAAATAAAAAAGAACTTCAGATAAGAAAAAAAAAGAAATAACGAAGAAAAACGGCAAGGTGAATTGAAAAAAAAACTTTTTCGAACGAAAAAATAGAGGATTGAGGATGTACGTCCAGAATATTAACCGGTGCGACCCGCGAGTCGATGAGCAAAATTGTTCGAAAGGGACTGCCGAGGAAGTTCCGAGGAAAGGGCGGAAACAGGGGGAAGACGAGGGAATGATGGAAGGGATGCGTGTTGCCAAGGTGACCGGGAGAAGAAGACAGCGAGGGGGAGGGTCAAGGGGATGGGAGAGTGAGTACTTAGTGGAGGGAGGGAGGGAGGAGCATGAAAAAAGAGAAGGGAGAGAAGAGGAGAGGATACACTGGGGAGTGGTTGAAACAAAATCTCGCGGGTATTTATTTATTTTTTTCTTTTATTCCCGCACGGCTGGTTCTCCACTTATATACCTCTTCGTCCGTCCTTCAATATTCCCGCCTCAGGGGAGGAGGAGGTGGTACGGGAAAACGAGCAGATTGGTTCGGCGTGAAAGGCGAGTGTTCGAGTGAGGCATGGAGACTGCGTGGAATATGGAATGTAACTGTAAACAGCCAATGGAGACTGGAAAGGTGGATTCTTCTTTTTTCTTCGAAATAATCCCATCAAAACGGAATGCAGTGTCCTAACTGAAAGTCGACAACATTCGATTGTATTCAATGCACTTCCGAGTTGAAAACTTCCACATCCATTCCGCATCATTCAGGAGTATACATAGTAGTTATCCTCTATATCCACGTGCTTCGTTGATTAAATTTAAGAGTTACAGAGTTCAAACACGTCTTACCACGGGCGCGCAGGCAGGGAGGGGGGGCGATCGACTCCCGCCCTCGTAGTTATCTGATGGTTATCCAGAATTCATTAAGTATTTCAGAGCCAGGGGAGGCAAAAATTAGGAATCGCTTGAAAATTAAGATCAAGCAATTTGCAATCGTACTGTTATATCATGCGAAAGTAACAGAGTAAGGGCCAAATTACGGAACACGCGATACCTCGACCAATAGAACCGGGCATCTCACCGACATCCTTAACACTCAACTGATTTGGACTGCTGTGGTCCTTGGCTTACTGTAAAAACTTCCATGGCCACCCAGGGAGATTGAAACGGAATCCGAGATGAAATATACATCTAGAGAATGTAGCCAAATGCTCAAGAATTCCCTCCTGTCATCAGCACATCAAGCTAGTAACTTGTACACCGGCTAGGTGATGTCAAATAGAAATAGATTCCAATAGTTCAGGCACCATTGGCAAAACTTAATTACGATACGCACATATTCAAAGATTTTAAACAATGACCATGGCCATTCATTTAGGTAAACAGTGAATCCTCCGAAGGTTTCTAGCAGAAGTTACCATTTCATGTCAAGTCATTGTCGCATAAAAACCTCATGGCTCAACGGTTTATTTAGTGTAATATATTCCATAATACACCATCGACACATGAAATAATAGCTAGGGGAAACCAAATTACCTTTATTATTATAGTTGTGGAGTGTGGGCGTTTCAAGTGAGCGCACAGTGAGAAATACTTCCCGCAAAGTTGTGTGGGGATTGGAAATGTATACAATAATACGATTATGATTGCCGATACAATAATAGTAATTGATGTATTAAGTTTTTTTTTAATTTCCATTCCAATTCACCAAAAAAAATACATTCCTGGAGCTCAAAGATACTCTGGCTTAGTCAGAGCAAGGAGATCGGATTGTGAAATCAATAAGGATTAAGTGATATGCTTTTACTTCCAAATTTAAAGCGAAAAATATAGGAAAAAGAGAGTGAAAAAAGAAACACTTAGTAAAAGTCAACAGTTCAGGAGTCATATAACCTCAACATCCTAAAATCGTTTCCGACTCAATTTTTACGAGCTCCTTCCATTTCCTACGCCTTTCTCTTCCCACCCCCCCCCCCCTTCAAACCTCCATACAATCTTTTTGTCTCAGTTGGAAGTATTTTTGCGTGAAGCCTATCCAAAAAGTCAGCCGTTTTATCACGGGAATGGAAAGCACTCGCGGAATAGGGAAGCAGCGCCGCTTTCACCCCAACCGTCCAATTTCCGGGGGCTAAATTACCCATCCCCTGCGGAAGATAGTGAGCATTACGCGTGTACCAGTAGGAGACTTATCCAAACTTTGGGAGGCAGCAAAAAGGCAGTTAGGCCCACCCACTAAAAACCTCCCCATCCCACGTCTATCGCCCCCCCCCTAAAAGACCATCCTCCACACGCACTCAAATGCTCGCGCAAACACACACACCCCCTCCCACGACATAACGCCCACTCGTCGTGGACAGAAGCAAGGTAGATAAGGAGGCCAATGACTCGCGCAAGGACAAATTTCTAACCCTAACCCTGCCAGTAAGGTTTACCCCCCTCTCGGTCGGATCAATCTTAAGCGCTTAGTCGCCTTATATTATAGTTTGGAGATATTTGGAAAGGCAGGATCACATATGCTCCTTAAATTACAATTCAGTATGTTTTTAAGTGGAGTCAAGTCCTGCGTTAAGATGCGCCCGTCCCTCCGCTTCATTGAATGGTCAAATGTTAGCTTCCCTATAATAATTATTTTTTTAAATAGCTATTGCGAATAAAAATTAATTTAGAATACAATTTTTCATCTGTAATAGAATGAGGGTAAAGTTACCGCATTTACGGATATAAAAATATCATTATATATTAACACATCGTTCAACCAATAACTTGGTTAAGCAAGGTAGTAACAGAACTTGATTTGAGAAATGGGTTAGTCCGATACTTTGTGGGAATACATTTGTTAAGCATGAAGAAATAAACAGAGGCTTTGTATTTCCAAAGAAAAAGCGAAGTCTTTGATTCTTTCTTCGTGCTTAGTGACAGAACTATTTACAATAAAACAATTATCAACATGTGATTATGATGATACATATCATATAAATCACATGATTACTTTTTAACCAATGCGATACACAAAGAACATGAGCCATGTAAATATTATTATTGTCTCACTAAGAATGACGTTTTGATAGCGCCCTATGAATCAGGCAAACTGGCTACAGCTGAAAACCTACTGCAACAACTTATATTTGCGATTATACTTCTGATTTAATCAAACAGGGACTAGGATTTTATTTTATGTCATGCAACAAAACAATTGCTTTGAATTTCTGCGAGGAAAAGTACGAACTTAGTCTCCCCAAGCCAATGATGGGTTTTTCTTTTAAACCCGACTTAGAAGAAATTTGTATAAGAGCATTCGCATAATGAAGTTGAAAGTTGTTGCAATTCATCACCTTTAATTTTCAAGAAGAATCCGTCCAATTCTAATGTACTGTTATGCAAGTTTCGACCTTTTCCCTCAATTTGTAACCGCCCCACTAATCACGATAACTAATTTCGTACTAAAAGGGAGTTATGTATGACCACCTCCGGTTAGGGAGACTTTAAGTTAATTTACGGCCGGGGTATAACCACACATTTCTTGATTTCCAAAGAGGATTTTATGATTAAATATCCATATGAGGTGACGGTAATACTTACTTTGGTAGAGAGAGTTCCCCAGAGCGAAAAAAAAGTTTTATTGAAAACCATCTTCCGTTTATTTCACTTATCATTTGCTTATCTTTCGCAATTTTATGCCGATTATTACGATTAATCACATGGTAGCGAATAATAATATTAAAGTTTATTCATCCCCCGTGCAAATAGTGTAATGGAACATCTCCCAACTGGTCAATTTACAACTGCATTCCATGTAAGCGTACAATGAGTGAAATAGCTGATGCATGCGATTCCACTAAATTAGATAGCATGGTTTTGTTAGCACATAAAAGACTGCAAGAAAAAGAAGTGGGTAGTTCACGCATGATTGTTTTCCTCACCCGACACCTCCCGATAGTCTTTCCACACACTCACTTGATGCTAGTCATTTTGCGCCCTTAGCAACAACGGTACAATTTTACTGTTAAACCTTTTGAATTTACGAGATGAATACGGAAGCAATCATTATAAATTCAAACAATAAGCCCTGGAGAAGCATGGTCAACTACAATTATTACCCGAGGGATTTCTGAAGACGCTGTAAATGCGAAATGGCAATAAATTCTAGGCGTGGTTCCCGGATGGAGTCCACAAGTAACCAGTATCGACACTGTAAAAATCTCCGTCCGAAGGCAATTAATTCATCGGTATTTCCGCGCACTGTAAAGAGCCCTTTCTAGGGAGAGGACAGGGGGGTAAAAACATCGGTTTAGGAATAACGAAAGCGATCACCCACACCAACACTCTTTTGACTGCATCATTTGCGTGAGCAATTAACACAGAATCTCAATTTACACCATGAACTCGAGTCGATCAGTCATCACGGGCCCATCCGCATTACACCGCCTCACAATTCACAAGGCATTCTGTCGCCTTCTTTCGTCATAAACTTCGTAAAAAAAAGACACGAAAAAACCCGTCCTCGAAATTTTGATGCCCCGAGATGGTGCCCATTGGATCTTCAGTCGTTCTGTCTCAAGTTGGAACCGCCGACAACCCTTTGATCGCAGCTGGTTTTCCAAATAACAGGCTTCGTTTCTTTCTTTTCAATTCCTCTGATCGAAGGTGGCGAGCGTAAAAGAGGACGTGGTCAGACAGTAATCAATTCAATGGAAAAGCACGGACATATAAACTCCAGGGGATTGTCCAGGTTTTCCTTCCGTCCTTCAAAACATATCCAAGTATTTCATGATTGCTTTCTTCTGCCTGCCGGTAAAAATATACCCCACTTTGAATTATAGTCCGCGGAAATGGGAATGACCTGTTATCATCTGGTAGGGAAAAACTTATGGACCACACGAAGGAAATTTGAATTCCCAAGACTGTAATACTAGGGCAAAGTCAATGCTGTGGGTTGAAGAGCATTTCATTCTATCAGGAAAAATTATCAGGATCAAACTTGAAATTACCAAACGTTTGCCTTTCAACTCAATCGCGTTTCGCGTTCGACTACTCCATGGTCTCGATATTGTCTCCCAAAATCATAAGGTCAATGAATAGGTAACAACATAGGAACCGCATTAATATAATTACATGCATATTCAAAAGCCACAGAAAAGAAGCCGAAGGTAGGTTTAATAAGTAAAGTTACACCTAAAGCAATAGTAAGTCCTAAGGGCAGTGACATTAATGCATCAGGGTTGCTGGGGAAGTACCTTTCCATGCGTAGTCTGCGGCTTCAAATGAACATCTATGTAGTACACTGGGAGTCTCCAAAGTCAAGGGGAATCAAACTCAGTCCCTTTAGTCCGCAGCCAAATGGTACACCCAATTTGAAATATAATACAGGTATCCAGAGGGACAATTCATTCAAACTTATGAATTAGGACGGTTTCTGAAGAAAGACCAAAACGAAGTTTCTTTCACCTTTGTTAGAGCCGTGTTAGGGTATATCTAATCCTTTTTGGCAAAATTAGAGCGTGGGCAAAATTGTTCCCTTCTTAAGAAATAAATCGAACTTCCTAAATTAGCTTCCAACAACGATTAAAGCTTACAAGTCATCCAGCAAAATTGCGTTCCAACTATATTGGATCAATCTCAAAGACGTTCATTCAAACAGACACTAAAAGAAAACAAAAAGATTATCGTGAAACTCACAGGCGTTTTGGGACCAGGAGATAGCCCCTTAATCAGCAAAAGAAGGATATTTTTATCTTTCTTTTAGTGTCTTTTTAAGTGAACTAATATACATATGTACATAAATGAACATAAACATTTGAGTGTTTACATACGAGTACAGGCACACACACATTTAGTATCCCACCGATGAGAATTGTAGGTGGCTTCATCACTTAAATTTTAATTTTTAGAAGCATTACAAGATATAAGAAGTGAATTGAAAACCGCAATGGTTAAAACTTCATACGATTCCTACGAATTATATCGTGTGCAATTAATTCACATTAACCGATTCTATAGAATGTAGATTTTCCTTTTCAAGTTCTTTTTAAAAATAAATAGTCATAAATTAATATTGTGATAAAATAGCCATTCCATCTGATATGATGCCATAGCTTCAGTAGCATCCTTGACGGAGGAACAAGAATTTGACGCCGTGTTCCATGTGTCTAATGTCCATTACGAAAATTAGCCCTTGAAGCTTGTAACTGCCTCCTGGCACACTTTATGGGGGCGTTCTACCTGATGAAATAATGGAAGGAATAAAGACCAGCAAGGAAGAATGAGTTCTGGTGGACTCGCATTTTGCTGACGGCTCTTGTTCTATACCCAGGCCAATTATATAGAGACTACCTTCGGTTTCTGCATTGAATTAACTTTTGACTCAGGAAATTTTGCTGCTCTCATCAGTATTAAACTTAAGCTATGGCTTATTAAAGGAATATTAAGAAAATTTCGGGAAATTCTTGGGATGTGAAAAAACATTTTCTTTGCGTTCTAAAGCACTCGACGAGACACTGGGTACTTGATCACACATGAATCGAAAATTTAACTATATTTTAAGTTAATTACATCATTACACTTAAAATTTATCAAATGAACTAGGTCCAGAGGCGAATTAAAAATCTAAGAACTATTTCCGCTTTAAAAACACGATTTTAGGCACTAAGAGTCGACATAATTTTCCCAATATCCCAATTTAAGCATTAAATATTAAACAGTAGCAGCGTGTAGTAATGCAGTTGGCTCGATATGGTCTAGTGGTTTCTCGTTTTGGTGCCATCGTGAGTGGATGCACGCAGTAGATCGAACCTCCGTAGAAAACATGAGAAGAGAAGACTTTTCATCGAACTGCTACGTGGTCTCAGATTCGCACACATGTATTCTTTCATAAAAATAAAGCAATAAGCATTTATCGCCTTCCAGGATTTATTTATATATTTATACTCATAGGTGGTAATAAATATAGGTAACGTTTAATAATGAGACGCCATTTAGAATAACCCGTAAAGGTGGCTACAAAGAGTGCTGGAAAAATTCTTCAAGATATTCAACTACCAGTAATCTAGGTGTGTTACATGCAATGGCAGAAATAATAATATTCATTATTTCTTCTATAATAAATATAGGAGAAATAATGAATTCTTATTTATGAATTAGTATGAAAGATAGTATATGGTAGCCGGCGAAGTCCACAATGAAAATAAATGGTTAAAATACAGCATAATTAATCAGAGCATTTTTATCCCAGTTGAACAATAAATATAGTTGATCAATTTACGAAAGATGCACGTCCAAACTGTTTCGTCTACGGCTACAAATATTGATTCTCCATAAGAGTCACACTCGAGCACAAATATTGAATTTCAAAAAACTCTAATGCCAATTTCAGTCTCAGAACTGAATCTCCAAAACAATAACTACATTTCATCGTATCATTTCATTTGTGTGAATAATTACGGGGCATTTACAAATATTCTACCATGGAAATCTCATTTTACAATGCAAAAAGTAACAAGCAAATAACCATCTGTTTAAGGCGCGGTTGACTCGTAGGATAATTAGGAATAGAACAAAACCAAGTCATCAATTTTACGGCAAGTGAAAAATTGCAATGGGCCTAATTTGTCCAGTCACTATTTTCCCTTAACTTTTGCAAGAGTGAGCCAGAAAACAGAGAGATTCCTTCGATGAAGAAAAAAAAGGTAGCGTCGATTCCCTGCCTCAGATTTCCTCAATCCTATCGTTAATGGTAAGGATTTAACTTAATGAAATCCCGTAGCCCTCCGGACGAATTGCAAGCCCTATGTGCTTCAACCGTTCTCGAACTCCGCTACTCTCAATGTAAAACAGCTTTTGAAGTTCTCAGTCATCCTTTTAATGGATCCCGACCGGAATGATAAATAACCTTCGGGCTCCTTTGAACACTTTACCCTCGAAGTAACTGATTTAAGCTCTAATCTATTCATGGCTTCTTTTAAACCTGCCCTCTTTTAAACCGTTCCTTCAAAATGTTAAAAGATTGCTTATTTTTTCCCACACAAAATCACTCGCTTTCATAGACGGAAACAGTAAGGAGCACGTTTGTTAGGAAAAGTGACTTGAAGCCTGTTGCACGATGACTGGGAACTGGGGCATGACGGAACTTGAGGCGTGTTAGAAATGTAGTTCGTGCTTATACATCATGCTAATGCAGTATATTTCTTGTATCAAGATTGAATTCTAAAGGTATTACAACGATGTTAAAACTATCTGAGAGGTAAATCAAACTGCTCACGACGACGAGAGAATCCAGTAAGAAAGACCACGTGACCGACCAGACCAAGTAGAGTTACGCCAACAGAAGGTCTTTGCATGATTTGCATGTGGAGATACCTAATTACCAAACACGCAAGGGTGGGCTATCGGGCTTCCAGGGGTAGACCGGCAAAAATAAAGTTTCAAGAATGCGCGAGGAAAATAAAAGAATGCAGTATCAATGAAACGTGATTTGGCCTCTCAGTGCGTGTCATCACGCTGACACGCACATACTTAACATTAAAAATGGGAAAACACGTCATTTGAAGGAAATTGACGGATGTATATTGATTAACCTGGATTTATTTGTGAATTTACGATCAAGGCATAAATCTAAATTGATGCATGAAATTGAGTACATTTCTTATTTTCTAATTTATATCATTTATGTTTTATAATTGATTTTTACTTTGAGAATGTGGTTTGCTGTACATTTTTAACAGTTTCACGTGCTGTTTAATGCAACTTAACAAACAGTCTCCTTGCAGCATGGCATTACATGATAAATTCCACTAAAATCATCAATTAAAACTATCCCTTCTAAACTTCTAATATTTTCACCATTCCGAAACAAAACCTTCTCATAAGCATGTGTGTATGAACATCCTATATCAAAGCTTGAAGATGAAAAATAATAATAGCCGAGCTAATCTATTAATTAACTTTCCACACTTCAACTAACATTCAATTTACCCCAAAAATTTGGAATTTGAGAGTAACACGAGACACGAATGGAGAGAATATTGCTAATGCTTGTTTTCAACACTAATATTGTAGATATTCTCTTTTCAAGAGACAATAACCAAATAATTGTACCTGCATTTAATCCGTCGTGACATTTTACGTAATAGCTTCTTAAAAATCATACGTCAGCAAACCATTTAGATACTTGAATAGTAATCAATTTCAAAAGGAAAAGGTAAAATGTGGTGAAATGATTCGAAACCCATACAATAGGTGCAATATAGGTAGAGCGGTTCATTTCACGAAACGACTTGGGCATAAAACGAGATTCGTATTCCAAGTGCGTTCTCCAATTTAACTGTGATGTGTGAATTTTAGCTTTTATGACACATTTCAGCTTTCAGTCCCATTTCCAAAACTATTTTAAAAACTAATGTACCACCATTCTGCCCCAATTATTCCAAATTTTTGAAAGGTCCATCTCAATGGAATTTCCAAATTTTGGAAGTTTTTATGGCGGAAGGACACTTCAACAACTACAGAATTTGTACCGTTCTTATTTTTCCTGTGCCAAATTTATAAACCAGAAAATCATTAAATATTCGGAGGGAGATTATTTTATTCATGAATTCCTTAAAGAAAAATTCCTCATGAGCGTCTGCATAGAATCTCTATCCACCAAGATTGGTAATTCTTCAACTCTCTTGCAGTTTAAATTATGAACTTTACTCTCCATAGCACGGAATTTACCTACCATGTTTATTTGCCCGGAACAATTGAAATGGCCACATATGAAAAGCCTACAAGACCTTAAACATAGGGAAACGAGGATGTTTACTGAAGAGTGGAAAAGGAAAAGGTCAAACGGAGTACAAAATGAAAAAGGCGAACCGAAGAGACTGTCACATTTTATTTTTGGAAACCACATAGAAGGGAATATGGAAGGAAAAGGTTTTCAAGAGAGAAGAAGAGACAGTTATGTGAAGCAAATATAGAGGATCGGGAGAAAAGAGAATTTTTAAGATGTGTTAAAATAAGAATTGTGAGCAAGCAAGGAGTGAATGGACTGAATTACTAATATTCGAAATATGATTAATTCGACCGAGAATATAATGGCGACCGTTCCGAAATCGGTAGATTAAACGCGCTTAGAGAGTGAACAATGAATTATATGTGCACATTTATTACCGGGATACTGTTCGTTAAATCGAAAACGTCGAGGAGACGCGAATGTGATGAATGAAGTCAGTAGTAGTATTAGCATTCTTCAATTAATTTCACAGGGAGACCGTCCATTTCAGAGAAATTAACATCATTGGCGGAATGCTGAACAAAGTAGAAATGTTAATTGCCGAGTGAAAATTTTTGATAAAAAAAATTATTACAATTATTCAGTTAGAGTGGATGCATTTCTAAACAGGCAGAAAATTTAGCATATCATCTTCCCTGTATGCCTAACTTTCATCGGAACAAATATTATTTTACGAAGACGCCAACTAAGGAGCGTGAAATTAAGATAGAACGTATGATCTATCTTAAAATATAATATATTTCCCATTAGTTTGTCACCGCCACGCTAGTCACATTCGAAATGTTTTCTATAACATGAACAGCTTATTTTCATCCCTTCGATTTACTACCAATGGTTTAGTTTCGCATAATATGGTATTATCTAAGAGCTAATCCTTTTTGTAACTAAGACATCACATATAGAAGAAAATATATGCAAACCTATACAATATTTCAAATCATTTATCAATTAAATAAAAATTTTCAACTATTATTAATTCCTAATGATTACAATGACTGATCACTGCATTTTAATAATTATGCCTAGGAATGGATAACTCTGCCGTTAAGTTATCCTAGAAAAAATAGCCGTGTTCTTCTAACTCAGATGTTTGGTCTAAAAGGTAAAAGGAGACCTCAATTCCTTCCTAACAATCTCGGGATACATTTTTGCCCATTTGGAATGCAAACAGTCATAAAAATCATATAAGCTAAAACGTAAGCAGTCATTACATTTACGTACGTCTTTAATGTAAACAGCAACAAAGTTTAGACTGTTTACAACGTAACAGGCGATAATATTCTCAAGAAATAAGAAGGCTAAGACAATATTAAATTTGGAGGCCATAAATTAGAGTAGAAAGGGTGGAACAGGCCACTTATCTCTGTAAATTTCGCGTCTTTCATGATAAACATCGATCATTTGCTATGGAAATAATACAAAAATGAACTATTCACACTTAAAACTAACACAAGGGATGCGAAACATGAATATAATCGTTTAAACCACAAAAAAGTAAGACACGATATTTGAAATTATTTTGCGCTCCCAAAAAATATGAATAATGCCTGAATTATGGCTTCTCCAATTCTCTGGAGATGTTCTAGGAAAAAACAATTCAATTGCCTCAAGATTACCCCCATACTTTCTCCCGCAGGAAAAAATGAAACAATGGGAATGCTTCACAAGTTCACCACTCTCATGTTCCGCATTTTATCTGGCCACTTTGAACCATATCCCTTTAAGGAGTTTTCGGTCCCCAGTCGACGGAGACGACTGTGACTCCAAAGAGATCACGGGGAATCCGAGGGAAAAACCCTCCTTCCCACCCCCAAATCCTCCCCTTGCGCCTGAAGCGAAACTAAACGGTGATGGAGTTGGGACTGAGTTTGGATCTCTTCGCTCTTCTGCCGGGCTTTCTTTAGCTGCCGAGGACTATGTGCCTCACAGAAGGGAGGAAAGCGAGAGACGGGTGAGAGGACAAAACTCTATGAAAAATTAAGAAATTATTGAAGAGGAATTATTGCTGACATTTTAACCGAGAGATTCAGTACGAGATAAACAAATGCATTCTCATCTCCTCTGGAAAAATACCACTCGCTTGATCTCTTTTCTTAAGGGATTATGATATTTCCCCCAATTACGAATCGTCTCAAAATCCGGTCACCTGACTCGAAAAGAAACCGTCTCAAAAGATTGGTTTATTATCAGTTAGATAATAAGTCCATCTCAGCGTCACTTCCGATGATGAATATCCCGTCCACACGCTCCACCAGATTCTATAGAGTTAGTTTTCTCGTTACGCGTGCCACTACAGTAGGTACCCAACCCGATGTTTGTTTCGACAGGTGAGCCCACCTCATCCGCAGAGTTCACGTAATACTGAGCTTTATACGGCATGTAAAGTTCACTCGTCAGGGCAGAGGAGTCAGCTCCTTTCCCTTGGCCGCATTTGGTTTTCTCAAGGAAACATGTAATCCCTAAAAATTAACCATCTTGGGTGAAGCTGAAGGTGCCGCAGACGTCACCCGGAATCGAAACCCGGCCCTCCGGTCAGTAGCCTAGGTCGCTCTCAGCTTCAACCGAGCACTGTGATTTTTCGGGTACCATACCTACCTGGGTAGTCGCAGGCGTCACAGGGAAAGGAACATGTCACCCTATCATGAATGTGTGTATTTTTCGCGTCGCTGGGTTTAGTTTTAGGTGAGCTAACCCCTCAACACTTGAACCACCTTTGGGTTTATTACTGTGGTGTTGTACGAGGAATCTTATCAAACTGTATTGATTTTACTAACCTATACCTCATAAATGAAGAGTCGATTAAATTTGTGTCTCTCTTGTAATTAAATCATTTTTCAAGATAAAAATATTTTAGTCATTTTCTTAAACTTTAAAAATTCGCTCAAATCTTATACGCATATATTTGTTCATTTCAGTCGTTTTTACGCATACAATTTAATTTTTAGTCCATTTTGGGAACCTGTACCTCAATCACTGATATAGAAAAACAGTTGGCGGGATTAAACATATCTACATGTAACAAGATAAGTATATCTATTTGAAAAGTCATTTTAGTTGATATTACATATTTTGGTTAGAAAGGAAAGTCACGAAAAAAAAACAAATCTTTCTGACCTGGTTGATATTGCCTAGTTCACCTATACAAGTTACTGTATAATAGTGTATTATAATTTAGTAAAGCAGACAAAATGTTTTCAAAATCTGATTTCAATGCTTATGAAGATCTCCACAAAAATGCTCAGATGCATTGGTGGTTCAATAAATTATTGAAATAATTTAATTAAGTAAATAATGCTCCCACAAAAACTATAGAACTGCATTAGCAGAATAATTTAGTTTCTTGGTATTTTATTATTTTTTTAAGACCATATGTCTCCTTGCTCTGCGCGAAGGTCTTACGAGTTACATTTGCACGTTCGCTACCTAATTCCAGCACTAAACGTTCTCTAAACGCGTCAAAACATCCTCAAACTAAATAAATTCCCACAACAACTACCTAAGCATCAAAAAAAGCTTTCCGCAACCCCAAATGCGTGAGTAAAACAATATATGTATTAAAATACTTACTCTATAGCAAATCACCATATCTTAAAATAAATCAAATAGCATGATGATACTGAAATTAGGCATTGACGAGGACACCCATCATTATGGAGTTAAAAGCCAATTAGACGTGAACGGTTGAGTTCCGAACTTTTACGAATTTGGTCATGGAATTAGGCAATTAATTCATGGAATGCTACATCCAGAAACACCGCATTTAAATACTAGCGAAAAATAAATTTTACCCGTTATTTCCATCTAACCAGTTTGGTGAAATAAAATTTAAATGCCACTTCCGAAAAACCTATCGAACGGCATACGAATCACCGCGGCCTCCTACTATCTCACTATGAACGCGGAACAGGGGAAAGGAAAAAAAATAATTTTTTTTGCGTTAACAACCGATTCGCTAAATAAACACTCCTCCCCTCTCTCTCGTCTGCGAAAGGGGGAGGGAGGTAAATTTTTATTTCTCAACACGAAGGGGAGAAACAAGCATGGGGACTACGAGGAAACATATCCCCGTGGAATGCATCTCCCCTCCAATCCACATCGTTAAATAAATCACACGCGGTTGGCGCGGCGGTGGGATCGAGGGAAGGAAGGGGCGATGGCGGGTGAGGGAAGGGAGGGGCGACGGTGCTATTTTTAAAAGAGCGCGCATTCATATAACACAGTCGTGAGGTCGGTTGATCCTGCGGTAACCCCATGAGGCGAACCCACCCGAGAAGAACGCAACAACAGGTCGCATCGTCCGTCCTTGCGAAGCTCAATGATTCACGATGTCCTTTACCTTTCGCTACGTTTCCATGCATGCGCTAGTGTGATCGTTACGGTTAACGCAAGGCCGTCTTCATAAGCGAGACGGGGCAAATAAGGAAATCGCTCCACGTGCCATCAATATGCATTTTAAGATGAGTTCGTAGTTTTAAACGTTCAGTTCATGCATGCATTAAAGGTAAATTATCCTCGTAAAATAAAAATAACGAAAGAACATACCAAAAACAGAGGATTTTTTTCCGCATCCCGTAGAAAATCTTTGCAGAATTTTTCTTCTGAATGACTAGTTCTTCCTATTACCCTTAACCCGAACACGAGTACAGAAAATAACACCTCTCCGTTTAGAACGGGATTTGAATGGCTACCTTCCCGCCGGATCAAGAGCTAGACTTCTCCTCCCGATCAATTCTAATCTCAAATGTAGAAAAAGCTGAGGCTTCTTCAAATCCGATCCCCCCTTGCCAAGGTTGAATGCATTCTTTTCCCTTATTGAGCTAGCTTCCATTGCAATCGCACAGCACTTATGAGGGAAAACGAAAACTTTAACACTCGGTGTTATGTGCTACACACAAAAAAAAGGAAGAATATTTACGCATACAATGGGGATATCGAGCATTAATACCAAATAGAACTTTTGGAAGCGTGAATAAATGGTTCATTAACCTTTTTCAAACGGTATGCGCCCTCTTTTTTTATAAAATGCTTACAAACAGCGATGTATTTACTACGTAACAGTAACGCTTTAAACCATTGGGTCTCCACATATTTCCAGCACAAGTTGGAGGTCAAGCTAGAAAAACGACGACAAAGACTCACGGCTCTACTACTCAACTGGACTTGGACGCCTAAAATTCATCCACTTGACTGTGACTTCAAAGTTTTTCTGATGCATTTCGGCGACGACTATGTCCTCGTGGTGAGTTCGTTTTCATCTCGGTTCGTAGCCCCTTGACTATACAAAGACCTAGAGAAATGGAACAATGACAGCCATCGCCGGCAGTGAATTAGCGTGGTTAGGACGCCTTGACCAACTAGTAAAAATCTTGCGCATTCGAATCTTATCCGTCAAGAATAAAATTTAGTGAAATACTTAATTGGATACATAGGAAAAACTCAAAACTGCTGAACCCATATTCTTTCATTAATTTTAAGTTTTATAACATCATAAAAAAAGGAAATATTCACCATTCCATTCGTCATGTGAACTGTGCCTCAGACCGTACATTCCTTTGGCGAAAAGGAAATTTGCTTTCAAATTCTTCCGACTTCAGTGACGCCATCGTCAATAACTGATAAAAAACCGTGAAACCCACTTGCATTATGATTAGAAAGACCATTACTTACCAATATCCCCACGACGGTGATCATAAAAAAGAGACTGTTAAGTGTAATAAACTTAAACGTCGTACATGAACTAATGATATGATCCTAATATCGTGGGTCCACTATTGGTTATTACACTATCGTTAACATGAATGTCATTATGGGTGACAATCCTCGTCCGTAGAAATACCTATTCCGTCCAAAAAATGTATTTTTTCAAACTGATGTTCTCTATTCTGTTTGCTGTGAAAACCAATGTTTTAACATTAAGACTTAAGTTCTAGCTTCATTTAGAACCATGTAAATGAACCATGAGCAACGTAACCTCGAAGCGTTCATACATAAGAATCAGCAAGTAACAACAGCATTCTAATTTCAACGCCTTCATCCTCTCTTCTTTACAACATGAATTCGCCTGCCAAAAACATCGACTCTCAGCCTCTCACGTCTAATTCCTGCGTCAAATCGAAAGAAAACCTCATACAGAATAATCTACAATAGTTGCTGAGCTGTAAATCTCCACAATATATGAGATGTAAATAAAGCCCTAACTTAATTTAACTTTAAATTGTAATTATCGATTTATCAACCCGTGAAGTTGGACCCAAAATATAGACTCTCTGTCAGATATTGTTTGCTTGCAGTTTTTTTTTAAATAAATCTGTACGCCCTCTGAAAAAGAGTCGAAAATGAACCCTCCAGTTATGGAATAAAGTAAAATTTAGAAGCAGCTGAGAAGTAGTCGGTGACCTCAATAAACTCTGCAACGTATAAACAGGGTGCAGAACTTCCCTCGGTGCTAAGATGTTTAGGTTCTTAAAGATGTTAATCCCAAGACTTTTAAGGACTAGGATATTTTTTCGGAGGAACTAAGTTTTGAAACTTTAATAAGTTCCTAATAACTTGTTACTCCAAATTAGAGATAACCTTACAAATGAAGTCATGTGCTTCGAAGTTCAACGTCCAGAAACCTCTGTATGCACCTACACATAAAAGTTTAGAATCTTTTAAATAAATTCAACGGAATACTATATTACATCCCATCACATTGTGGACTATTAACGTATTAATTTAGGATGCAGCAATATGGTAAAACGCGTTACATCAATTATTTAAAATTATTTGGAAAAATGTAAACAATTATCATATGAACTTCTTATATAGGAATATAAACCACAAACTATACCAATATCAATGTGCCAGACTTTACATTTTCATAGCCAATCGAGCTAATAGAATTGGTAAAAAAAACTGGTTCCCAATCAATCCGTTATACTGTAATAGCACTTTTCATGTAATAGATAATTTGAACTCATATTTACCAATAATCGACTAGTGTTTTATACCAGCTCATACCTTCAAAGTCTAAATATCATTATTAAAATTGACCAGTTGAATTGTAACTTTTTCGAAAGATTTCTTAGATACCTAAGGGCATATTCGTCGTATGTAAAAATATACACAACAAACAAATGCACAGATTATCAAAGCTTGGCAGGAAACGATAACAATGACTGTAAGACAGCCAGGAGTACATAAAACACAAGAGTTTCCGTAATTTCTTGGATGAATGAATGTGAAACATAATAAGCATTCAAAAAAGGCCTTTAAACGGAGCATAATTATCAAAAGATTAATTAATATAGTACTGCGTCCTATTTTTCTCAGGAAGCTCATCGAGACGGTCTCTGTTCCGTTGATAACAATGTAGGATTTAATTTACGCAGCCCAAAAGGAAACTGTGAGAGGCTAATTTATGCTAACCCTCCATTTTTAACATTACCACGGCTTAGCTAGCAGCAGGTAAGTTCCCATACCTTGAAACTATCTCAATGTAAAATAAAATGAAAACTAAAAAAGTGTTGGGGTACTCGAGAAAGATGCAAAAATCTTGTATGGAAATATATTAGAGGAATATATGAAGAAAATTTCAAGTTTTCTTCCTCGAAAATAAATAAAATAGCGAATGAGTAAGTGGGCGATATATAAGAAGGCCGAAAGGTCACACTTTCTTGAATGTGTGTCCTTTTTCGGGTTTTTTATTTATATTTTTGTGTTATATTGTGCCGCCCAATTGCTATATATATAGAAAAAAAATATATACATATATAATATATTATATATATTCACATATATATGTATATATAAACACAGTAATCAACCCGAAGGTCAGTTTGGTAGGTGATGGTAGAGTTCACCCAGTAATAAGCCCGACGGCGTGTGAAATTCACATATCAGGGATGGTAGAGGGGCCAGTTCCTTTCCCTGTTTATATATATATATATATATATATATATATATATATATATATATATATATATATATATATATATATATATATATATATATATACACACACACACATACACACACACATATATATATATATATATATATTAATATACATACACACACATAAGTATATTCGGCGAAAGTCTTGCTTTTCGTTACTTTTCAGCACAACAAATGCGGAGTTTTTTTACCCCGAAAATGCAAATATCAATCACTTTCATTAAGCGTGCCTACTTATACTTTTAAAAATTTCGTCAAATAGCAATGAAGGAAACCGCCAAATATTGTTCGAGTTCATAATTACAAACATATTCTCACTGATTCTTACTGAAATGCATGGGCAGACCATTGCTCGTCTTTCTATTGTAAAAATTAAACTTTTATGGACATGCGTCTTCATTTCAGATATCAAAGGATAACGCACAATAAATAAATAACATATTATGCCACGTGTTTACGTAAATACGGATTATGGTGCATGTGTCAATCAACTGCCATTTCAAGGCGTCCAACATCCATCTACATACTATATTCTCTGAGCTTCCCAAGACGTATTTTTATTTTTCCTGGCGTTCCACGTCCACAAACATGCTTACGTTTGAGTAAGCTATGGTCATGAGGTATTTAATATTTCACTGCAATCCGGGACGCGTAACATAATATGCTGCTGTGTCAGAAACGTACATGACTACATCAAAAATATTTATGATATATCCCCACCTAAAAGTTCGTGAAATGCATCAATCGAAAATTCTCTAGCAATACTAAATTATCGATATTGGACCCTTTCTTATGACAAGCATGAACATACGAAAAAATGAAGCCAATATCCTGAACAAATAGAATTTCACCGTTTCTGAACTGTTTTCCTGCCCAAATGATACAAGCCAAACAGGACGCCGACATTGGTGAGGGCAGTACCATTGCATTCGTATTTAAACGTTATCCTTCTTATAGATGCAATAGGAAGTCCAAAAAATCACTACCTAACGAGTACATGAAAATTACTTCATTACGACTAGACGATCGAGGAATAAAATGAAACGAAGATGACAAAGGTTACATACATGCGAGGACAATATTCATAATGAACAAAATAAAACTTTTTACATAAACATTTTTGCCTTCCACTTCACGTGAAGCATTAACCCCTGTTTCACTTTTTGGTATCTCAATACAGTTCCTTTCTACTAGGGAAACAGCTGCTAAGGAAACCAGAGATGCAGCGGCACGAATCAATAGCATCTCTCGAATGTACCTCAAAATGACAGACTGGGAACTTTCTTCGACATAGAAGGCGTCGAATACCGACTTGTTCCACACATCCACTATACTTTTTGAGTTACCCAAAAAAAATATATTCCTGAGTTTTCCAAGTTGACGGCAACATGCATGGAAATTACAACGAAAAAAGTATTAAAGACACTCATGAAAATATTATTACAAAAATTGCATGTCTTTTGTGTAGAAGTCTCAGCTTTAAGCTTTGCCATATGATTTGAAACGCAAAATAGCCCCTGGAAGCGAAATTATATCAAACCACGGACAAATCTCATTCTTGGTACTTCCAAAATTATGTCCGCTTGCAAGAAACAAAATTAATTAAAAAATTTTGAATGATGAAAATATATAACAACGATGACAATGGCAAAGACAACGAAAGATAATAGCACACGAAGCAAAAATTATTTGATAAGTTTTCATTTTCGATTAAAATAGTCACTTTTGCGACGTCTTTAAAACAGAAGCCATTTCATGGCTGGGAAATCAATTCCTTTTAAATGTTTATACAATTCTATGGATTGTATCTCTTCTACGGCCACTTCTGTCTCTAAACTACCCTTGACGAAATGACAGATTAAGGGCATAGCAGATGCATGCATGCACTTTGAAGTGAACAACTACATTTCTACATCAATAAAAATTCTAATGAGAATAAAGGAATCAATTTAACCAAATCTAGGTCAAATATAATTTTGAGTGTATTTACAAAAACCTCAAGCTGGAGAATTATTGCAGATTTGATTTATAGTGCAAGGTAGATATTCACTACAAGAGTTGAATTTGTTCGTTATAGACCACAAATCTTTGATTTTTTATTAATTTTTTCTCTTGATTTCGTGTATTCAAATATTGTGAGTTTCTATTCTCCGTTAGATATGATTTTAATTAACGTAGCACCACCTAAAGAGTCATTTTCACTTGAAAGGCCATACATTTTTCACTAACTTCAATAAAGCTCTGTGAATTTGGATCAATTAATGGACGGATTGGTAACAGATTCAAACAAGCCACCTTAAACGTTATCGTATTTTTAATGGCTGTTGTGACAGTGAAAATCTTTCTCCCCAGAATATAAAGCACGATTTCTCCGAACAAAAAATAAATAAAGCAGAAAATTTCTCATTATAAATCCAAAATAAAAATAAAGCAAGCGAAAAGAATGGTCAGCCTTCGAAATCGCAAAATTTCAGAATTCCTAGAGACGAAACTACTTTAACAAAAGCGCGCCCACAACCTGAGTTCATTTCGAAGGTTGGTTTGAAGGAGAGGGAAGACCACACCGCGGACTAATTAATGCCTACGGCGTATGGAATTCCCCGGTCGCGGGGGCGGGAGGGGGCAGTACCTTTTCCTGTGCCACCTGCGGCTTCCCAGCAAAGTTCTGATACCCGGGAAATTAGTTACACCTTGAGGTTAGCCTATACCAACATACGAAAATTTTCTCCAAAGGCTTTCCTGTGGCACAAAAGCAATATTGAGAATAATAATCTCCAAACCGCATTCCCTTTTTTTAGAACTGCAACAAATACATCTCTAAATAATCAAATGCTGTACATTTCTTCATTTTGCTTCAGTATGAGCCCGCACAACGCCAAATGTCCGCACATTTTTGAAGGAAGGATAAACCGATGACAAAGTTGGAAAATTATTTTCCATTTAATACGATATATACGACTCGTATAATTGACAAACACCTCCCCGTATAGTGTAAAATAGCGTAAATTTGAATGCTTATTGCATGCACTCTTGGACGAATAGGTCAAATGTTACGCTGGAATTGAAATATTCTTTCTCTCCGACCTACTTGTAAATACGAGAACGGGAGGAATAGGGGTATCTACTCACACATGTGTGGTCCCAGAACCCACACTTCCGGCCGCGAGTGCACCTCGACGAGCAGGGTGGGGGTGCACAGGAGGAGCACCAGGAGATCTGCCACGGAAAGGTTGACGAGGAAAACGTTGGTGGAGTTCCTCATGTCCCTCGAGCGGAGGATGACCAAAGGAACCATCACGTTGCCGGCTACACCCACACCGAGGATGATGGTGCACAGTAGCGTGGAGGTCGTCTTGATGTAGGCCGGGAAGGAGGCCCAAGTGTCTATGTCGTCCCCGTCGCCGCCCCCGGGCGCCCCGTCCACTGCCGGGGTCGCACCCGCCGCCGCCCCTTCCTCGGAGGCCACGGTGTACTGCCGAGGGGGCGTTGCCTCGGGAGCCGGGGTCGCGGGGGCGAAGGCGGCGGCCGAGCCTAAGGACAAAGCGGCCCCATGACAACCGCCTCCCCCCGAGCACTCCTCCGCCCCCTCGTTTCCGCCATCGCCGCCCCCGGTGGCGGAGGGTGGCCCTCGGGGAAGGGGCCTGGGGGCGGCGTCCGTCTCTCCGTAAGCGCAGCACCTGGCCGTCTCAGAGGTTGCAATGGAGATGGTGACCAGGGCGGAGATCATGACAGGAAGGAAGGGTGATGGCCACGGCGGCGTCGTCGCGAGGCGGGGTTTCAGGACCCACCGGAGGGCGCGACGCCCCTCAAAGGCTGGGTGAATTGGTGCGGAGAACCAGGTGGGCGATGAAATCTTACGGAGTGACTCCTCTCTTGCTCTTATCTCGGCACAATGAAGCCTTGTTTTCCGGTGCTCCGACGGATTCGTCCAAATTACCTTCTTCGTACGAGCGGCTGTCCCAGTCTCATATCATAATACTGTACTTTTAGTCGTCGGAGAATAATACGGAACATTTGATGAAAACAATGTTGGAGAGAGTGCTTTTATTTGCAAGTCAGTTGAAATCTTCCTCCCAAATTATTTTCTTTCTCGAGCTTCCTCTTTCAAGTTTTTAATCAAACTCCCGAATAAGTTGCATAATAGGGTTATTCACTCTCTAAAGAGAACACATCGCAGTGCAAACGTTTACTGTGTCACGGCATTTCCTCTCCCCGGAGAATTATTTGCTGCCAAATTCCAATAGGGGCTTTCACCTCTATTCTCACACCTTCCCCGAAACTAACCCTCCCGCTCACTCCCGTGAGGGTAGAGCGACACGGAACACGTTAAAACATCAAATCGCGGATGCGATGGGAATCCAGACCCGATTTTATTTTTCTCCCGAATTTGCCGTCCAACACGGAACACACAGATCACTACGCGAACAATCTCGCACAGAGGGAAAACGATCCCGCCGTGTTACCTCCCTCGCGGAAAGATCCACTACCCCGTGGCCTCCTCCCTCGAGGAGGAGCGGTTGGATGGGCGACAAGCGCGGCAGTGGCAACGGGAACAAAAGCGACTTAATCCCGTCGGCGCTCTTCCTCAGGGATCGAGAGAGGCAGCGGGAGACGACGCACGATACCCTACTGCCGCGCGGGGCCGTCTGACATCACCTCTTCTCCTCGCGACGGCGGCCGTTCATCCTCGGCGCGGGACGGAGTGGAAGTGAGGACCACCCGTGGGGGCAGGCACTGGGAGGGGAGCGGGGGGTGGGAGGATGGGTGGAGGGGGTTGATTGCCGGCGACGGTGGCGGCGGGAGACGAACCGACAGGACGCCGAGCGACTGCGGGGGAGGTGGTGGATGGGAGATGAAGGGTGGGGTGGAGGGGGGGGATTGCTCCTTTTCGAACGCAACGCCGAGAGAGAGGAGAGGGTGGAACTCCCCCGCATGCGCACCCTTGCGATTTGAGAGCGAAGAGAAGAGAGATGAGATGAGAGAAGCAGGAAGATGAGCGGGTGTGTGAGAAGGTAAAACGGACTCCTTTTGGGACGTTCGCAGGAATAGAAATAAAAAAAATTGCTCGACTTTTTTCAACACTCCCGTAAGAGATAGACCGAGAGAAATCCGTCTGGGACGACGTCGACGATTCCCGAAACTATTCCTCAGCAGAGCACGTAAAAGAAAAACAAAAGCGCTTCCTCCTCCTCTCTCCACACGCATACACACACACTCACCTAAAACACACGGTTTTGCTTCGCTCTCTTCCTCACTCCACAGAACCACGGCGTGATTCCTTCTTTTGCGAAACTATCCTGGAGAAGAAGAATGAGTGATTGTGATGGGTTGGGTTGATGGGATGAGGCGAGGAGACGTGGGAGGAATGAGTTTGCGAGGTGCAGAGAGCGAAAAGAGTAATTTTCGGTAGGTGTGGATGAGGGGAGAAGGAGGCGAAAGACGAGTCAGAAGGGTGTGTGAGAGAGCGAGATGAGCGTCCGCGTGGTAATAGGCAGCCGCTGAGGGAAAATGGAATGACATGGGGTCGTTCGACGGGGGTGAGCGAAGGACGGACCCCGTTCACTAGTCCTGGAGAACCTCTTCTGGCTCTCCACGAGTTTTCCCTGGAAGAGTCGCTGAGACACGGAGGTCGAGAGGTTACGGAGGGCGTTGGGGGCGTGTGAGAAGTACGGAACACATAAAAGGGGATCGTGGAGAGGGGCGTGTCGCGGTCGTCACTCGGAGAGATAGTTGTCCTGTGGGACGGCTGAAAGGTTTAAGGGGTGGGACACTAGGCTTCCCGATGAGACCGGCACACAATTGGGGTTTCGAGTGCCAATCGGGTTCCCCCGCCCCTTTAACTCCTTAAAAGGGGGTTCTCACGATGGTCTTTCACTTTGGGGATGCGGAAGGAACCGGATTCCCGAGGTAGAGGGCGTTCTCGGCTCCTTGGGAAGCGGGAAATTGGGCCAACTCTCCCTCGTCGTTGCACGCACACTTTACACCCAATCTGCCCCCATCAAATCTTTCGGCACCCTCTCTCTCTTTCTACTTGACCACCGTCATCCAACACCCAATGTTCACTATACCCCTTAGAGTTCCATTCAGAAACCCAACTGCGGGCATTTCACGGTTCACTTCAATTCTGTACAAAGTACACACTCGGGAAGGTAAGGTCTTTCTTTTGATTTTTACAATGTGGGGGAGAAGAGAGAGGGCGGATGGATTAAGTAGCCGTCTGTCGGCGCCGCGCGGTCCAAGAGGGACCCGCGCGGTCTCCGCGTCGGCAAATCAGCCGGCGAATCGTGTGGTCGGCCGCGGCGGAGCCCCACGCGCCCCCGTCCGATAACCTTCTCTCGCCGCGTCTTCGCCCGCAATAGCCGGCGAACGAAGAGGCAACTTTACCCGCTCTCGCTCCTCCTCCCTCCCCTCCATTACGTTTCCACCACCCCCCTCCTCTAGCCACATCGGCCCCCTCCCCTCCCGGCAAGGCTGCTGCTCTGCCGGCGCCTTCACTCCCCCACCCCTTTCCCAAACACACACACATACACCTCCCTCTCCTTTTCGCACTCACACAAAAAGTTCTCAACTTTTTCGCCCGTATTTCCGCAGAGACCCCCACCAATTTTTCCACCCCTCTCCCTCACTCTCGGTCGTTTCCGTTCGCGGGGGTGTGGAGACCGCAGGATTACGCGGAGGGAGGGGGAAGATGCGTAAGCACGACCACCCTGTGGCACTCCCCGTGTTCCACGTCTTCTCCTTCCACCCCTCCGGCACGCTCGCACACAACCCTTTCTCAGCCAGTTCCTCGGATCTCTCCTGACCCCCTCCAGACAATCGGCACAGCGTGATCAAAGCACTTTGAATGCCACCGACCTCCCCCCGTCCTTGTACCACTCCCTCTCCAGCACCCACTTCTCTCCCCCGCCGTCGACTCCCGCCCGCCCCCGCATCGGAACCGGGCGGACGGTCCCCCTCCCTTCCCCTCAAGTCCCACTCTCCTTCCGACCGGACTCCGTGACCCCCTCCAATACTCCACCTCTTCCCCACTCCCGCCTCCAACCAGTCCACCGCGCAGCAGAAGCCCTCTTCATCTCTCTCTCTCTCTCTTCGCAAAACCGCGAAACTTTCCTGCGCATGCTCCCAGCGCGCGCGTTGTCGTTCCATTTTTTTCCTCCGACACCGTGCCTGAGGGAGGGAGATAGGAATGGAAATCACCTCTCTGGGTAGCCCATCCGAATGTTGCTGACTCGACCACGCTCTAGTTGTATCTGGAGAAGGAAACCAGAAACGGTATTCGGAAAAGCGTTTCGATGAAAAAAAATAATCTTGCCCACTTTGAAATGGCAATCTGAAACCTTTCTAGATCCCCGTGAGATGAATCTCGTTTTGAATATTTTGGATCCTCATTTTCCATAATGGCATGCACATATTTTTTTAATCCCGACTTGAAATGATACAATACATATGCATAGAACTTGAATGGACTCTAGACATAGACATTGCGTGATTTTTCTAATCGTATTTAAGCCTAAAGTCCTTTCTCCCTATTTAGAATTATCTTTAAATTTGGTATACAGGAGCAACATTTTCATAATTAGTCGCCCTAAATACTTTAAATTTATGAGTTTTTTTGCATCCTTCTTTAAGAAATGACATCAGATTTCGCTGCAGACGATCGAAAGTACTTGGGATATTGACCTAAAATCCATTGAGTGTTTTTATCAATCATTTTCTACTATGAATATTTGTAAGTAGCTATTTCTCATTTGCCATGACCTTCAAGTATGTAACTTTCATCACTGATCATATAAAATGAGGTGAACATTGATGAATTACTTTTAATTTAGTAGTAGGAAAAATATCAGTATTTAAATATGCAATTTCATAAAGGATGCTGTGAGTGTAATATTTTTTTTACACTTTTTTACCTTTTTGCACACTCTTCTGAGTAAACACTCAGACAAAATTTCTTTCTCAGTCGTTGGGTTGGTTAAAGCGATTCAACGAGTCATGCCTCTCTATGAAATAAGTCCACATAAAAATATTCAAAACAGCATTCCCTTCTAAAAGCGAACCTTAAATCTTTGGAAAGGTTAAAGGTTGTACTCTACCTTTGGGGCTGTATGAAACGATACTACCCGACCAGAGTATTACATGCTGGACTAATTGGGTCGGCAATTTCCTTTGCACTGGATCGCGAAAATCCTTAGAGCCTCTTTAGTCTTGAAAAAATTAATGCGCCAAATTTTCTGGCCAGCAGTTTCGTGTGGGATCCATCCAGTAGCCCAACTCTTTCAATGCTCCAAAAGTGTTTTGCGGAATTTTATAAGTTTATCACAAGCCTCGAATTTCATCCTGGCAAGTCATTACAGCTTAAGGATGCTTTTCTAATTTTTCTATTATAATTATTAGTACTCTATAAAAATTTACTAATGATAAAATACAGACGCAAACGTATTTCAATAATTAACTCTAGGTGAAAATAAACAATACGTAAGGAATTGAGATGCATATTAACTTTCGTCGTGACAATAAAGGAAGGATAACAATATGAGACAAGTAGCAAGATATTTAACTGCGATCGAAGGTCATACAAAATTAAGGCGGATACGTGAGCGTCGCCGGATAATGAGGATCATAGTCGAGAAAATCTTATGATATAACAATGTCTATCATAGCTACGATAAGAGTTGGTACAAATGATAATTTTTACCTCGATAAAATATGAAACAAAACCTTACAAACATTAGTAAGCTTTCGTTCAGATTTAAGCCGCTTTTTAATTGACTCCGGCAGTGAGCGGCGGATCTGACGAAAAATTTCCAAAGCAAAAGAAATTGACTTTGTTGGTGATTCGTTCAATTGACTGGCCTAGGTTATAATATGATCAATGACTGCTAGCATATTGGATTGAGTTTTTGTATCTAAAATCGTCTCGTCAGTAAGTCCCAAGCAAAAAATTTCTGTTTTTGAATTCGCGGCTTTGCATCTCCTGGCTAATCATATCTGAGTAAATTCTCTTTAATCCAGCATGAGCTGAGACAACATTCGAAAAATCTAAAGTTATTTAAAGCCAGGAAATTGGCCACGATACTGAGTACAAAAGGAAAAGATGTAAAGCGAGGCTCATAAAAGGAGTGAAAAAACCTCAAACGTATTATCCCTGATGGCAACAAATTAAGAGTCCTTCTACGCCATTTGAACAGAAATCATTTTATTAATTTTATATTACAAAAAGTTATTACGTATGGCTTAAATTGCGGTTGATTAATTTTCTTGAGAAAGTAATATAATCTTTACTAGCTGAATACCCGGCTTTGCACGGGTTAGGGAGAAACAATAATATAAATATACTACATAAATAAAAACAACAAATTATAAAGTACAATAATACACTACTTCATACAAATTTAAGAATCTTTTTTATTTAACACCTGTTTATAAACTACATTTTTTGTTTCATATCCAGGAGAAAGAATATATAAATTTTTAGGCGAACCTACTCTGGAGCAAGCAACATAAAGTTGCCCGTGGCTAAAACATGGCGATCTTAGATCAACACCACAAGACTTTAAAGACTGTCCCTGTGATTTATTAATGGCAATTGAAAAAGCTACCCGGACTGGAAACTGTAATCTTTTAAAGTTGAAGGGAAGATCAGTTGGGATTAGAGGTATCCATAGAATAAAAATTATTTCACCTTTTCCTTTTCCAGTTAAAATGACTGCCTGGATTATATTTTTCATTAATTTTGTCACACACAATCGTGTCCCATTGCAGAGTTTTGGTGGATCTAAATTTCGCAATAAAATGATTGGAGATCCTACTTTAAGTATAAGGCGATGTTGTGGCAATCCAGCTGGATCAAGTGAATTTAGGAATTCCGTTGGATAATTGACGGCTTCGTCAGCATCCACTACGGTATCAACCGATTTATATTCAATCACCTCTCCTGGCAGCATGGCTAGTATATCCTTGTTAATTTCATTAACATCATCGTTCTTAGGAGCAAGAATGGCTCTTTCTCGCAACCATTCTAAATTTTTATAATTTTGATTAACGTTAGGATAGACTGCTTGTATCATATCGCGGACAGTTTTCACCGATACACATAAATCTGATGACAATTTTATCATACCAGATGCTTCAATAACTAATCTATCTTCTCCAATCTCCAAAAGTTTATTTGCAAAATTTTGAGCATTCCCATCTCTTAAGAGGATTCGCATGTTTTGTTTAAGGCTAATTTCTTGGACATGATTCCATAGAACAGAATGTTTTAAAAAGGCATAAACTTTATCGGCTGGAGTCGATTTTGGAATGACAGGCAGAGTTTGACGGAAGTCTCCACACAGGAGTACCAGAGCTCCTCCCATTAAACTGCAGTTTCCTCTAAGATCTTGAAGTGTTGCGTTGAGGGCCTCAAGAGATTTTTTATGAGCCATCGTACACTCATCCCATACTATCAATTTACATTCTATAAGAACTTGTGCCTGGCCGCTTGTTTTATTTATATGACATGTGGGATTTTCTTGTCGGGAAATTTTAAGTGGCAACTTAAGGGCAGAGTGGGCTGTTCTTCCTCCTTCCATTAATGTCGCTGCAATACCTGAAGATGCAACGGCTAGAGCAATTTCTCCATGAACCCTGATTTCAGCGAGAACTAAATTAATTAAAAATGTTTTTCCCGTGCCACCAGCAGCATCAAGAAAAATGATACCTCCTTCTTGTTTATCTACTTAATCCATTATTGTTTCGTACGCGAATTTCTGATCTTCATTAAGAAGTGGCTTTTTATCCGCGATGTATGCTTCTAAGTCTAAGACATTGTAGCTAGTTTCACGTATATAATCTGGATAAAATACACCCTGTTGATCTTGTACAGGTGCAAAAAGACCGAGTTCCACTAAAGTCTTGTTAACCATGGTGATACACTTTTCCTCCAAAATAATCAAAGTTTTATTAAAAATGTCGGAGTTAAACGTAATATCCAATGTAGGATTTTCACTTCGAACTTTAGCCAGTATATCCTCACTCATTTATTCTTTATATTTTCCCCATAGTGTTTTTGTGTTAGATGAATTACAGGAGGTTATTATGATGGCAAACAAAATTTAGATTTGTCCTGGAAGAGAAATCAAACTGGCCTCTCGCAATGAGTCATCCCAGTGTTGATCTCCTTCTAGCAACCCTAAATTCTGGCGAGCTTCTCTGAATGTCTCACATATTTCTCCGTTTACCGTTCTTAATTCTGCAAATGAGCGAGGTCCTCTAATGGTATGTAGAAGCATTCTTAAAAAATAACATTCGGCGTTGTTAGGATGGACTGTGTAGACTCGGCCCAATGCGTCACATGAATAAATATTATTCTCAGGATCAAAGTTGCCCATTTTTCTTCTACAAAAGACTTTCCTTGATGTATTCCACCTATAATATCTCGGCAATTCTGAATACAATAGTGTTCTTGCAAAAGTATCCTGCTGGCATAGTTGGAAAAATGCTGTTTCTATGACAGCAAAAAAGTAAACAAATTACATACATACAAACAAACACTCTCCTTTATATATATAGATTCAAGATAGAAAATCAAGGTCAACAATCCAGAGATTTATGGGCATTTGTCTTCAAATATTCTCCGAAGCACAATCATATTACTAGCTTTCGTTCTAACGCAAGGGTTTGAGTCTCATGCCAACCAACCTACTTCCGAGCCTAATGCGTAACAGCGAAACACATATAGGCGGTCCCATTTCCAGGAAGAGGTCGTGGCGAGATATCGTCACCGCATTTATGACAAATCTTCTTTATCATTTCTAAAATAAAGCTATACTACGTGCATTTTAAATAAAGCAACACCATGTGCAAACGGAAACAAAAATTCAATATTTTTGACTGCAAAACTAGACATAAATATTAAAAAAAGAGAAATTCGCTCTTATATAAGAGACTTCATTGTGTGAACGCACCACCACAAATGCACATTAATTCAAATAGATCTGCAAATAGATAGCCTGTACCAAATTACATGTATTTAGGGTCTCCTTTATGAAAAAACAGGCCATCGTACATGACCTCATCCAAAAAATAAACCTCTTTCATTCCCTGTCCCTTAACAAATGATGATTGCCCCGTCGTGCACCGTTGATTGGTTAGCGAGGTGTCCATGTACAAGTGTACAAGATAAAGACAGTAGGAAATAACATTGCTAAATGCACATAACCAAAACTGGGATCTTATACCCGGAATAATGAGCACATTATTTTTATAAGACGGGGAAGACAAATTGTAATTTTTTTTAACTAAATAACATATCTGCTGACCAAGAAATTAACGGAAAACGCGAAGTGAACCAAAGTAAAATGGATAAAACCACGGCAAACACTCAAGACGATATCCAGACTTACGGGCGAGGAGGAAGAAACTGATAAGCTGCGGAATGCGATCGTAGGGAAAGATAACAGCTCACGACAGCGAGATTGTGGATACCTGGGGAAGAGACGGCTGGATTGGGGGTTCAGTTTGTGGCCGGGAATAAGAAGGAAAACGCGCAGCGCGCTCGGAGCCTCGAACGCCGACTCAAACACCGATCGACGGGGCGCACCTGTGATTATAAGGAATAAAGTTGACGCCAACAACCCCGCTCGCTTCGTCGAAAGAAGTTTATGCCGAGGAGTTGAGGTCATAGCAGTGGCCCCCGTCCGAATCAGTCAATCCGACGAGGTTCTTTTTTTTTATCGCCACAGAATGATTACCTTCAAAATAATATATATTTGGGATTTCGGTTATGACCCTTAACCGTCCAATGTTCTCATTTGGCCTCTTGTGAGAAAAATGAAGGGGTCGAAGGCTGTCGAGGGGCGAAAGTGGGAATGGATGAGGGGGGGGGGTGTGGGAAATTTGGTGAGAGAAGACGTAAATATCTCTCAATCGTAAACATTTTCCCGCGACTGAAGAGTGAGGGTTCGTGACCTTCGGCAGAGGCCTCGATGACAAGTTAAAGCTGTCGACGTAACTTATTTAGCTAAGTAATAGAGTCTTATTACTTCAGCTGTCTTTTTAAAATTTGCAAGCATCGATCACCAAATTTGGGGAGATTATATTAGACGACGGGGCCTAAATTATTCATCGAATATTCCTACTTGAGAAATCACCAACACAAGGCAAACCTCTCTCATTTGTCTCTTCCAGTAAAGGCATTTCGTCAACGCATTCTCCTTTATTCGCTAAACTTGCTTCGCAAAAGAGGCGTGAATTAAAACGACTCTCGCGCACTACACGCTGGCATCGAAAGTACTCGAGTATCGTCAGCAACTACTGGCACCTGATCAGAATAATTTATAGTGCCTTCATCATTCTTCGCAAATCTCCCCAATTAGTGTCACAACAATCAAAATTACCTTTTTTTTAAATGTATCTTTAGTCAGGTAAATTTCATATTTCAAAAGCAAACTAAAACACCGTTTCCGGAGGAAATGCAGAATAAAAACATTTTACTACACCCTAAAGTATTATCAGGTTAAAAAATGATATTATAGAGAATACAAAGAATACATATATATATATATATATATATATATATATATATATATATATATATATATATATATATATAATGTATAACACTTAGCACTAGTGGACACAGACAAAAATATATATATATATATATATATATATATATATATATATATATTAGATATTCTACATACAGTACGAATTTTAATAAAAACCACATTTAAGTAAATCAAAGTAGTAACGGCTTCATGTAACAATTAATCACCTAAAATTTCTCGTCTTACCTAAATATAGTATGTGAAGATGAAATCCTATTTTTTGCTGTTTTAATTCGAGCTACATTGAGTAGAATGTTATCATTAATTTTTTGAGCCCCCTGGTAACACCTTGACAGTATTCGCAAGCTGAAAATGATCGTTATTGATTGCCAACTCTTATTTTAACTTATGTACACTAACCATAACCAATATCCTATAAATTCGATTGTTAGTATTATTATTTTCGATTACACTCAAGTTAAATTACAGAACACGTATATTCAATTACTTTAAAGCAGTAAAATTATCAAAAATAATAAACAAATAGTTGGCAATAATAATTAAATAGATTCAAGTGGTATGACCATTTCATTTGATCAATACATTAGCAGCCAATTTTTCCGATATTAGTAATGGTCGAATGACTATGTTTACGGCCTCTTCCGTGAGTTACTTTGTGGTTGATTTAACATTAACGTTTCTTTTATCGTAGCATGCAATGACTAAACGTACGCATTGCCATATGTCACTTCTAAAATTCTCTGCGACATGTTACTCCACGTGAGAAATTACGTGCTATCGCCAGTAAGTAGTACATAGACATTTGCCACATTAATGTTTCTCGGTTAGATTCTCCCACTTGGTCTCACTTGCAGAGGTTTTCCAAAGAAAAGGGTAGCGCGAGCCAAAATCATTCGAGAAGTAACATTAGGTTCGTTCCGTGAAGCGCTCACGCCATTTAATACGCTGTCGCGTGAATTTCTTCGCGAATGTCAGTGGGCGTCGGGCGAGAATACATATAATTTATTCAAATCCCGAAGTAGGTCAGGGGTATTTTTGCTGAAATGTGACACCGATTCCGTTCATTAAATTGAAAGTGCCCAAACATTAGTTTATACGTACGTACAAACGCATACGTGTGTGCGCGATTTCATTCGATTTATATAAACTAATAAGAAAGAAAAAAGACACATTCTACTGGTGATATTTGGAGAACCCAGTCATCTTCATGAACCTAATATTACGCCAATGAAGACAGCTTCACATAGCGAAAACTCCAAGTATTCGTTTTTAAATATTTCTATGCTGTTTGAATAGCCAAAATTAATTTTGCTCACGTCTGCTAGTTATTTCACCCGCACATTACAGTATGTATATTCTGTACGGCATAGTACATTTTTCTCTCTGGCAATTATATCTTGTATAGATTCTATGACTTTCCAAATGGTACTTCATCTTGCATCATGTATTACACATCCATATGATTTTATCAAGTCAACTACAGGCAACACAAATATTCAGGTAATGACAATGATGACGTTCTAAATGAATGTTAAAGTTATCTTATGGATCAATATTTCTCAAATCTTACACTAAAAAGTATGAATTTAATCAGACTCCAGTGTTAGCATATTAATTTTTTAATAAAAGCACATCAACGTGGATTCTATGATCTCAATACCTCAAAGTAATGCAAAAAAAAGGATTAGCCTCATACCGTTTCCAAACTCGGTACTCGTACATCGCAACGGCGCACCTTTCATTTTTACCATGTTATATTCTGAAGGACATTTTACTATTTTGAATTTTAGTTTAGTTTTATTAAGTACCCTGTGAGCCACCACTAGGGTGTACGGCAGGGGGTGATTACACACCAGACTAAATTACACACCAGACTACTCTTGACCCAAAACACCCATCCAGCCGATTTAATCTGGAATTTAGCCTTCTCTCCGTGATTCTAAACCCAGATCCTCTAATAATTTTCATACGCTACTCAGTTTGTCATAACAACGTTTTACAAATCTAGCTCCTCTACGCTGCACGCGATCTAATTCGGCAATCAATCAAACTTCATGAGGATCCCTTATACTAGCAACATATTCTAAATGAGGCCTAATGAGCGAAAGATAACATTTGTCTTCAACCTTTTCATCATATTTCCCCAAAACTCTTCTCATAAACCCTAATTTTTTGTTAGCTTGCCCACATATACCCCGTATGTGCTTCACTCAGAACAGATCATGAGTGAGGCTTACGCCTAAGTATTTAATCAAGGCAACACATTCTATTTCGGTGTTCCCGATGCAGTAGGCGTTGGTGTGGGAATTCCTCTTTTTTCAAAAATTTATCACTACGCGCTTTTTTAAGGTTAATTCTAATTGGCAAATGTAGCGCCAGCCTTGTATAGCCATTAGGCCAACTGTTAAATCTGTTTTAAGCAACTAAATAGTTGGTGATGTCATCAAAATGAAGCTGTCTCACAGTAACGCAAATCATTCAACGATTTAGGTGGGACGTCTTTAAGGTATGGAGGCCAACGGTGACGGTGTATTTACGCCGTTTAGTTCAACGGTCAGGCCACGTAACTTAATTATCTCAAAAATGTCAAAATAACAACTGCCCAATTAGTTTACTGTTCATTTTCTACAAGTACGTTACTTAAGGTAGTACATCCCCTTCTAGGTCTCACCTTATACCACTTTTCAAGCAACTTTAGGGGCTCAACTTAAATGCTATGAGTAAATTACCGCGTTGGTCCTAGTTCAGCCGATGGCAAATGATTCCAAAAAGCGCCGAGGCCAATGCTTTTGTTGAGGTTTGGCAGCTCCCTGGTGAATCCTCCTTTGACTGCCAATTATGCCGTCAAATTTCTATCGTCGCCCAGTCATTCATCTTCCACAGCACAAACGTCACGCTGCGACTGCACCATTTTCTTCCCTTCGCTTGGCATGAATGAATGCCCTAGTATTTTTTAAAAAAATAGTTCTTTTCAAACGGTATCGCTTATCAAAAATATTTCTGTAAGGTACTAAATAACAATTAGGATGTAGCTTCGGTCTTATGCGTAGAAATGTCAAACAATATCATATGAAAAAATATACGTTTTATCCTACTGGAAATAATTTCATAAATTAACCTATAGGGCAAAGCTAGCTATCAGGGGGGCATTTAAGTCACTCTTTAAAGCAGGGAAACATACATAAACACTGGTCACCATCGAAACAAAACGCAAATTCAGTGGAAATTAACCAATATCATGTCAATTCTATAGGTCTCGAATATTCCAATCACCATTTGGTGTGCTAAACAATTGAAAAACCGGCTAGGCAAGTTGCGGACTGATAGTCATCCATAAGAGTATATATACACGACCAACAAGTCCCGCACATGACAGACGATATTTTTCACGTTGAACTTCATTTGCTATCAAAATAACGCTCTGAACGTATACTCCTTAACCACTGCCATATGATCGTAAGTAATGAAATAAACCATTATATAGGTCGGCAGTAAGTATAGCTTGTCCACAAATCACATTGAAGAATTCGTAATTGTGCAATAATAGAGGTGAAAGAGCGAGTAAGAAATTAGGATTTTAATCAGGAGATGGATTGGAAAAATGTGACGAGATGGTTAAAGAATTACGCTATCTTACCTTTGTTACGATAAACGTAGTAGAGTATCAAGATTATTAATGGGAATCAGGTTGGGAATTACTCCTGACTTCTGAAGGAAAACTTGCACAATAAATTTATTGCATAAATTGTAAACCGGCCTCTCCGGTGATGTTGGAAATGAATTATTATCACCATTGCACGTACTATGGTAGGATAAGGCTAGAGAGATCAAATGAAGAGTAGACAAATATAGGATGACATATTCCCCACGGTAGATAAGAGGTCAGAATAACTGTAAGCGGCTGCGCTAGAGGATAAACTATTTTTCATTCTAAGTATCCTAGCCTGTTTTCACTATTTGTCTAAAATTAGTTTATAGTCATCCTTGTTTCTATCACCTCTTGCATGTATAGAGAAGTATTGTTTGCTTGAATACCATAGTGTATGGAACTGTACGGTATCTCGTATGCATTGCTTCCATCGTTTTAAATGTTTTGAATGTTTATTGGTTATTAATATTCAAGCATTTATTATCATTATTAATTGCCATTGCTAATATTAATTTACATGCCTGATGTGAAATCAAACCCTAGTGGTGCTTGTTGGGTACCTTGTAAATGTAATAATGTAAAGATGGATGTAGCTTAATTTTTTTTTAATGGAAAGAGTAGCTACGTCGTTTTTCTGAAAAGCTTGTTCGCTTAACGCATAACGATTAGTGATTAATCTACAGACAGTATATTCATTTTTTTTCTTTTTTAATTACCTCCCCTAAAACACGTGCCGGAAAAACCAGTTTTGAACAAGGAATTCGAACTATGGAACGACCCTTAGCAGTTAATTGTTTCCGGTTTTACTCGAAGAAATTATCAAAACATTTTTAAAAATTCTATGATTTCACATAAACTAATTATTTGCACAACGAAGGGATCCCTGCCAATTAGCATACACAGTTGAAGAGTGTAAATTTGATCAAATTATGCTGCACTGCACCTAACTACGTTCAAGTTAATACATTTTTAACATTAAATTTCAATGTTTCTTTGTTCTATTCGTCTGAAGTAAATAATTTTGAATCTGTTAATAAAAATCCAAGAGGTTCATTAACCAATTTTAAATAATTGATTTCTGAAAAGCATGCATGTATTACCAGGATAATTAGAGTATTCATATTTCAAAATTAGTGTTTTTTAAGTTGTTCTTTTATATTTCCCCCCCCCCTGCCATGACGTAATTTCGAGCCTCAACAGAAAGATGCGGCGCACGATTTGGGAAGTATTACCTGGCAGTCGTTGAAAAGTCTTAGGAAACAACAAGAAAAAGAAGGGAAAAACTTTTAACGAGGAAAACATTTTGAAATTGCCCTTTCTGATTTTCATTACTCGGCCAAGTAAATCGAACTTTGGACTACCCATAACAACGGCAAAAAATTGCACTTGTATGTCACACGAGGAAGAACGTTATTATTTATGAATTACTCTAAATTTATTTGGAAATTTCACCCATTTCACCCACGCATTAAACTGACTGCTTTAATGATTGGTGCAGAGGTGATTATCGAGCGTGATTATCTTCGTGACTATAAGAGATGTAGTGAATTTATCTACAATATGTGGGAATTAGAAACGCCAAATTTCAAAAGAAATAAGAAAGCGCGTTCAAGCTACCGAGGAAAAATTTCTAGGCATCTATATGGTAAAAAATTTAGGCTATGGAATATCAACATTGTTTTACAAAATCTTGGTAATTTCTTTTCTATTAAATACATAAATCTCAGATGAAAGTACTGTGACTTTATCTAAGAGACATTCTATCTTACAACCGTCAGTTCGCGCAGTATCCATTCTGATGGATTTACTATGTAAATACTTATTTTTGAATGGAAAATTTCTTTTTTTTTCTAATGAGATATCCAGCATAGTATATCAAACTATATTTACAGTCTATTTACTGGATAAGGTCGATTGCTGAGTGTATTTCTTGACAGTGTAAATCCCTAAAATAGAGCGCGGAGTATTTCTGCTCCATCACCGACGAGAGAAATGCCATTATCCTGCCATTTAAAAGGTTTCCTCTCCCTCCAGGACAAATTTCTTTTCCTCTTTATTGTTCCGTCTATCAGGTGTGACTGAGGACTTCCCATTAGAGAAGTAATGCGAGGTATTTGATGACGTGGGCCGTCTCTTGAGATCCACCAACCAGCCAAAAGACAGGGCAACCTCCCAAGGAATCTCAGGGAATATCTCCAATTCCACGAGCTCACGCTAACCCTTCCCCCCCCCCTCCCTCCCTCTTCCCTTCCACTTCCCGAAGGCGTCTCCCACCATTGGTCTCCATCCAAGCTGCTTCGTCGGTCGCACGCACAAAATGTGGCAGTTGGCATCCCCAGTCCAACAAAAAGAAACTTAACACCTACGATCATGTCCCGGAAGGATACTAAAGATCTTAGCCGATGATAAGCGGAAGGTAAAAGATTTTAGATAAGCACTCGGAAATGTCTATGCGCATTAGGAACGAATTATGGGATGCATTCAGTAGTAATCTCCCTTAGCGCAATAAGGCCTCCACGAATTCCTCGTTGGGATATTTACCCCAGTGTATTTGCCCTACGGTGGAACGGATACCAGCGTCCAGCACAAGGTCTTTATTACTGGCACCTTTCTGATGAGATCTTTTCGTTCTACAGCTCTTATTTATGGCTTTTGATACGAAATTGGCGAGGAGATTTACACTGGCAATTAAATATTTAAATTAGGAATTGAGTTTTCAATTCTTAAAAATAAATATTTTGTTAAAGAGCGAAATAATTTAAAGATTTTACGACGTCCCTGTCTACGTAACTTGTGGTGATTTTCTCCCATACCGCAGACTTCCTGCGGAGTAAGTAGATGTGGGTGGAGGGTACCGTTTTTACAGATATTTATAAGCGGCCAAGGATGGGAGAGGAGGAAACGGGTGGAGGGTTTCGCAAATTTTCGGAAAAGACTGATCTCCACGCTTCACTAGCCCACCATCCTTTACCCCCGTTTAAACGTATCAGGTGTCTCAGTATTTTTTTGGTTAACTCCCAATTGAGTCTTTATGTAGCAATGTTTCTACTCAGCTAATGCATTAGAAAGTTTTAAAAAATTCCTTAATTATTTCTGTGTTTATACTTTATTTCATATCGGAGGATGAATAATTCCTTTAATAAAATCTTTTTTGCCTTCCGTGGAGTAGTTTTACAAACCTTCCAAAACAGATGCTTTAGCTCTGTTGCTTCGTTTTAATATGTCTATATATTCTTTCTTGTGTCCTCGGCTCGGCAGTAGTACGTAATATATTTTACCCTCAATAGTATTTTTCTCGTGTTTATATTCACACCAGTCAAAACTGATAAATGGCCGAGGTAAAAGAGACAATGACTCAATTTACGTCTGCATTTATTTAAATAGGTGATATCCATTTCTTCAGGTCTCCACTTTAAATCATATTAATATAAATTAGTACAGATAACTCAATTCATTAAAAAATGTATTATTTCTGACATATCGCATTAAAATATATTGTTTCCTCATTTAAGCGTTAAATCGATCGCTTGTGATTGACGCTGAGATAAAAATCTATTAAGACAGCAATGCAAGAAACGGCAATAAAAACTCGCTGTTTTGTTTACGACCATGTTTAACCAATTACAATCCATGAGTGAAATTAAACATTTATCTACTTCAATAAAAGGTTGCGGTAAGTTACTCATTTTCACCAAATTTGTGATTAGATTAGGAAAACCCGTAATCTTCATTCTCTCATTTAAGTACCTTTGTTTCCTTTTGCTTCTAAAATATTGCAATGAAATTAGAAATTAAAGCTCTAAAATCTTTAAAATCCACGATCAAGTGGCACAAGTTTTTGTAGGTACCAACACAAATTCACATTTTTACAATAGACTATTTTTGCTGCACGTTTTTTACTCCTAGTTCAATTATCAAGTTCAAATTCGTATGCTTGGTTAAAGAATTGTTTTGGGAATGAAAGAGTTTTATTGGAAAAATCCAACTATTTAAACTGAAATTCCTGTCTTATAAAAGAGAAAACTAGGCTGAAATTTCATAATCATCGGTAAACAAATTTAATGCAAGCATAAAAGAAATAAGATACAAGTAAAAACTAGGAAGATTAAACTGAATTTAGTCAGGCCAAATTGAAGACTAATATGGCTGTTGAATGAATCGCGTCAATTATATAGCTAAAAGGTAGGCAGATTGTTATTGCAAATGTGTTAATCTAAATGCTTTGGCCCATCATGGATTCCGGTGAATGCAGAGTGAAATTAATAGGGTAACAGTAGTTAGGATCAATTGGGCGAGTAAAATTGTAGGTGAAAGAATTTTGCGACAGACGATGGCTCAACCTCTTCCTTGAAAAAAAACTTTTTCCGCCAGTGTGCTCTTCACTTATTCAGAACAAAAATTCAATTAAATCAAGATCATTCATGAATAATAATCAGTTTGAGTGTCAGTGCAAGTTCCTAAGAAGCATTCGAAGAGTACAGTTTGTATTAAAGATCACAACAACGTTGTTTCATTCTACTGTCAATCTGAATGTCAAAATAAATTTAACTATTTAAATGAGTAATTTAAAAAATTCAAAATCGTCTTTATATCTCTTAAATCTACATCTACACATTGCCTCGCAAGCCGCCACAAGGGCGTGTGGCAGGGGGTGCTAGGTCACCAGCCATACCTGCACAATTACAATCATGTTAATTCTACACACTTATTAGTTTGAACATGCACTCGAAAAATTAAAATCACACGATAGAATTTGCTTGCATGCAACACAATGCAATAAAATTATATTTATATTCAAATCATACTTTAGAACTGTTAAAAAGATGGGTCTATTTAATAAAAATAATTTAATCAAATAAATAAATATTTCAGTTAAAACCCAAAAATGACTTAATTCACTTATCATTTATTTTGCACTAATTTTAAAGGCAATATGTTCGTTACACTTTAAGTATATTACAAAAAAACCTTAAGAATCTGTTGTGAAAAGGAAGAAGATATTCCGTAAGTTGGTGCATTTTGTGGTATCCCGATACTTTTACGAGTAGAAGCAAGACCTCAACCTGACCATCGAAAGAGGGAAGGTCATGAGTTTCTTTTGAATCCCTACCCCTCTTTTAAGCCGTAAGCAAACCTTGTGACCACTTGAAACCGAAGTCCAACGGCTTAATAAGAAGCACACCATTTAATGAGTCTCTGTCGCCAGAGATATTATCGAATCCAGCGGATGGCAGACAGCAGGACGTTTATCACGACTCATTTCCATGAATGTGTGTCGCATGAAATGACATACTTTACTGTCGCACTTTCGCCGTTAAAACTAATAGGATCTCCGAGTCGAAGACCATGATGTGCGAAATTCCACAACAAAATAACCTTTTCGAAAATTGCGTCCCAAAAAATTTCCTAATAGCTGCGGACATAAAGTTTGCCTATTGAGCAAAATGAGCCACACCCATATATTCAAATTCAATCTATAATCTCTTTCTTACCACAGCAGGCAAATAACTCCAAGTGCGTCAAAGACCGGAAAGATTGATAAAAGCAAGATGCGAGGTTGTTATTGTTTCTTGCCATCTTACAAAGAAACGTCAACCCTTCACCCCGATAAACGCCTTGCAAGGATGACCCGAAAAAATGTTTAGAGTTTAACGCCTACGTAATAAAAGGATTCAAATTTAAGTAAAATAAAACCACAGATACGAAGGAAACTAGTTTTCTGATAAAGGAAAACATGTATCATTGTGCCCCACTTTCCATGGGAAACATTTTAAAAATCCTGTAGGCCTTGAAAAATTTTCTTTAGTGGGTATTTGCATGAAATGCAATGTAATTGAAATACATGCTAATTTGCATTAAATATGAGTCAACTTTCCATAGATATGTCATTTTAACCTCAAATATCAGCAAAAACGAACCGAAAAACCGGTTCCTCTTTTTGACATTTAAATTAAACATCAGACCGCTCCCTTGGGTAACGATTATGCTTTAATTAACCAAGAGTGATACAGGTATTAAGCCCATATAAAAACGCTACGGGAAGAATTGAACGACTAGTTTTTTTAAATTAATTGAAGGCAAGAAGGAAAGATATAACAAACTTTAATTTCATGGATGGGAAGAGACGAAACAATGTCTCTTTCTTTCTTTCACGTTTTTTTTGCAAATGAGCAGTGGAAAGGATGAGCAGATATCTCCCTCAGGTGAGGGTCTTGGGCATTTATTCAAATTCTGGATCCGTTTGTTTCAACGAGACAGCACAACCATGATGCCAAATTTCGCCCATTTTAACCTTTAATTCCTAAGAGAAGTAAATTGTGTTCCGTTAAATATGGCAATGATGGACAACATTTCCCTCTCGTTCAGTCGAGTTTAGAGTATCCAATAGAGGCCCTGGCGCGTAGCGAATACCTATGATAAATTAAATTCAATTTTCTACAGATTATGGCAATAATGACACCAATGATAAATTCAAATTAAATAGTAGCAACAACATTTCAGTGCATCAATGTTACAATAACAGAAAAATACCCTTAAAATGGATATCCAATTCATCCCGTCATGAGTTACATCTGAAACTAATAAAGGAGGCTGGAATGGAGATCTCGTGTTTTTTTTGTTTTAACGAGGGAGACGGTGGTTACGCACATCCCCCGTGAAATATTTTTGGCTTAAACTTCTAGTCACGCTCTTTTTTCCTCACTTCCTCAATGAAATACTCTTCTCTTTTCCATTCACCTCCGTCGTGTTCCCTTTTCTCTAGAGCTCTCAAAGCTCGCACACAACACACACAGAGCATATACTTGGCGCATTATTAATAGAAGCGCGAAACGCTTGTCGCGCCAGGAAATTTCTTTAAGTCTCTTTTTTCCCCATTTGTTCACTTTCAGCTTCTTCTACTCTAGAGCCTTCTTTAACTCGTATTCTTATCCTCCAATCCAAATGGGAGGAGGACAAGTTTCATCTCAGAGGCCTGCCAACGATATAAGGAAGAATAAAGAGATGAAGCTGAGGCCAAGGAGGTAAACAAACGTTTAGTTCCGGCTTCCTTTCTGCCGAGTTATGCTGCTACTAACGAGGTTTTGTACCCTTCATCAAGCAGGGAAGGTGAAATTACAGATTAAATCTTGCAAAAATTGGAAGGAGCGATTATGCTTAAAATGTATTACAATACCCATCATACTGCGACAGGAGAGTTCATGTTTATACAATTAGAAAAATAAAGCGCGGAACGGATAGATAGAAGCTGTCACTTTTCTCACGAGCAATAAGAATTTAGAATAATTTTATCTGACCGCGGTACGGGAGGAAAGATTCCTGTGTCCAAAATAGTCTCACATTTAATCATCCCTGCCACACACCCTAGCGGTGGCTTTCAGGGTTCCATGTGGATCTAGACATATCACCATTCAATATCAATATCATAACAACTATCATAACACGCCGATCGTATCGATGAACCATTTCGCCCATGCATATTTATTAAATAAGAGCCGTCAGAGGTATTTCCATTTAAACGACGCATTTTGATCATTAGGCACGCTGTCGCCATAATAGCCAAAAATATTTAACTAGCATCCAATTAGACGTTTAAACTCGGTTTTATAGCATCAAAATGGTAGATAACATTACGCACGAAAATATTTAACATTCAAGAAGGATAAATAAGATTCGGTGATCATGATAGTGACAGGATCATGACAAAAACAAAGCAAATCCAGCCCGTTTCGCCTGATGAGTCGTATATTTACCAGTTCCGTGGCAATCTTACCTGATACCCAAAAAGGTGGATAAATATGATGCAGTGTGTCGCCATATGACGCAGAAATATAGAAATCGTGATGCCACGAATAATTACCGGAGTATTTCCCAAAAAGCAAGAAGATACTAATAAAAGTCGTTATTTTTAGAAATCCAATGTTCAGATTAGTGTACATCTGACTACAATGACAAAATTTTTCAAAATATTTTACGGAAACAACGGCAGATATGATGTAAAACTAATAAGCAAAGCTGGAAAGGAAGATTAGGGCACAAGTGGCTAAAATAACTACTGAAGGAAAGAAAGGGGAACACCATACCGCAAGTCCTTCCACCGAAAATACGATTCTTGTATTAATTTACATTCATATGTGATTCTTTATACCATACCGAATAGAATAATAACTCTGGCTAAAACTTCTAGACAAAGAGGTAATAAATACACAATACTCTTGGAATGACAGGCTAATGGATATAGCGAAGGGTTTGATGACTACTGAAGTGTATTAGATTTGCATTCTAAGATCTGGAGAAGCGTTGCCAAGCTCAACAGTTTATTTCAAATGCGCTATGGTTTTTGAAATCCAAATAATAATCCACAAATATTTCATATCTTTGAGTCTATTTCTGAACTAATAGCTAACCTCCAGATCCTCAGAAATCTTTGGACGCCAAGTCTTCGTCCGACTGGAAGCCTAATTCCTCAGTTGATGCTTTCTGAGTGGAGGGTGCATTCGTCCCTTACTTTTTATGGACCATTTACGAGAAGAAATCAAAAGAAAACGAGCCACATCACAGGAGAGACAACTCACTTCATTTTACTGATAGGAAACGGTTGGAGGCAACTATCCGTTTTCTTTCTCTCACCGAAGCTATACATGTAAACATTGGAAACTCTATTTTTAATCCTAGAGAAAGAGAGAGAAGAAGCTCCAGAAGAGTATCTGTAAAGCATCGCTCCGTATAGGTTTACCTTTCGTACATTTTACTCACGAATTAAATAAATAAGGGTAATTTTAATCCTCATACTTCGTCTTTGGCCCAAGGAACACATGCAACCTTTCCAGTCAACTGAATATCTTCAGTTTATGTAGTATGTTGGCAAGAGGACGGAAGGATATCACCATTCCTAGCAAATAAAGCAAAAGTACTGCTGATTAAGCATTACAGAGCAACTTACGAGGTAAAAAATTGTATCGACTTTATCAACAAGGTACCGATCCTTGCTGGGATTTCTACGCTTGTTTCTCTTCTTGATTGCTGTTTCGGCAAGAGTATTTACTGTGAAAACTACCTGACAGAGTGGTAGAACTAAAAAGCAATAGTATATCATTGAGAGTAGGACTTTTATGGAGTCATGATCATGAGATTCAAACTGGAGGTAATCAAATCATCGCCACCGTGCACAGAATTCCATCCAAATGTTCCTGTTCAAACTAAAAATTTACTTTGTGAAAGTCAAAACCAATCAATTACCTTCCAAGGAACATATATATATTTATTTATTTAAAAAATAAATATATCTATTCATTCACATGGAAATATATAAAAGGAAAATGGATTGAAACACATATAGGGGCCGAACGCAGGAGAGGTGTAGAAGGCGGAATCGAGCAGATCACAAGCGCAAAAATATTTCCTTGACCGGGACTTGAACACTAGATCTTTCGACTTGCCGGGCCGGCCATATATATATATATATATATATATATATATATATATATATATATATATATATATATATATATATATATATATTCCCGGGCAAGGCACTCTGGGCACCTGCAACTCCACCCAAGCAATGTGATTTTTCGGGTACCAGATCTTTCTGGGAAACCATAACCGGCACAGGGAAAGGAACTGGCCCCCCTACCCTGATGTGTGAATTTTCACACGCCGTATAGGGCTTAGTACTGGGTGAACTCTACCATCACCTACTAAACCGACCTTCGGGTTTATTACTGTGTTTATGGTTTATATATATATACATATATATATGTATATACATACCAAATATACATATGACCGGCCCGGCAAGTATATATATATATATATATATATATATATATACAGGGTCGCACCCAAAAGTGGTAGGACTGATTTTCTCTGGCGCGTATGGAGCGGTGGAGGGGGGTCTGCCTGGCAGGCTAAGGTGGAGGGGGCTCTTAGCAACAGACCGACACCAACCTCAGTCGCTTGCGGGCTGTCGTTGAGTGAGGACACCGTTTTTAGTGAAGCAAGCTTTTTGTCCGCGTCGAAAAACAAAATGAATCTGAATTTAGAGCAACGTTATTCCGTGAAGTTTTGTGCGAACCTCGGGAAGTCGGCAACTGAGACCCTTGATATGATCAAGCAGGCTTATGGGGACACTGCCTTAAGCCGTTCCATAGTATTTGAGTGGCACAAGTTGTTTAAAGAGGGTAGGGAGCTCGTTGAAGACGACCATCGCTCCGGACGGCCGTCGACGGCAAGAACCGACACGAATGTGGACAGAGTGAGGACACTGCTGAACACAGACCGACGCTTAACCAGTGAAGAAATTGCAGACCAGTTGGGTCTGTCTGCATCCAACGTCCAAGGCATTATTTCACAGGATTTGGCCATGCGCAAGGTGTGCGCCAAGATGGTGCCGAAAATTCTGCCATGGCGCGCTCGTCGTCAGACATCTCCTGGCCAAATACGGCGTTGCCACGTTGCCGCACCTGCCCTGTTTTCCCGATCTGGCACCACCGGACTTCTTCTTCTTCCCCCTGATGAAAAGACAGCTCAAGGGACGACGTTTTGACTCGATAAAGGCTGTTCAAGAGGCTTCGACGAGGGTCATCAACGGCATCCCCAAAGAAACTTTCCAGCGGGCGTACGGGGAATGGGAGCAACGTTATACTAAGTGTGTAGCAGCTCAAGGATCATACTTTGAAGATTATTAAGTCGATGTTAGTATATCGTCAATAAAATTTTTGTAAAAAAATCAGTCCTACCACTTTTGGGTGCGACCCTGTATTGTTATTTAAGTACTCGTATCTAGGAACGGCAGTACTACTATATAAACGTTTATATTGATGCAAAAGAAATTCTATTTCGGTAACATTACCGAATTCTTTTCTATGACTTTCTTTTTCTATAGATGTGTCAAAAATTATAAATGTATTTCAGCTAGAGTTAAGGTTTTATGCTTAAGGCATTGTGTAACTGCCAATTTGCTTTAATTGTATGTAAAAAAAAAAAGGACTTTGAAAAGAAAAGTTAAGAAATTTATAAAAAAAAAAAATAAAAAAAAAAAAAGGACAAAAAGAAAATTATATATATATCCAAAGAAAAAAAAATATATATATATATTAAAAAAAAAACAACAAAAGAGAAAAAAAAAATAAAATAAATATCTTATATAGAATTTAATTAGACCAGAATCTAATATTAATTTTAGTTGTTAGATTGATAAATGTTTTTCCGTCCTGTTGACGTGTTTTTGGGCAAAATGTCTCGGCCCTTAGAATTAAGCTAATTTTAGTCCTTCCTTTAAGATAAGGCCAATTGCCAACCCACTAGAGGTCTTTCTTTCAATTTCTCCTTCACTAACACTGGAAAGGTACACGTTCGTCATTTACACATTCGATCGCCATTTATTTCCCTGTGCAAACTGCACATACACTAACACTGAAGGGGTGGACGTTGTCACACCGAAGCAGCGCATAAAATGAGGGCAAAATGCCCAGTCATTAGGGGATCTGGTCTGGTCTGGTCATTCACGTATGTAGTTAACTGGATAGATGAAAAATATCGGCCGGTGATTGTTGGGATTTTGACTGTATCGTATGGGTGCCCGTTTGCCACCTTTCAGTCCTCGGGGACTACGCTGAATAATTTAGTGTGATGGAGCGTCAGAGAGGACTTTATAAAAACCCTTGCCGGGATCTCCCTCCGGCCCGCAGGATTTGTTTACTTCAATGCGAGGCGGTAGTTGAATTATACTTTTAAGCGATTAATTATTCCCTTGTGTTTTTATATTCGAGTTGAAAGCTCTACACCAAGCATTCTCATCTCAGCCGCCAGAATGTTTCAGAGGACACTGTTTAAAGCGATATTCCTGGGTGGTCTCAGTAACAGCGAGTATACGTATCACCATTGTTAACTTGTAAGAGATATACAGGTATATATATAGATATACCTGTACTTGTAGTGCGGTCATAATTTAAATGTGTAATTCTTTCTCATAAGATTAAAGGGAATGAAGATCATTGCCATTGTATTTAGAGTGTGCTTTATTTTGTAATTTGCATATTTTATTAATATAATTTTTAATTTTTCCTTGACGTGTTGTAAGTATGTTCCTCCGGTTTCGTAAACGGCCTTGTCTTCTGTGCGATGCTGTTAAATGTCAATCATCTTATTCTTTCTCATCGCTAATACAATTAAACTTTTTGAGAATTAAAAAAAATTGTTATGTTTAACTTAAGTTTCTTGATTCTATATTGATAATAATTGTGGCGGCGTTGTCAATTGGTTCAACTCTAAGGCGGCGAGCTTCTATGCAGAGGGGTTATAGAAGCTGGAGCAGCGGTACGAAAAAAATGCTTAGAAGTGAACGGAGATTATGTAGAGAATTGAAGTAGGTTTGTAGCTAACTAAAAGTGCCAATAACATGTGTTTCATATGAGTATATTTTTTCCTGTGGCCAAACGGCCCTTGCTTTATGACCATGTCTCGTACAGGCCTGTATATCGCTCGATTAAATATTTCGATAATACATGATGCGTACAAATGAAAGAGCATAAGCATAGAAACGAAATCCATTTTAATAAACGGATCTCATTGATACATTTTATAATGAAAAATAGAAAGAGCATGCTTTTTTTTCGTCGGATGTCTCCAAAGGAGACACCCGAGCCGTCAACTAAAAATAATAATTTCTTTTCGATCCGTGGAATCTTTTTCAGAATACTGCACGTTAACGGGAATGAGAAACAGAAAAACTCACAGCCAAGTAGCTCATAAGAAATGAAATAAAGCGGTGAAATTGGCGGGGGAGAACAAAATTTTTAAGGAGGGAAAAACACGGAAAAAGTTTGGGCGTGGACGGAATGTTGTCTTTTCGCGAAAAGCCGGTTGTGCAGGGATGTCCACGCGGGCGCGGGATAGACTGGCTGAGAGAGATGGGCGTCGGCATCTTTTTGACGCGTTGGGTGGGTACGGGTGAAGGGGATTTACGGGAGTGGATGTGGGTGAGTAAGGACGAGTCGTGAAAGGAGGGAGGATTCGAGGCGGATCCCAGGCGAAGGAAAGGGGTCCGCGATGGGTAATTGAACCATGGGTGGACCTCCACCTCAAATTCGGACCGTGCGCGAAAAATGTAAACCCAGTCCGAGTCCGCATGAAAAAGAGGGATATTGAGGGTGGGGGGGAGAGCATTACTCCGGACCAATGAATACCAGGCACAGAAGATTTTCATGGATGAAGGATTTGGAAATCGACGAATGAGATGAAAAAATCATGGGTGGGACCCCCGGAAAACAAACGGATGGGCCTCGGGATTTAAGAAGAATGGGGAAAAAATTAGAAAAAACATTTAAAAGAAGGAATAAAATCCCACACGCCCCCATTATTTATGGTAGGGAGGCTTTCCCCGAAAAAAGGTTTTTTTCACAGTGGCCTAAAGTGAAGTTCACTTTCCATTCTCACAGAAAAACCCTTCTGGACGGGATATTAATCGTTGTTTTCCAAACCTGTTCCAAGATGAGATAGACGTTGTGACCTCAGCTAAATTATAGATATTGGCCAGGGAAATGACTATCTTTTCCAAATCAGCTCATAATTTATTCCCTTTTATACATATTTATTATCTTGTTAGTCAACCAAAAATGTCCATTGATCTGGCGTAATTCATATTCTTCCCAATTTAAAATAACCGATCAAATCAAGGCAGTGATTGAAAATAACTTTATCTATTTGTTCATGAAAGATTACTTTATATAATATTAAACATCATTTCTATGATGCAATAAAAAACCATATCACCCTAACAGTCTAACTACAGTCCACCGGTATATGGCGTAGAGGTTTAGACACTTCCGCTGCTTACTAAGTTGACCATTTGTTAGGTGTGTATTAGCTACTAATTCCATGGAAATTTTGAAAATTACAGACAGATAAGACAACAATGGAAAAACGAAAGTAACAGACGTTTTTACAGTAACGAAAAACACATTGAATCCACCCCTCATGCGGGTTAAAAAGCAAGCGGGAACCACCAGAGGGAATTAAGCCCACATTCCCGGCCCATTGGTGGGAGATAATGGGAAAGAGTCAATTATCATCCAATGTGTTTGACGGCTGTCATTCTCGAGATAAAAAAGGGGAAGTCGCTATACGACACCCGGCTTTCTAAACGCTTATAAGACGCCTTGGTGCTTTAGCGAGAAACGGAGGAAGACGTAAAAACGAATAATCCCCTTTTACGTCCCGTTTCCTCTCTCTCTCTCTCGCTAATCCTCCCCGTCCCGTTTTAATGACGTTCGTTCGGTAGTCTCCTGACGACTCCCTGAACGGCCGGTGCATTAGCATAAAGCCAAGTCAACACTTCCCTCAATTCTAAAACTTTATTCGAATCTTCCTCATTAACTATTTAACTATGCCTCAAGAAATATTATTCCGATCCAAAATTACCAGTGTCACTACAACAGTGGAGGAAATGAATAAGATCGACAGCCTCTACTTTAGACATCGTTAAATAATAACTTATACGTAAAGTAATCATCGATGCTGGGTAACATAACCAGCAAGCCATTAGCAAGTGCAAAAGACAAAGGGCTGGTAAAATGGACACCGAATTTCATGTCATGTACAAGGAGATCTGTCAAAACAAAATTCCGGAAATGATTGACTAAGAGCCACTGAGTATTTATCATTTGAATGAATGCTTAACACCTTTATCGTAAAAAAAGATCGGCCCCAGAGATATTAAGTTTCTGGACACTATATACTGTTTATCATTCCTCAAAATATATTTATACGTACTATCTATTACTCAAATGCATCAAAAAAATATCCACCAATGAGCAAATCGCAAATATTTAGTGGTGATATATAAGAGCGAGGTAGTCCAGGGGTTAGACTACTTCAGGAAGAATCTTGTTCGATTCCCGAGCACGCCTCTTTGGGCTTCCTCAGCTCCACACAAGCTGAGTGATTTTCTGGGTACCAGATCTTCTTGGGAGACCACAGCCGGCACAGGGAAAGGATCGGGTCCCCCTGCCCTGTCGTGGGTAGGGTAGGGGGCCCTGTCGTTTGAATTTCCCCCGCCATTGGGCTTAGTACTAGGTGAGCTCTATCCTCATCTGTCAAACCAACCTTCGGGCTGATTACTGTATCAATGAATGTTTTATGGTTTGAATATGAAGATATGTTAAATATATAAAATTTATTTTCCTCGAGTAATTCTTGGTGGTTAGACAATGTGGAATGGAATTTATATTGATAGAGAAAGTTAGGAATGTTTGAGTTTTTCAAAATCACCTCAATGACCACTCGTTTCCACTCATTCGGGTACAGAGAAAATGCGAATAAATGTATTATTCCATCAACATGGATGCATCCCATTATACTACGCCTGTAATGATGAACTTCTTGACTAATAAAGGAAGTTGCGTGTGCAGTCACATCCGAGGAGGGGGCGCTCTTTTTCACCTTTGAACTCTATTCATGAGGGCCAAAGATAAGCCTTTTTTTCGGTACGGCGATGAGCGAAAGAAGTTGAGATTGGGAGGGAGGGAGGCAAGGAGAAGGGGGGAGGGTGTGTGCAAGAACGAGGCAGGATTGGGGCGGAGAGGGGAGGCGGGAAGGGGAATGCATGAATGAATGAGCGTGCGGGCCAAAGAGCGGGGGAGGAGAGATATGGAGGGAGGCGCGAGAGGGTGAAACCTCCGTGACGTCAGAGCGATGACCCTTCCTCCTCTCCCGGGCTTGCGCAAAAGCGGTGCTGGGTGGTGTTCGGTCGGAAGTAGGTAGTGTGCGGAGATAAAGACGGAAAAGAAAGGGTTGAATGGGGATGATTAAAGGAAAAGTCGGGTGGTGGGGGAGGGAGGTAAGGGAATAGGGAGGGGGAGGCGGTGTGAACTAAAGGAAAACGAGGGGCAATTTGAATCCCACCGGTGCGGATCGATCCGGTGCGGGAGCGGAGGCAAGGAGGGCAGGGCAGGGGAAAGTGTGTGATGGAAAGGGAGTAACACCCTTGGTCCACAACAAACAAGCACGTGAGGCTGATCCGAGAATAGCCTAAGTCTGACTGGAAACAATGAGGGAATAGAGTTTCCCCTTTGCAAAGAAAGGGGCGAATAAACCAAATCGAATTCCAACGACGAACTTCGCAAGGATAAAAAAAAGAGGAAGGAGCGTGTTCCGGAAGAAATTGGCGGCGGGAATTGGAAGTAGCCGGTCGAGGCCACGCAAAAACTAACTCGCAGGTTTGAGCTATTTTTTCGTTCTCGTGACTCCCTTCAGGATACCAATTTTTTCAAAGCTTCCAACCAAAGAGTGATTTTTTTTATATCACGTCTTGGGTTTTACTGCCACAATCTTAGGAGAAAGAGATTCTTAAGAATGAGAAACGCCTATACTGTGCACATGATTACAAACAAACGGTGGGATACATCCAACAAAGTACAAAAAATAACAAGAGTCCTCGGACAGAAGTAAAAATAACACTCAAGGAAAGAATCAGCCATCAATTTGAATAATAGATATTGAAGAAGGAAAACTCAGGCATCTAAGAACAAACCTGAATTGACTAAGGATACATACAAGTGAATCCATTTAAGCCATATAATCAATATCTCAGAAAGTTTTAATCACTTGTAAAATAAAGAAGAGAAGGATCAAGAGGACAGATTAGTTAGTCTTGATTAGTAATTAATGGAAGAAAAACATTTGATAAGTGAAATTAATTAACCTAACAAGCACGGTTCCTTTGTGCTTGAATGAAACTCTTTTTTATTGTACCTGTCTATGAGAGTATTAATTATTTATAGATATCTCTTTAGGACCTAGGCATATCCGTAGTCGTAGGATGTAGAATAAACTAGGGCGCTAGACTAAACCCATGAATATCTTAGTTTATCTACGGGTAGGAACGCTTTCCAAGAAGAAAAATGCAATTCTAGTAGTGGCCTTCATTGCCACTTATTCCAATAAATGGTGAAATTCCATTTTTACAGGGAACAGGCAACATGAAAAGAGGAAGTGTACAAGACTCTGCAGCATATAATAAGCTCAATGTTTCCTTGAATTGTCCAAGGAAATCACAAAATACAATCCTCAGGAATATTCTAACTGCTTGAAAGAGAGAAATTAAAATACAACATTTCCACTAAATGTTTCAACATATATCAACGCAAATTTCAATGGTCATAAAAATCTTAAAATTATGCAAAATTGCTTTCCTTTTTTCCTGTCTTAACCTTGTTATACCCAAGGAATAAATCCTTGGGTTATGTTACCTGAGGCGAATAAAATTCAGAGCTCCAAGGAAAGGGTGTATATAGTGGTGTAGAGTGGCTCATGGTTTCCCGGCTCTTGCCATAGGCAGCGGGGAATGACCGAGCCAGGGTGAGAGGACCATCAGCACGGAATACGTAACGAATTGGGTAGAAAGAATAGCAAATGTCTGAGTGAGTTGGAGGAGAAAGGATAGGAGGGAAAGCAGAATGAAAATCTAGGAAAGGGAAAGGTGGAAATGACAGAGATTGCAATAGGGTATCAGGGAATGAACCCGGGAACTACAACAGCAAATTTCGCAGTTGCATTTTCGCGGCAATAGAATATTCATCTTACATCCCCCCTGATACTATGCCACGATAGGGCCAGAGTTTGCGGCTTTCCTCTTCCCTCACCTCTTTACCATCCTTTTCCGTCATCTACTATTTTCAGAATATGTGCCGGAAAGAAATAAGTATACGCTTAGGGCTCCGCAGCCGTATTTGAACAGAAAGAAAGTCGCCACAAAGGACAAGAAAGTAAAGGGAACATCTCAGTGGCAAATAGTGAAAAAATGTAATGCCTCTAAAAACTTATTTTTTGTCTATAAACATGTGGATGCATTAAAAGCCTGAGTTGCTGAATAACCTCACAGTCTTCCATCCACTGCTTTTTTTAGGTTGGTGATAACTACAACAATCTTAATTGACTAATTTGAATATATCAGAAATAAAACTTTAATCTTTGTATGCGTTGTGTAACACCTTCCAATATACATAAAAAGAATATTGTATACAGCCCTCACGTTTTTCAGTTTTCTCCACGTGGAAGGGTCATTTATTTTTATATCTTAAATCTAAATATAGGAATAAATTTTAAGGCCCCTGAACTTTCTCCAAGGTCGGCGAGACCTTGGGTTATGTCTAATGGCAAAACGTGGATTCCGGCGCTTGCATAAAAAACAGGACCAGACGATACAAGGAAACAGCCAGAAGAAATCTGCGAAAGATGACAAAAACATTGATGCATGGCTGCAATTAAGAGCCTTGTTCACATTCGACCAGAAGCTGTATATTACAAATAATAGGATAAACTACCTGATTACTTGAATAGAAGGAAGGGAGATTTACATCGCGGGCTCGTTTGGAAAGCCTTATTGTTTTTTAGCAAAGTGATAAATCTTAAGGTGAAAAAAAAGTGAAGAATAAAGGGCTTAATTAGGATTCAAGTCAAGTTTATTTTAAATTTGTATCAAAATCAACAACAAAAAAATAGAAGACTAGTTCAGGAAAACGTTGTAGATTAAAATGCAACTCATCTTCGAGAGTATTCTATGAAGAGAATAAATCACTAAAAAATGATTGATAAAATTTATCTGAGCATGAAAAACCATGAGCAGTGAGGAAACTTATTCCTTCAGTCTTTCCTTTGGAATCACGAAAATAGGGACAAAAATCTGTAAATAGGCTTTCAGAGAGAAGCTAGCTACTTTTCGCCATTTCTGAAAGTACCCTAATTTCTTTAATTAGTATGTACTTCCTGCTTGCGGGTTCAAAGCACGAATATCAGTGTCCATTTCTCTTCTCCATATTTATAAATGAATGTGAATCTGCCTCCATAAATGGACGAGTAAGATAAAATAATATCAATTAAAACTGTTAAAATTTTAAATACTAGAAGATCTCTTTGATAAGCGACTTCAAGCTCTTTTTTGAAATAGTAACATTAAATACCGGATATTTAAGCGAAGCTGGGAAATGACCTTTGATATTAATACCGCCCTTTTAGTGATAATACAAAGTTAATACAATTTTTTTTTCTCCTACAAAGAGCATAATTTATCTGTACAGATAAAAGGTAGGGCAGGAAAGGTGAGGACTTTTTATAAAAGGAAAGGAGAGTAATAAAATATGAATGATTGTAACCTAGAACAAGAATTCTCTATTTTTCTGAAACGAGAAGAGGAGCTTTACAGGAGGAATTCTACACAATATTGGTCACTTCAAACTTAATATTGCACACGTAACACATGATTTTAAGAGAATGTCTGGTTACTGTATGGAGTAAAAATATGAAAATTGTAATTTTCCCTTCGATGACTTTTAAATAACTTTCCAGAGTTAAAGACTGTTAAATGTTGTTTAATAATACATCAACAACGCCACTAAAGAAGTTATTTCTTATTCCCTTTCTCTATAACATCCCCCACTAAGCTCATTTAAGTACATAAAACAAATCTTTGCTTTGTTTTTCTGAGAAAGACAAATACTAGCAAATCAAAAATTACAAGCCTTGATAGGATGCCGTCGATCCAAGTCAAACCTTAAATATAGTAAGGTGTTTTGTGAATTTAGTTCGGCATTACGAGACATCGTAAGCCATTTTTCAAGGGGATGAAAAGAAATTAATTTTACTTGACGACCAACATTTTGATAAAAGGTTATCACTCTTACAAAAAGTGCCGTCAAAAATTTAAATTAAATCGTTGCTTGCTCCGTTATAGTATGGCTAAGGCATTAACCAGAAAAAAGAGCAGGAAAAACGAAGAATCTCTCCAAATATATACGCATGTAATTTCAACGTAATTATTAATTATTAAACATGCCTCCTTCCGAAATTTTCTTTTTAAACAGAATTGAAAAACCCGAATGTGTTTTATTAACCTAGGTTCATCTACATCTACATCAATACCCTGCAAGCCACCAAAAAGGTGTGTGGCAGGGGGTGCAGCACCAGGAGGAAAGGGTAAGGGATGAGGGGATTAGGGTTTTTCAAATGGATGGGGAAAGGTAAGGGGAACCTGCAAAAAAATATATATATATAAAAAATATAAATATAATCGTATAACCCTGCGCAGTCGCTACCTTGTAGGTTAATACTTATTATGTCGAGCCGGATCCTGGGCGATTTCGATTAAAAGAATTCTGGTCCCTTATTGTTCTCGGAAAAAATGACCATTTAAATCTGTCTGTCCTGCAGTCAATCTCTCTAATCTTACATTCGTGATCCCTCCGCCCGTAATACGTTGGGGTTCGTATTATGTTCTTGATGTCATCGGAAAAGGACCCATCTTTAAATGTTTTTAATAAGTTTAATCTATATTGTAAACGCCGCTGTGTAAGGGAATCCCAGCCTAAATTTTCTAGCAAAGTAGTTACGCTACTCCGTTGGTCATAGCAATTTTTGACAAATCTAGCCCCCCTCCGCTGAACTCGTTCCAATTCCGAAATTAAATTTATCTCTTGAGGATCCCATATACAGGCAGGTTTCAGCTGAATTTTGAGAAAATAAGACGTAACTCATTATTCATGATGCGTATTCTGAGTAGCGTCTATTTTAGGCTAGTCTATTGAGAAAGAAGGTGATATAGGGTGAACCACTGGGTTTTGAGGGCTACAAGCCAGAACGGTGATAAGTGAATAGTAATATACAATATCTGAAAGAGAGCGGTCAGAAATACGCTTCGTCAAAACCCTGAGGTCCTAATTTTAAATTTGTTGGCTATAGCTTACTTTATTCATACAAGAAATACATAGTCAAAAGTGTCTCATAAAACCAAATTTATTTCTCCAACAAATTATTCGTCCTCGCAATCAGACTATGGGATATTTTACGTGAGTTTTTTGCGTCAGCATTTGTGTAACAATTAATTCCTAACGGAATTTATTGTTACACAAAACAAAAGAAGAAAAAGTGATCACTAATGGATGATGGGGACTATTGAAGAGCAGTGGGTGCCAACGAAGAGTTGAAAGGAGAGACTCGGGAAGCGGTGAAAGGACGAATATATGTATACGAATGTTTCATGAGCGTGAGGGCGGATGACTAACTGTGTGCTATAAAAGACGAGGAGTTAAAAGTCCCTTCCCAGGATGCCTTCCTTACCGAATTAGGCAGGCAAATGCTTCCCAACCCATTTACTCCCCTTCGTCACCTATTCTCCACCCCTCTGATTATCCCCACCTCACCCGTCGCCGTCAACCCTTCATCTGAGTCAATGCGGAAAGATGACTTCATGGATCATAACAACGCCTCATTAAAAGGGATCTCGCTCCCAAGTGCTGCATTGGATAAGCGATTGTGCGTGGTAAGAGGGAGAAACGCAGACCATTAATGGGATGCCCCCTTAATTGAAGCTTGAAGAGGTCAATGAGGTTGCCTTATTGAGTTAGAGGCGGTAAATAAAACGTAATTCCTCACGCCTCAACGAAGGTGGAAATCTGTCGCAGGGTCTCCTCTGTTTAGCAAGAATTTTAAAACAGCTTTATTTTTTTTAAAGGGGCCTAAATCTGGCAACAATCAATTAAAAGCGTTTAAGTTTCTTCAGCGGCGCTTACATTTTTTGCTATCACTAAACTTTTCTTCATAAAAAAATGTTATTAGCAAACGTAAAAATGTGAAGTTTGATTGCGGATGATGTAGTCCAGCTATTGCAAGGACCTTAAAGGGAAATGTATTTTTATTTATTTCGACCTTATTCTACTTAAACGTTCAGAGTTCGTCTGCATTCCCTGAGCAACCGTCTTTATTAGCCTCAAGGGAGTTGCGCAATTTATTCACCTCGGCAAGAGAATAAAAAATACATATTTTTACACGTTAACTGAAGGGTTCTTTTTCCAGACGCGCATATAAATCATCTCCTGTATCTCTTATTCAAGCGCCTTTCAGGTAATTTAATTTGCAAACCTCCTACCATCTGTTTCCAATGGTTGATGACATATCCAATACATCAGGACACTTTCTGCTCCGAATACTGAATACAATGCTCCAGTGCATCACGGTTTATTTCCTGGATCGTTTATAAAATAAAACACATGCACCAGTTTCATTACTCACTTATACCCATTAAAACTCAGAAAAATTACTTGAAAGTGAGTAAAACTGCCATTTTACCTAATTTCTCATGGAAACTTGTATTTCAAATAAACTGAGATTTGCTAAAAATAATGCATTGTTTAGGTAAGCATATTATTTTAGATTTCATAAATGCTTCAAACATAAGTTGCCATTATATCCTAAGCTTTTATCTTTACGTCGTTTCAATTTAATATTGAAAGCCCTTTAGGTGCCATTGGTGCTTGGTGCTGAAAGGTACTATTTCACGAATTCAATTGCCCTCGACTCAATTCAAATTTCACCGGAGCTATTTCCACGCTGATATGGAGCATTTCTTGCGCTTGCAGCTGTTAAACCAGAGCATTTTGGAACGGAAATAATTCATTTGGAAGGCATTGCTAGAACGTAATATCCTACAATGCAAACAATCATGCATTCGAAGCAAGTAGTTAAAACCGCCTCAAAATTACCGCCGGAACACGGAGCGATGTCCTTTCTCCCTTCATCAATATTCCTCGCGACTGACAAGGAGGGTTTAATCGCGCGGAGCTGGAGAGACATGGACGGTTAATTCATTTATTACTCGGGATTTCCCGACGCTTTATGCCAAATTGCTGAAATAAATGAGCGTGAGTTGTGGCCACATTCGTCTCTGAGGCCAGGGCATTATGGAATTCCACACCTAACCTCGCGCATTCTCAGGGGAACTCACAAAGCATACGGGTAGCCATAAACGGCAGCGGTATCGGTACTGAGGTTTAATAGTTTTAGTCTCCTCCGCGCCGCAGGACTAAAACTCCAAGCGATATTTCCACCGCGGAAAGACACTAAAAGGTGTTCCGCTAAAGTTCTGCCCTCGGGTACTGAAACCCGTCGGTACGGTTTTCTTTAGCTGAGAGTCCACCTTGCTCTTTGAATCAAACGATAGGAGTATTTACATTTCAGATGCTCAATTTTAACTCGTGCACCATTCGAAAACAAATTCTGGCGAAACTAAAATATAAAATTTCTTGGACAGTCTATTGCAAAACATTTCGAATTCTGAGTAATTTTAGGCAATAATTCTATGTAATTATCCCAAAATTTCGCTGAAAATATCAGCATTAAAATACTATCCATGCTATTACTTTCAAACAAGTTGACAGCTCGCAAATTCCAAGAGTGATTTAACAAATAGTGTAGCAATTAATACATTATAATCAGGAAGCCAACGCAATAATGGGCGCGTTTGATTGATTGACCGACTATTCTACGATAGCATTACCAACCACCACCGTTTTCAACCCCAAGGTCGGTTTCATATGTGAGGATAGAGCGCACTAAGCCCAACGGCGTATGAAATTCACACATCAAGGTAATACGAGGGGGCAGTTCCTTTCCCCGTAGCCGCCTATGGTTTCCCAGGAAGAAATGGCAACCGAAAAATGTCACAGCTTGGGTGAAAATGAGGGTGTCCAGACGCTTGCCCGGAAATCCAACTCGGGAACTCTCCAACGTCAGAAGTCAAACTCTCAACCCCCTGAACTACCAAGTCCCCAGATAGTACTGCATATATCTCTAAGTATCTTCAATTGAATTGGCGCCATTATAGTCGCGGATAACTATAACTCAAAGAAAGCCATAGGACCAATAGATACACTTTAGACGACAACATAATAGTTTATCTCACCACCTTCATCATCTACAATACCAAGCACTCCGATCATTGGCTTGCTGAGGCTCCCCGCTCTCTCCTTCTCAAATAGCTTCTCGAATTCTTACTCGTAACTCATGTGCATTTAACTTTAAAATCCTACAGGAAACTATAGGTATTGTGCACTATCCTTAGAAAAGGAAATTTCCAATGGCATTTTCTATTTTAATAATTCCTCCTTTACTATTGTACCTATTCTTCGTAGGCCTTCATTGGGAATTCCCTGTTTACATCAAACCCTAAAAATTTTCTGTTAACCAAATTTACATTGCTTCAAATTATCATCGTCGCTTCGCTAATTCTTATCAATGGCTTACTAATTTGATATGCTTTAGTCTTGTGTTTTGATGATCCTTTCAATACATGCAGTCTTAGGCCACTGGCTGTAAATGGATTTGTTTTCTGACTGATTAAACTCTTCCTTGCCTGAAATCATCTATTCATAGCAATTGTCTCGCTTCTTCCATTTAAGTTGATCCTTCTACCTTGGTTACAAAATATTTTGCTCGTTCAAGTTTTGGCTGCCCCAAATTCACTTTAAAACTGTTTAACCTATTCCTTGTTATTCCTTTTCTTCTCCCGTGAATTATTATTTGGTTTTAGGAATAACTTTGACTAATATTTCTTTATATTCAATCGGGTAAAGTCGAAAGTATTCACTCGTGTTTTTACCGCCAATAATGTCAATTTTAAACAACTAGCAAAGTAATGGTTTTTGTCTCTCCGTGAAAATGATTCTTGAATTTTTTTCACCATCTCGTTTTCTGTATAAGATCTTGAGGCACAAAGCGTACCATTGTATTCCATTTCCAACCTTTTTCTTCGACACAGCAGCAGAATTAGATGACCACCATCTGGCCTTCATTGTTTTCACTACCGCCTTAGTAAATTCCGTTCAAGTGTCTATTCTCGTAAATTTATAAAAGGCTTCCTCCAAATAGATGATGTGCTTGAAAGTTTACTCATCTTTGATTTTATTTAATACGGGAGCTTTCTTATAACCATAATGGCTCCTGAAGTTCCCCTGTCTTTCCAAAGCCAAGCCAAATTTGTCTCAACCATCAATTTCTCTGCGTCTCAGTACACCCTTCTCCGCAGATTTCTTTTGACCCTTGATTATCAGTATTCCATAAGGCTGATTATTCCAAAACGTCTGCCTACCTTGAGTACAAGGACGATCAAGTTGTTTTTGGAAGTCACCAAAATTTCGACAGTTAATAATACCATTTTAATTTGATTGCTGTTCTTTGAATCAACTTCGAAGGGTTTAAAAGCAACTTCAATGCTCAACAACTAAAATTTATCTTCAGACGTTTTACAGTTTATTATTTTTTAATTTTTTTATTAATTTATTAATCCACAAACTTGAGCCGGGAACAATTGAACGTTTTACTGTGTTTTACAGTCCCATACAAATTTTTCATGTATTTAGCCTAAGCGTTCATATATGGCGGCCGATTACATTTGGAATACATTTGAATCTCCCATATTCCGATTCTTGTATGCGCTTCCGCACTTTCATCTCTCATTTCCAATAACACATTAGTTATCCTTCACATAGGTTTGCGTGTTTTCTCTCATGCTTTCCTGCAACCTTCGTCGTTATCTCTTTATCACTTGCATATTCATTTAGGTACTTTTTGTATAACGTATTCTAAATATATATATATATATATATATATATATATATATATATATATATTATTATTATTATTATTAGGTAATCTACCGGTTAAGGTAGGTTTTTGGATGGACATAAGTACTAATTAAATAATTTGTGGCCCCTAGCAAAACACAACATCCTACTCTACATCAGGTCCCTCTTCAGCTCTGAGTACTTTCTTCCTCCCTTCATCCCGTCCAGCATCCCTATCCTGTTCCTTCCCTTTCCTCGTTTGCCTAACATTCTCCCCTCAATTGCAGTCTTCAACATCCCACTACAGATCAATACGCCCTCTACCCATTTTTCCAGCCTCCATAGGATTTCTCCCAACAAACCCCTCTCTTCGCCCACCATACCAAGTACTTCCTCATTTGATTTCTTCTCTGTCCATTTCACCTTCTCCATTCTTCTCCAAACCCACATTTCAAAAGCCTCCAATCTACGTCTGTCCTCCTGCTTCAATGACCACGTTTCCGCGCCGTACATAGCTACGCTACATATCAAAGTTTTTACGAGTCGTTTCTTAATATCTTTACTCAAAGTCCCTGTCATCAACTCCCTTCTCCTTGTGAAAGCCTCTTTGCCTAGTGGAATTCTTCTCCTTACGTCCCTACTACTTTGACCGTCTTGGCCCAAAACACTTCCGAGATACGTAAACTCTTCTACCTGCTCTAGTTTTTGCCCTCCTATTTTAATGTTAAGCTTAGCCTTTTTCTTTCTAGAAAATCAAATAACCTTTGTTTTATTAATATTAATTCACATCCCATACCTGTCGCACTGAATTTCCAATTCATTAAGCAATGCTTGCAGCCCCTTGGCTGACTGACAAACTAAAGCTTGGTCATCAGCAAACCTAACTGATTTTACGAATTCCCCGTCCACTTTCATTCCTACCTCCAGTTCTTCCCATGCCTCTTTAATCATTTCCTCTGCATACAGGTTGAACAGCAACGGTGATAATGGAAAACCCTGCCTTACAACTCTTCCTAACACTGCCCAAACGGACTCCCCGTTCCCCACTCGCACCTGAGCAGTCTGAGACATGTACAGGTTGCGGATTAGCCTCCTTTCCCTCCAATCTATTCCTATTTTCTGCAATATACTCATTAGTTTTTCCCAATTCACTCTATTAAACGCTTTCTCGAAATCCAAGAAACAGGCAAATACCTCCTGGTTGTGTTCTATATTCCTCTCGATTAATAACCTCATTACTGCAATGGCATCACGCGGACCTCTCCACTTCCTAAACCCAAACTGATCATCCCCTAAGTAACCATTTGCCCTACTCTCTATCCTTTTGTTTATGATCCTGAGAACAACTTTAGCTGCGTGGGATATCAAACTTATTGTCCTGTAGTCCTCACATGACGTAGCCTATACCTTTTTCGGAATAGGAACTAAAACTGATCTCACAAAGTCTTCCGGCCAGATTCCTACCTCATAAATGCTACGGATTAGCCCATATAGCCTCTTCCTCGCACATTTTCCTAAGCATTTTAAAAGTTCCACGGGAATGTTATCCACCCCCACGGCCTTATTTAGTTTCATCTCCCTTAATGCCCTTTCTATCTCATTGTCTAGTATGCCCGGACCTTAGCTATCTTTCTCTTTCATGTTCCTTTTCTATGTCTAACTTTGTTGGTCTGAGTTCTTTACTATACAGTTCTTCTATATACTCCTTCCATCTCTCTTGGATCTTTCCTGCGTCAACTATTACCTTACCCGCCTTATCTCTAACTGGTAGCATAGATCTCCCTTTCTTACTTCCCGATAAAGATTTAACTTTGCTGGACAGCGCACCGATTTCACCCTTCCTCTGCAGACTTTCCATATCCTCGCACTGCGTCTTCCACCATGCTTCTTTTGCTTTATTTGTTGCCCGCCTCAATTTATTGTTTAATTCTTTGTACTTCATTTTGCCTAATTCTGTATTACAATTCTACCATTTTCGCTGCTCATCCATCTTTGTAATCATCTCATCCGTGATCCATGGTTTCCTAGTCCTTTTAGCGTTAACGGTTCCAATAGTGTCTTTTGCGGCTTTAGACAACCCTTTCTTGATACTTTCCCATTTTTCTTCGATAGTACTTAGCTCTTTACCATCCACCATGATTTCCTCTACCGCCTGTTTGTATTCCTTCCTTTTCAAACCATTTAATGCTTCTACATTCCATTTTCTAACTCGTCGCCCCTGCCTTATCTTTTTGAAACGGACGCTACATTTCATAACAACTAAATTATGGTCAGAGTCCGCATCCGCTCCCGGGAAGCTGTGCGAATTTTTCACACTGTTCCTAAACCGGTGTCTAACCAGGATATAATCTAGCTGATACCTTTCTGAGTCACCTGGCATTTTCCATGTATACCTGCGTCTTTTGTGATGTCTAAACCAAGTGTTGGTGATGACTAACCCCTATCTCCTGCAGAACTCAACTGTTTTCTCCCCGCGGTCATTCATCGTGCCTAAACCGTAGTCCCCGACCTCATCACCATCTGTTCCTTCGCCTACCGTTGCATTCCAATCCCCCATCATTATTAAATGTTTCCCTGCAGGAACACACGCGATTATGTCCTCTAACTGGTCGTATATCCTATCGACCTCTTCGTCTTTATGGTTGCTCGGTGGCATGCATACCTGAATAATAACTAAGTTCGTCGGTTCTGCTTTTATCTCTACTAGTAGTGTTCTACCCGGAACCTGCTCTATGTTGCTACGCTTCTTCCTACCTCTTTATTTAATACTATGGCAACCCCTCGTTGGCTCTCGTCCCCGCCGCTGTATATTATTCTATAATTATCACTCCAGTAATCCCCGCTATCTTTCCATCTCACCTCGCATAGACCTAAAATATCTATATTTCCCCTTTCCATCTCTCGCTTAACATTCTCCAATTTCCCTGGCCTCATCATTGTCCTAACATTCCACGTTCCTATTCTAACTAATTTGGTCTTCTTCTCCTGCGTCTTCTGTCCTGCTGCTGCTGGTTTTCCCTTGCAAGGGTTTCGTGGGATGACGACCGCGGAAGCCTTGCCTCCCCCGCTGCCAGGCACGACACACGGCCGATTGGGCCGAGCCCCGTGGTTGCCAGGACTCAAAATATCTCTATTGTCCATCATATTTTTCTTGGGAATGATAATTGAGGTGGTTTCCCGTTGCCTTCCTCAATAGTGTTTTTAACGTGACACCATCACTTACTGGCCGCCCCACTGGGGTCAGACGCCATTGCAGCCGCCTCACTGAGGAACAGACGCTGCGTGGACTACCTTTCGTCTGGCTCCTAACCTTCGACCTATCTGGCATGGGTGACCCTACCAGGAGCAATTATTATTACTCCCGCCAGCACAACTCTAGGGGTCATCGGAACGCACAAGCTCTTCCACCACCTCAAGGTTGTAGTCCGGGGAGGGATATATATATCTATATATATATATATATATATATATATATATATATATATATATATATATATATACTATATATATATATATATATACATATATATATATATATATATATATATATATATATATATATATATCATTCATCATTTGGTCAACCTCATCACTTTTCTGAAAAGTTTTCCACCCCCTCAGTGATTCTTCGCTGCTCTTTATGATTTCTTAAATTTAAATTAGGATCTCATCATTACAAAATTGTGACCACTCGATCGATATCCGCACTGATGTTCCAATTGCATTTTTCGGCTTGGATTCAATGGCAATGCTTCGCCAGAATTAAGCCAGGATGATGTAAACTCCTATAGTCCGGTACCCTCTCTAAAAATATTTTTTTCAGCAATGATTCCCTGATAGGTTGCAAAATTGAGTGCAATATTATTGCAATGTTTCCCCACTTTCATTATGGTAATCCAAATATTTCTGCTGGATAATTATTTTTACTTCTCTTCGACGATCCTTATTTCTGTGTGGTATTTTGCAATTCCTCTTCATTTTAATCCCTTGCAGGCATATTTATACTTCACCAAAATAGCGCGGTCTTTAAAGATTAAAATCATCGCTGTTTCACTTTTTTACCATTCAGAGTGTCGCGTATGGTTAATAAATTAAATATTATAAAATAATATTAATTAAAAACTTATAAATCATTATTACTTCAGCATATCATTCGCTGCAAGTCGGACATGGAGATTCCCATTTAATGTGAGAAAATAGCAGTAACGTTTTGTTTCTACTTAAGATCAAATAACCCAATGAATCAAAAAATATTTCGGAGATAAGGAGGCGAGAGATAATACAAATTAATCGAAGACGGCGTAAAGAAGGGGAATAAAGCACGTTTGGGAAGAAAGAGACTATTTCTGGCTGATAAACAGTGAGAGAGGGAAAATTGGAAGAAAATATCCATTGAGGATGAAGTTCAATAATCTATACACGAGGCTCGTAAACGACATTATTAAGTTACTGAAGTGCATCTTAGCTATCACTGGCGTAGAGTTAAAGACAGAAAACCAATGCACAGCAAAAAAATGACAGTGATAATTTAAAGACTTATTTTCACATTTACCGTTGATATATGTAGAATTAAATATGTATTCGCATTACGTTCTGTTTTTCCCTTAAGTTAAATTATACAAATTGCAACTCTTGTTAAGTATCTTATTATGAAACGATAAAGGCAGCCTTCACTTTTCCACTTACCTCTAATTTAATTATTTTAGCAATTAGTATTGCTTAGTCTTCATATATTTCAATTGTGTAATCATAGAATGGTATTACATAAAGACTGAAATCTATGATTATTGGAAAAAACGGTAATCATCTCCAAATAACATTGGATCCCCTCGAAAGTAGCTTACTTCATGCATATTGTGTTTGCTTATATATTAATAATTATTGGTGACGAAGAGAAATTACGAAGAGCTTACAAAATTTCTAGTCAATTACTAACTAAAAGCATAAGACAATAATTGAATCTCACTTAATTTTTTACGATATTGGATTCGGAAAAAAGAGGTTTCAGTATGAAAAAGATAATATCTGTTCATATAAGATATCTTCAGAGGCAAAAACATGTAAACTTTACTCGAATGAGACACCATTTCATTCTCTTATTTCACTAAGCGATCATGATCTTTTTTTAATTTAATTAAAAATTTAATGAAATTTAATGAAAAAATGGTGAACAAAATGAATTTGAATAAAAAATATGTTTGTGGAAATATTTGCCATGCAGCGTATGCTATTGAAGTCAATGCATTAAAATACAATAATCATTTAGAATGGAGCTGGTCCAGGTTTTCTTGAAAATCGCGCATTAGCAAACAAACCGCATGCGATGAAAACCAATTGATACCCTCAAGTGAGCATATTCCTAGAAGGTAAAATCGGCCACATATAGGCCAAGAGTACTTTCAAAAGACTTTTATCATACTAGACGCTCATGGAGTCCATTAGAACGTAGCTGCACCTGGTCCCTTTCCACAACATTGCACATAATTTGGGTGATTTCCCTTAGACTTCAGTGTGATTATAATGATAGTCACATTTGCGCCTTCTTGATTTGATGTAAGGTCTGTCCCAAAAGTAAAAAGACATTTCTTCCAGGGTAGACGGACGGACGGGCGGCGATTTCTCTGTCTGGGTTCGAGGGGGAGGAGTCTCAGAAAAGCCTTCAAGCCGGTGATAGTTAGTTGTCTCCCAACCTTTTCGGAGAGCGCATATTTCGTTTGCGAAACCTCTATAACGTGATCTCGTAATGCCCCGTCATGGACCGGTTATTGGAACAGCGCCACGCCATCAAATTTTGAATGAAACTGGGCAACACCGTGAAAGAGACTCAAAAGCAGCTTTTGGTGATAACTTCATGGGTAGATCGGGTATTTTTGAGTGGCAATTATTGTTTCGGGAGGGTAAACAAGATGTATATTTATTTATTTATGTACCTTGCAAGCCACCGCTAGGGTGTGTTGCAGGGGGCGAATACACACCGGAATAATGTTTACCCGAACATTGCCCTACAGCGGTCGGACAATGTTATTAAGAACCCTTATCGTTCTTTAAATAAATAAAAACCATTGATTTGCTGACCTAATTCTAGTATCGAATTGTCTATTTCGACTGGTATCTTTAAAATGCGCATACATAAATTCATTTGGATTGAGAACTTTTAATTGAGCACCAAACACTTTTTAAACCATTACCTGGAAGTCCCTCAGCCCTGGTGCAAAAATGTTTGACTGCAATAAAGACACCGCCACCGATTCTATTTGTTCTGTCATTTCTTTAAATGGAAAAGTGTTTTGGGAAAATTTAACCGCCGTAAATATCAGTGGTTAACCAGCTTTCTGTCTCAATAATAATATCCATGCCTGTGCTTTGAATAAGGTGATGATATTCTGCGACTGTGTTTTCAAACTTCGGCAATTAACTTACTACCAATGCCAATGTTTCCTTGACATTACGGTTTTTTGAATTTTTGACGGAGATCGTCTTCTAATCAATATTGAATCCCTTATAAAATATTCCGTCCGATGCTTTCTGATTCGTGTTAAATGAAATATTGCTAGCATTGAGCCTCAATTCATTTAAAGCTACATAATTCGGCATTAAGTTGGTATGGAAGTTGGTGCCGCGAGTGCTCTCGGACGAACATAAGGAATCTCGCACGCGGATCTGCAAGAGCTTCTCGACCATGAGTTTAAGGATTTGGTTTAGATAGTGCCCGACCAGACTTCTTTCTCTTCCACCGCCTCAAATCCGTGCTGATAGGACGTCACCATGGCTCGGTGGAAGCGTAACAACAGACCGTGACGAGGGAGCTTAGCAGCATTCCGGGCGCTGCCTTACAGAAGGCGTGGAAAACCCGCTGGCAGCGGTGTGGACGCGCAAGGATGCTATTTCCAAGACTCGTGAGTGAATGTATGAATTCTGGTAACATAAAGTTTTTAATCGACTCTGTCCTACTACTTTTGGGACAGATCTTGTATCTGCTTTATTCATACCCTACTAACTCTTCGCACTTTTCTCGACTGACTCCGTTCATAAGATGATAGCGTGTGCCGTATAGTGTACGTACCTACATTTCGAAATTGCTGTCGCGTTCCGCGTTCGGCAGGAAATAAAAATACCAGACTCATTTTTTCATGAGACCCTCATAGCAAGAATTAGGATGGTCATGTGATGTTACGCGTCTTTGGAGAGAGTCCGAATTTTGATAATCAGCCAGAATAAGATTCTGAGAAGTGAAGTGCCACTACGGATGCAGGCATGAGGAGAAATGGAGGAAGAGGAAAATCGCGAGGAGGAGGATGTTCTGGAACGGGGAGTGTTAAGAGCGTGGGACGGATGGAAAGGTTCAAGAGGCCCTTCCGGAGTTTTATTGTCGGCCTTAACACGGGGATATCCCCGTTACCTGCATTGTTATGCGCACATGAGGTGGGGTCAACTGGTCGGCATGTCTGGGAAAAGTCATTCGCACTATCGCTTTATTTTTTTTAATGCAAAAGGGTGGAGGGAGGGTGTCAATTCTTTCCTTCGGGTTAGCACTGGCCAGATTTTTTTTACATACTATTTGCCTGAGATAGTGGGAGGGTTCGTGCCTTTACAACTTTGACCGCGTCCCATAACATTTTTCGGCGCCGCCAGGGAATAGCGCACTGGGTCTTAGCCGGTGGCGTCTAAGAAAGAATTTAATTATGTGACTTTTTTTCTGAGTTTTTTTAGCATTCAAAAATTATTTTACTCCCTGAACAGTCGAATTTCAAGTCATCATTCCACATTCACTTCCGCTCTTAATTCATTAGTAGACCGTATTTATTCTCATATTGAACAACTTTTTTATGTCTTCTCAGTAGATGATTTTGCTCATAATTTAAACCATGAGATGCACGCCAAAAAGTTTAGATTCTCGGGTTCACAACTAAATGATATCTTAATACGTATACCTGTTATATTTCAATATGAGAATATACCTATGATGTAATATGACACATGGAGTTGCAGTGGAATTTTAACATAAAATTGAGAAAATGAACAGTCCTTTATCATAATATTATTCTGCATCGTAAATTTTAATTTTTGATAGAAAAATCCTTAGTTTTTAAAAACGACGGCGAAAAATCCCCAAACCTTACCACTTATTTTTAAATCACTTGTAAATTCTCAGGTTTTGCTTATCTCGCATATATTTTGCTCAAAACATGATTTGATTTGCTGTGCTAGGTGTTTACCAGAAGCCCGCTGTTTCGGCATTAGATTCACTGAACTGAGAACATGAATGTTGTGGCAAAACGCGCTTTAAAATGCCGCCATCAATCCTGAAACAATACCCACTTTTTGGCGCCTAAAAACGCCACTCAACTGGAATAGCTTCGCACAATGGCACTATTACACCTGAAAACACAAAAATACACGCTGGAGGCAACAAGAGATCCCGGCTGTGGCATTTTGCGTACACCAGCTCAAAATGTTTGCATTTGCATCAAGCCGAAAACCATTCGCTGGAAAAGGTTGGAGGATAAAAATATATAGGTAAGATAGTAAGGAAAATAAAAAGGATCACGGAATAAAGTTGAAGTGGAAGTAACAGCACAATGGACGTTTCGCACTCAAATAGCATGAAGGTTAATGGTTAATATCTCTCGCAAAATGGCGTCATTTGTCCAACAATAACCATATCCTTATGATATCATTATCGTTGAAAAACATTGGCGTTAATTGAAAATAAATTGCGAGGAGAATGAAAAAAAAATCCATAAAAAGAACATGTAATCTGAAAAATGCTAGTTTTAAGTTTATGTTGGATATTACTCCGAGGAACGTTGTAATTTCTAAAAAAAACCAAATGCAAGAAGACTGGGATTACAACTTGCGCCCTGTAACCTTGTTAAAAATTAGGTACCGAGAACTTCAATGATGTATCGATGAATGATGGGTATGGGCATGATTTTTATGACTTATACCCATTTAATTGCCTTTCCCAAGGTTGATTTCTACTTTTTTTAAGTGATCAAGGAGATCTTCGACTTCATGAGTCGTTGAAGTATTCCCGTTTCTTCAACCCCAAATGGAGAGCCAAATGCCCAATTTAGATATAATTATGTTTGACAGGGGAGAGGCGGCTTAGTTATTTTCGTGCAAGCCTAGATTTTGGAAAAGAAGCGAAGAAATTATTTCCAGGAGAAGGAATTATCTTCGAAATTTCGAAAGGTAAACAATGAAAATATACGGAAACAATGAAATTGAGATATAAGAGCAACTCATGCGGGGACCACGTTAGTGTAGAGGCCATTCGCATCGACACGAGCAGGCGGATAATTGGTGATACGTGGCAATTACTAAACATAGGAGGAATGGTGGACAGATATCTAGGTTTTTCAGTTCAGTTCTCACGAAAGGCGCCTACGTAACATTCCTACGGATAAACGTCCGATTCGACGAACAATTAATTAACTGCTCTTCATCAGTTCTGTATTGTACAACTGGGGATGAAATTATCATTGCTGAAATTATTACAATCATCCTAGGCCTAATTGTACATGGTCTGCAAACTAGTCAATCCACAAATTCCAAAGAAATTTTACGCTCTGAAATTGTTGCATTGATAGTCAATCCACATATCGGATTCATTCTGTTCTGTCATTGCAGCAGTACTTGTAGGGAAAAGTGAGAGCGTGCTTAGGTAATCCTCTTATTTACCTTACTTAAAAGTAATTAAAATTAGTATCAGAGTTAGAAATTACAGGCTGAAATTTGAGAAAAAACTAATCTCAGCATTAGCATAGCGACAACTACAGTTGCAACGGGATTGTTGACAATATATCCAACACAGAACCAATTTATCCGACAATTCACAAGTAACCCCACGTATTCCAACATGCGTTTTAATTCCTTCAATGACAGATCTAATAATAATGCGAGTGATAGCGCATTAGCCTATCAGATTATGTTAGGTTTTCATTGAATCCAGGACCTCCTGAGCTTGAAATAACACAAAATATCCTTAAATTTCACACCACGTATCATAATAATTTGTTCTACAGCTCTGAATACTTTCAACGTCTCTCAATTCCATTCTAAATTACTTTTCTTTCCATTCCTCTGCAACGCTTTCCCATCATTATCTTCTCTGCCTTAAGCATCCGACTGCTGCTCAGTATCTCCGGCATTCGCTTCTTTTGCCTTGTTCAATTTTCTTACATCATACTTTTCTCTTCCCCTATACTATGCCTAGTATTTAGTTTGTTTTCCTTACTATCCAATTTATCTATTCCATCTTTCTCCACCCTTACACCCCACAAAAGAATCTCATCTTTTCTTTCCCGCTTGCTTCAAACTCCAAATTTCGGAGCAGCACAATACTGCACGAGCGTTCCATATGATATGTTTCACTAGCCTTTTCTTGACATATTTACTTATTCCCTTTATCGTCAACTCCTCTGTGACAATTGATAAAAGAATGGTCACTGTTCTGGAATCGTTTGATTTCACTAAAGCTTTAGATTAAGTAAGCCACTCACGCTTACTTTTCTAAATGTAAAATTCATTTGTCTTGCATGTGAAATGTTGGTCTGATTCCTTACGGAACAGAATACTTCAAATAGTCAAAGACTCGGACGTAAGCCTTAACAAGTGGGGCGGTGGGGGCTATGTTTTTTAGTGTAGTTTTTCAGGGTTCAAGGTTCCTTAATGTTGAAGCATTTATCGATTTCATCCTGAATTTATTTTCTGGATAGCATTTTAAATCTCATGGTTCATTTGTGCTCTTCTCTTTTTTAAAATACATGTACCCTTAATTCTTACATTGCAATTTTTTTGTTTACTGTATGGTTCTATTCCCAGAGCATAATAATGATTTATTCTATTCCTCTGTGCAAAATTTCCTTTACCAAACTAACTTCTTTTACTGAACTTAACTCTTTGCCCACTCTCATATAAAACACTTAATTGATGGGTTAACTGCTGGTTTCATCTTTCTGTTCCAGTTAGTATCTCCCACTTCAACTGTTTATAATAGCTTTAATTTTTCTTTCGTAAATTATTAGTTTGCGTTCTTATGATTAATTCCCATCCAATAATATTACACTGATTCTCAAATCCACTAAGCAATTATTATTAACTCTTGGTTTACTAAATATACGTGCAGCATCTGAAAATCTATTTGAAGAGTTCCCCACTTCTGCTGACAACTCTCCCAACGTCTTTCTTGCCATTTACTCCGCTTGCATTTTGAAATGCATGGGTGAAACTGGGCAGCCGCCTAATACTATCTATCCTGATCCTGCATCAACCACATGCGTCTGTGATTTCGGAGATCTGTACAGGTATCGAATCAATCGTCAATCCCTTCATTCTACTCAAAGATTCTGCAAAACGTTCGTTTATGGTACCCAATTTATTCTTTTGGAAGCCTTCTTCATCCATGAAGCCCACAAATCCATCCAATACACTATATTCTATATTTTATTTACCAATACTTGAAATATATGAAGCCCACAAATACAACCAATACACTATATTGTATATTTTATTTCCCAATACTTCAAATAATCTATAATCCTAAAATCGTAATAATCTATGATCAATTATTTCTATGACTATCACGTATACCCATTACTTTTCTTAACCCCAACTGATCTTGTCCTTAGATTAGAATTGTATTTAGGAAATATTATTATAAACCAAAGAAACATTATCCCCTAATTTCTGCACCATTGGCTTGAATGGGCATATGCCACTGCAGTAATTTGACGAGCGGGGAAATTCAATGCATATTGATAAAAAATCCTTGCCTAATTTGTTAAGTTTGTGTATAATTGTTCAATTTTCGCGATGAAAAAAGCAAAATTAGAATTAACCCGCATTTTTAGCCCACTTTCCCAGCTATTCCAATAACTACATCCTTTTAGCTGATCACTACTACTGCCTTGTCATTCCACTACCTTGAGTCACCGACCTGCTGAGGATTCGCCGGTACCAAAGATTTCGAAATACTTCTGGGAATTACAACAATGGCCGGTTGCTTCACACCGAATATACTGGATCCATGTCGCTCCACCTACTCACAGATCTGGACTCTAAGCACACCCTTACATATCTTATGAATATCAACTTCCCAATCCAGTTACATTTTCAACCTGAAAAATGAAAAATCGTCTCTCGTGCATAATTTTGTGTCGTAAGTCCTTCCATTCTCCTAAAGTCAAATGATTTCTGATGTAATCACTATTCTAAATGTATTCTTACCCTACCCACATCTACACGTCAGGAAATCTCAAACCGATCCTAAATTTAAAAATTCGAATTGTGCGGAATGAAGATCACAAAGTCGCAACCGAGTCTTTGAGCACTAATAAAAATAATAAACATTCATAGAATCCAGAGTAACTGGGCCAGCAAGCGATGGCGTCAACGTATGACGACGTAATCCATTTTAGCAGCTGAAAGTAGATAAGGATAAACCTTTTTTTTCCGAGAACAAGACGGAAGGTGTCGCATCCATCATGAGGATTATCACGCACTTAAACCGGGGAAGACTGGAGGAAATAGGTTTTTCTCCGAGAAAAGACCTTGACATAGTTCCTTTCCCATCCACCGATTCTCTATCCCTTGCTGTCTTTCTCCCACCACGCGGCGCTACTTCGCGCAATCCCTTCTGCGATCTCGCCTCCTCACTTCCCGGCCTCCGGGAATTTGTGTCTATTTTATCTCCGGGGAGGGACAGGAGCCGGCGGCGGACGGCTGTTTTCGCGCATGCTCCATTTCGACGGGAAAAGAGCGACTATCTTCAAACCATTTCCAATCCAGTCCGTTTTAGTTGGTCTGAGAGAACGAACTAATTCTAATAAATGTTTACGAAAAAAACTACGCAAAATACGCACTCCACCAAGAAATAAATGTGTGCCAAATAAACCGCCAGTCCTACTACACACATAATACACACATCCATTTCACCTACCATGCATGAACTTTATGAAAATGATGAATTTTTCTAAGAACAAGATGGCGCACCGGTAAACTACAACCGAGACGTGAAAGTATGTCTGATTGAGAATTTTCAAGAACGCTGTTTAGGAATTACCGGTTAAGGTAGGTTTTTGGTAGGACATGGCTACTAAATAAAACATTTTGTGACTCCTATCAAAACACAAAATCCAGCATCCTTCTCTATATCAGGTCCCTCTTCATCTCTGAGTACTTTCTTCCTCCCTTCATCCCGTCCAACATCCCTATCCTGCTCCTTCACTTTCCTCGTTTGCCTAAAATTCTCCCCTCTATTACAGTCTTCAACATCCCACTGCCGGTCAACACCCCCTTCATCCACTTTTCCTGCCTCCATGGGATTTCTCCCAACAAACCCCTCTCTTCACCCACCATACCAAGTACTTCCTCATTTGTTTTCCTCTCGGTCCATTTCACCTTCTCCATTCTTCTCCACATCCACATTTCAAAAGCCTCCAGTCTACGCCTATCCTCCTGCTTCAATGACCACGTTTCCGTGCCGTACATAGCTACGCTCCATATCAAAGTTTTTACGAGTCTTTTCTTAATGTCCTTACTCAATGTCTCTCTCATCAACTCCCTCCTCCTTGTGAAAGCCTCTTTGCCTAGCGCAATTCTTCTCCTTACGTCCCTACTACTTTGACCGTGTTGGTCCAAAACACTACCGAGATACGTAAACTGTTCTACCTGCTCTAGTTTTTGCCCTCCTATTTTAATGTTAAGCTTAGCCTTCTTCTTTCTAGAAAATCGCATAACCTTTGTTTTATTAATATTGATTCTCATCCCATACCTGTGGCACTGATTTTCCAATTCACTCAGCAATGCTTACAACCCCTTGGCTGACTGACAAACTAAAGCTTGGTCATCAGCGAACCTAACTGATTTTACGAATTCCCCACCCACTTTCATTCCTACTTCCAGTTCTTCCCATGCCTCTTTAATCATTTCCTCTGCATACTCTTTAGGAATATTCCGCATATTTTCCTGATTTAATCCGGCAGGTTTTCCATGGGAAAATCTAAAATGTGTTGTGAATCACAGGAAACCGATTATAATTATGGTATGTAGAAAAAAAACTGAAAATACAAGTGTGGTATCATCTCACCTCATACTTTTTCGTTTGCCGCACTAATAAATGCCTAGGGGCTAAATGTCAACACTATGAGGACTTTTTTGTATTTGCAAGGGTCTAAGTTAACTTTTGACGTCAGAATAAATTTAATATTGATACATTTATATAAGTTTTCCTTTCCTAAAGGTTGCATACATTTTGTGTGTGCAAACTGAATTATTTATCGTGATAGTCTAGGAATAAGCCAGCAGTTCATTGAAACTTATTAATGGAGTTAATTTTCGTCACGTTGTGTTAAATGAACGATGGGAGCACCAGAGAAGAAAGATAATCAGCGATGGAAAGTTGCTGCAGGAGAAACATGATGGAAATAAAATGCGTTGACAGAGTGGCAAATTAAGTTATTATAAGGGTAGCCGAAGAGAGAAGTCTATGTATGCCTTTGATAGGAAGAATTATAAACATTCAGAGCTATGATAGCGGAATGTAGGACATAGTGTAAGGGAACAAAGAGTGGAATAATACCAAAGGATGAATTACAATCACCTGTAAGACAACCTGGTAATGGAAGACGTAGCCGCAAGGGGCTTTTATAATCGTTATAATCGTTAGTTATAATCGAATACAACGAGATGGCTCCGAAAAATCCTGCATACCAGCCCTCGGACTTATAGTCAAAGCTGACGATTAATATATCATTGGTTATCATATCATATGCATTTCGATGTGGATGATCAGATGATTGAGATATGTAAAACCACATCATAATATGAAAAAATAGAATAATATTTCCACATTTTTGGGAAAAAGGGCCAGTTATTAATTAAAATATAGGAATAGCTCGCTTACGCTTCAAGGAACATTCCATACCACGTTATACAGCCAATGAAAATAAATGTCACCTCCGCGTGAAACCTTTCGAACAATATCTAGCGGTATGCGGAAATAAAGGCATTTTTGTCTGACATACGAGTACGTCAGCAACAGACGTCACTAGTTTGAAATTGAGATATGACGAACTTTTCCTTTATGAATCCAGATAATGTCGAAGCTTGTCTTCTGTACTGTCGCAATCGTGACCGTTCGTTTTAAAATATAAATTGTCAACAGTGATTGGAGCCGACAAGTGACGAATTGAGGGGGTTGAGTGGGGCATTCCGGAGCTGAAAGCAACTGGGCACATGAGCACATTTTGGAGAGGAACATTTTGTCCGGCAAAAAATGTATTTTATCTGCACTCAAAATAATCAATCATTTAACCTGTATTCAGCCTTCGTACTAATGATGATAGGAGTCGAACTATAAATGCTTTTCAATTTAATAATTGTTGTATAAGAAGGTTCAGACGCTTGAGGCCACCTCGCACCATAACGCGGATGTATACATAAAAGTAGCAATGGTTAGATTAAATAAAGATTTCACATTTTGGAGAGGAACATTTAGGTTTAGGTAAGGTTAGGCAAAAAATGTGTTCAATCTGCACTCAAAATAATCAAGCATTTAACCTGTATTCAATCTCCGCACTAATGATGATAAGAGTCGAACTATAAATACTTTTCAATTTAATAATTGTTGTATAAGAAGGTTCCGATGAATTGAAGTAAAAATGAATTTTTCCGATGAATCTCAACTTGAATGCCAGCTTAAAGTGATGTCGGTACAAAGAGTGACCTACCTGTATCACCAGCTACTGAGTATTAAGGAAGAGGTGACTGTTTTCCAGGAAATCTCCCAAGGGGAGGTAATAGGCAATCACTCGAGAAGGCATCGCAACTGTTTGAGGATGAATCTCTCCGAATAACGGGAAATTTCCCGTTTCAAGGAGACGTTAATGAATTTAACCAGCCACGTCGCAGGTCCTTGGCACATTTTCAAATAGCATCTACAACGTTGACTACACAAGTGAAAGGAGATTATGAATTCCCTGAATATATTTGCGCTGAACATTATTTTAGAGGACTTATTCCAGGAAAAGCATCAACCAAGACTAAGCACGCCTATGTCACAACAATTAATCGAATCAATTTCAGCAATTTTTTGAGTCCCTTTTTTCCAAACTTGTACCAAGAGTCACTAAGAAGTCTTTCGATTAAATTCAAACGAAATGTGTGGAGCCAGATTAAAACATACGTGTCACACGCATACGCATACAATTCAAAGAATTACACCATGGGATTTTTATATGTTAGTTAATAGATTAAAATAATTAATTCGATTAATCGATAATTAGGTCACTATTGCAGTATTTTGACGTTGAGAGCTTTGACATGTTAATAATAAAGTTTTCTTAATTCATAAGACTGATGTTAGTCATGTTTGCTTCTATTCCGGACTCAATCAAAAAAATTAACTATCTGGTAAAAAGTGAATAACGTGTCTTGGAAAAATCGCAAACTGTATTCGGGTTTCTCATATGGTCTTGTATAAATTTCCATGCAAATTTTAGCATACATCAGCTTATTTGTATGTAGATTGGTATATTACCAGCTTAGCAATCCTTGCTCCCAACACGGTAAAGAAAACAAATCAATGAGACGGTAGAAAAAACAAATTATTCGGACCTGAGCTACCGAGGACTTTTCCATCGGTTTTCCTCTATCCTGTAGTACGCTACCTTTAAGACAAGTTCTGGAAGAACATAGACTGAACACATGTAAATTTCTCAGCCTCAACTAACAAGACCCAATCTAAAACCCTACGCTACAATAAACCCATCTTTAATGCGGCATACGTACTTACAACCTCTCTTCACTCTGTTCAAAATCCCTTTTCCTCCCCCTGCCTCACCAGCTGAATATTCTGCCCTAAATCAAAGCCTTCAACATTCCGTCGCGAATAAACATGCTCTGCATTCGCCTTTCTTGCCTTCTTTGAACTTCACTCAGTAACTCTCTAAATTCCTCCACCATGTCTAACACTTAGCATGTTTTTTATTCCATTGATTTTAACATTTTCAATCCAGTTTTCCTATACGAGTGTACAATTTTTTTTCAAATGGTAGCATGTTCTGTGTTAAAGTGTTTTATTTAGTGTAATATTTTACAGTGTTATCATAGCACCAAATACTTAATAAGGAATTATGTATTAAGGATATGACAAATACGATAGGATGTCAGGAAAGATTGAAGAAGACAAGCGTTTTCGGTATTAAATGTAATGCATGGTGGAATGAATCCAGTTGTGTTTGGGCGTAAAGTCCTTCTCCATGCTGATTTTATTTCATGCATGAAATTTGAATAGCGGAAATATCGCTTGACAAATATTATAGCCCCAAAATTTACTATTTTTTTCATTTTCAGTATATATATATATATATATATATATATATACATATGTATGTATGTATGTATATATTTGCATGTGCATATATATATATATATATATATATATATATATATGCACATGCAAATATATACATACATACATACATACATATGTATATATATATATATATATATATATATATATATATATATATATATATATATATACTGAAAATGAAAAAAATAGTAACTTTTTGATTCCACAGAAAATTTATTACAAAACATCTATATCAGTTTTTACTTCAACTTTTTACTTCACCAAAAAATATGGTTATGGGTCACCGAAGAGCGTTCTATTTCGAAGATGTATATGTATTTATATATATATATATATATATATATATATATATATATATATATATATATTCGTGATGCATGCATGATGGTGTGTATAGAGGTTTTATTATATACGACATATTACTCGTATATGTCAATTTCTTAAGGACAACGGATCGCGTGCAGAAATGATTTGCTTCTACTTTTATGATGCTCTCTAACAATTGAGAGGAATATAGATATCATCAATGGAGGGCAAGACTATAAAGAAAATCATCTGCCAGTAAAAATCACGATCATTACCAATTCCAGGACTTTTTTCGTGAAGCTCTCCATTCCATTCTATGTCAATTGTTCTTCCCCTCAAGCATATGCTAACAGCCAGGACGTGTGGTTACTTTCAGGAAACGACGGGCTGTGTGGATATGACTTCGGATAAGATTGTTATGATACGATACCACAAGAGATGATGATAAGCAACCTCGTAGATGATATTCGTCCCTCGCAGTATACGTGGGAGGACTGCCCTCGCGCCGCTCTGTTGTTTACAGAAACAGTTGCCACTACTGTGGCAATCCTCTCCCCACATCCATAGTTTTACTTGTATGTATACCTTGGTGAATTGATGGGCTGTAGTGTTGAGTTCATTCATTTGATCGTCGCTGTATATAGGATATTTTTCTTAATGATATGTCATGTAAGTAGCTACCAATTTCTTACTGTTTCTTTTCTCATTAGAGTCAATTTTAGTGCACACTATAGCACTATATTTGTTGAGGATGCGGCTCAATTTGATCATTTTCCATAACGCAGTAACTCGGGCTATTTAACTTTATTTTGTCGTCAAAATATTTATGTAAATAGTTATTTCATCAGGAGCTCTAAAAAATCGTGATTGACCCTTAGAAATGCTCCAGGTAACATGAGGGCATTGTATAATTGACAGCCAAATCTCAGAAGCCAACAGTGGTCACCATATCGTAAATAGAAAGTTATATTCCAATTATTATAGCATCCCGTCTCCCGTTGCACTATGTTCACACAAATTTGTAAAAATATCTCCACGAGAAAATTAAGTAAATATGGTTTTCATTCAATGAATATCATTACGATGACTTCAACCGATTTCTTGGGTTTTCCTTTAGTGAATTTTTGGTATCCCAGTACAAACATTACAGGTAGATATAATTTCATAGTCTTCCTACAACACCACGGTCTTCTTATGTGTTCCTAATGATGCTTGCATTTGTTGGATGTTTGCTTGATTGCATAGCACTGTTCCTGGAGGAATGCCACTGAGCAAAATAAATATTCAATTCTGAGTGAATTTTGGCAGTTGAAAACTCTCGGAAGGCACATCCGCAATAAAATAGTGAAAAGTCATTCCAACAAAATATTATGCCACACGCCCTTACGGCGAATTGACGGGTTTGCGCATATGTGCATAACGATTAGATCCACATGCAGTCAAATTTTCCGAGAAGGAAAACTAGGTTACTCGTATATTCACTGCTGTAGGAAATTTATAATTTCTCTCACACTATTAATTGAAACAGATGTAAAAACTTCGTATGTTAAAAGCATTCTCAATATAGGGGCTAACATACAGGTATGCTAGTTAAAAACTTTCATTCACAACGTAACAACTATTAACTCATCGATAGCTTGGAACTGAATTCATTCAATTCACGACTCCTGCTGGCCCGATTTCCTGTGATATGGAAGTCGAACTGTGAGTAACAAGTGTTTGGATACCACCGAATGAGGTGTGAGGGGGGAGGTCTTGCACGGTACCTATGACTCGAATGCCCGCAGCCCTCACCTCCAACGCCACCCGCTTCGTCACTCCTGATAAGCCGCGAGGCCGAGCCATAAGGCGCCGCGTACGAGGAGAGCCCTTTATTCTCTTCCCTTCCTTTAAACCTCGTTGCCATTGCATCACTTACGTTATTACCTCTAGTTCCGTCTATTTTTCCCTTTCCTCGAACAGCGTTGTTCTCCCTCCTCACAAAAGGTATACGTTTCGAATGAGGGTAGGGGAAAACCGATCGTTAGCGTGCCGTAGTGTTGAAGGCGTAATTTTCTAAATTGGGGATGCCTTTTCACTTATTATTAAAGAAAATAACTCTAAAATTTGAACTGACGGTACAGCAGAGATTACCTTGATAAAATCATATCCTCATCGTGCTGTAAGGAGCTGAAATATGCGGCGAGATCAACGCCGGGTCTCCGGAAAGAGATCCGGCGTTGTAAATTAGGTAACCCAGCAGGCTGCTTGGGAATTTCCCTCATTAATTCTTTATAAGTTTTGTTATCCATGGGAGATAGAAAGATATTATTTTATACCCTTTTTCAGTAATTTATAACCATTTTTGGGGGGTTTTTGACTAATGGGAATCAAGGTCACCATCGGAGAAGCTACCCCTTTCATCAAATCATTCTCCTTTCACAAAAAAAAAGAAATTCCAGTGAACAAATGGATTAAAAATGAATGAATCACCGATAGCAGTCACTTTCGCCAAATCCTTTATTTAAAAAACTACTGAAATTGTATTGATCTAATAAATATCTTAGTGTAACGAAGATTCGAAATATAAAAAAAAATCAATGACAGCCATCCAATTTTAATCGGATTCAGAGATAATCGAATAACGGCGAAAAAGTATAAGAGCTGGTAGGATAAAAGAGGATAAAAATTACGGGTTTACGGGTACACGGGTGGTGTGTAAAAAAAGGTTATTTTTTTACACACCACCGTTGAACAAAGGTTCACCCAGTACTAAGCCCGACGGCGTGTGAAATTCACACATAAGGTTATGGTTTCCCAGGAAGATCTAGTACCCGAAAAATCACAGTTTGGGTGGAGTTGCAGGTGCCCAGAGAGCCTTGCCCGGGAGTCGAACCCGGGCCCTCAGGTCAGTTGTCCAACGCTCTACCCCTCGACTACCGTGACCCACAACATATATATATATATATATATATATATATATATATATATATATATATATATATATATATATATATATATATATATATATATATATATATATATATATATATATATATATACTATCCCTTTTCCTTATATCTGTTTTTGTATATATGAGTATTTATTCGCCGTTTGGCGGGATTTCGTGTTTGAATGTGTATTTGGCCAATGTGGCTCATCTCTTTCTTCTGGCTATGCGTGCCACGAAACGCACTGTTCCTTTCCTGTATGATGTTGTATGAATTCTAACCCACTGTCCTTTCCTTTCCTTGTGTATTGTCTATTTCTCCTTTGGTGGGTGAAACAGCCCCCTGACGCCATCTCTTGGCTGAAAGAATCGGGGCGCTTGGCGACATATTAGACCCACGGATCTCAGGGTAAATTGACTATCCTCGATAGCTCAAGTGGTTAAGAGCATCCGCCCGGCAAGTGGAAAGATCCGGTGTTCGAGTCCCGGTTGAGGAAATATTTTTACTCTTGTGATCCGTTCGATTCCGCCTTCCCCACCGCTGTTGTGTTCGTCCTTTATATGTGTTCCTATCCCTTTTCCTTATATCTGTTTCTGTATATATGAGTATATATATACATATATGAGTCATTAATTCCGATTCTTGTCTTTCTCAATACTCCTTTAGGACGTCACCGCAAGGATAACAGGACAAGTTCTTTACACTTCCTCATACCTTAATATTTTTAACAGCACAATTCATTCAAAACTTACAGGTTCATACAAAACTCACCTGTTTATTCATCATTGTAGTTCGGCAAGTTTCCCTCTCTCATCTACCTAATCCGCTTTATCGCCAAACGGTTTTCAGCGAAAATATGTATCCGTAAAGCAAATGAAAGTGTAACACTAAGTCGGTCGTCGCGAACCATTAAACTCTTTATCTTTTCATAGTTTTATTTGAGAACATTGGCATCCTAAAGGAGCAGTAACATATTTTGTCTCAAAATAGTTGAGTAAATTATTATTGTTTAACCTTACATTTTGCATTCAGGAAATATACAGCACTTTCATAAGACCTACTAATCTAAGTTATTTGTCAGGTCACATTAATGAAACGAAACTCACTCAGAATTCAAAAATGACTTGTCTAATATGGTTTCTCAAAACTATATGTCCAATGAAGTTTAAAAAGGAGGAAAAAGACAGAGTGATTTAGCTGAGACCAATTTTGAGGACAAGTTATCCTCAAAGTCAGCCGGTCAGGCTAGGAATGAAATACCTCCATTACTTGAAAAAAAGTTACTATACACTTTTTCACTGGAAAACCATCATAGCCGATCATTTGGAGGCAATAAAATTATTTAATATCATGTCTCATAATGCAACAATTTCAGAGCGTAAAAATCATTCGCCTTGACTGGGACTCGAACCCAGATCCCTCAATATCCGGTCGAGTGCTTTAGCCACTTAAGCTACCGAGGCGTCCTCTTAAACTCTGAAATTTTGGAAAGGGAGTGAAGTGAGTTTAAGAGGACGCCTCGGTAGCTTAAGTGGCTAAAGCACTTCGAGTCCCAGTCAAGGCGAATGATTTTTACGCTCTGAAATTGTTGCATTAAAATGCACATTAGCGGATGACTCCGTTAAAAGTTACTGTTGCGGCATCTCCCGCAGTTTCTTTGGAATCATGTCTCATGATAGTTGTTCGTTTTTCAAAATAAAATACAGAACAATCAGACAATATATTTCTGGCCCACAGGCACATGAATTGCATTAAAGGGAGGGGTTAACATTTCTAAAGAAATAAAAAAAGGTCTTTGGTAGAAAGTGTTTCGAACAATTTTGAATTTGATTTATGATAGCTGAAATAATACCTTTTAAAAAATAACTAAAATATCACATAATTTGCATACTCAGAGGGTAGAAAACTAATTTGCACGCAAATTACTTGGATAGGAATAATTTTACTTAATGAGAGTTAATGATTTGGGAAACACAAAAAATAAAACTTCCCGGAAAATTTTCCATTGAGTCATAGTGGTGGTCATTCTCAAAATGTTTACCAATCATTCCTGTGGGAAAGAGTCAAATGTCTTTTGATTTGACATCTAAAATATCCGCCGTATTTATATATCTCAATTTAACTCAATTTACATTAAAAGAAATTAATATTGCTTTACAACCCTTTCAAACACAATCTTGAACTTAATTACTCCGTTCTACGACCCATCCCGGACACTTTCTTACTAATTAAATTCCCATCAAGGCCTTACTTAAATTTGATGCAATTATTGGCTATTTAATTCGTGTCTTTTAATTTATACAGATTAACTACTAAGTAATGCCCGTATAAAATTCTCCCAATTCGAGCGACCACGCTAAGTCATTCCTACAAGTATTCCATGAAATGGCAGAGTGAATACACAAATGTTTCTCGAGCTTCGAACCCCAAAATAATTATCTATGCCTCGCCGTTCCGAGAAAATAAGACATGATACAACTGTTAAATTCTCTCCATGGGTGAACAGCTTCTTCCGTCAATTCTTATGGTTATAGTCATTATAGCCTATAATTCCGGGCCATTAAATCTGACCGTTTGGGAGTAAGTTGGTGGATATTAACAAAATCATCCAAAGCCTATACAATTTTTTTTCGAACTTTAGAAAATGAAACCAGAATCATTATAACTTAATATTTCTCTCATTCCCGATCAGTATTAATCGGAAATAAATAGATGCCTCGCAACAGCAGACAAATATGGGTTCGACATATGATACTTGAAATCTCAAATTCGATCGACGTTCCAATTATTCATCTCAATATACCCATTCCTAAAACCAGCTCCTTAATATATTATTATTATTTTGTAATCTACCGGTGAAGGTAGGTTTTTGGATGGACACAACTACCAAATAAAATATTTTGTGACTCCTAACAAAACACAAAATCCAGCAACCTAGTTTACATCAGGCCCCTCTTCATCTCTGAGTACTTCCTTGCTCCCATCATCCCGTCTAACATCCCTATCCTGTTCCTTCCCTTTCCTCGTTTGCCTAACATTCTTTCTCCCCTCAAAAACAGTCTTCAACATCCCACTACCGATCAATACGCCCTTTACCCATTTTTCCAGCCTCCATAGGATTTCTCCCAACAAACCCCTCTCTTCACCCACCATACCAAGTACTTCCTCATTTGTTTTCTTCTCTGTCCATTTCACCTTCTCCATTCTTCTCCACACTCACATATACAGGGTTCGTCCGGAAAATAAGTGTACTGATTTTTTCCCGCCGCTCCAGGCGCGCCCAGCACCGCTCTGACGGGCTGCGATTGGAGGGGGGTATGTTGGCAAGCGACGCTGAAAAAGGCAGTCGGCTCTGAGCTGTGGTGTAGTGAGGAGCTCTGTTAACGCGAACCTCCACGCTCGACCCACCTCACGGAACGCGATGCCGAAGTTTTTGGAGCAGCGTTATTCCATCAAATTTGCGGTAAAGCTTGGGAAATCGTCTACCGAAACTGTCGGTATGATTAACCAGGCTTACGGGGAGTCAGCCATGTCCAGAAACATGATCTTTCGGTGGCACAAGATGTTCGTGGAGGGCAGAGAAGAGGTCGACGACGAACCACGGCCTGGACGCCCATCAACGACACTCACCGACGAAAATGTGCGAAAAGTTCGCGATGTACTGAACTCTGATCGTCGTCTTAGTGTTCGGATGATAGCAGAGCAGTGTAATGTGCCAAAAACAATAGTGCACGAGATTATTAGGGAGCAATTACAGATGCGAAAAATTTGTGCAAAGTTGGTGCCGAAAGTGCTCAGTGATGATCAAAGACTCAATCGTTTGGAAATCGCGACACAACTTGCGGATCACTGCAAAAATGATCCACATTTTTTAGAGAACTGTTCTGTTCCCGAAGATAAAGAGGAGTTTGAAAGGAACGCGATACGGGACTTTGGACGCCGTCAAAGAGGCCGTGACGACGTGTCTTCGAGAGGTTCCCGATGATGCCTTCGCGGGAGCGTTCCAGGAATGGGAACGCCGCTGGAACAAGTGTATCGACTCACAAGGGTCCTATTTTGAGGAATATTAGCTTAAGATATGTAAAAGTGTAATGCATTTTTTTTCCTGAGCTCAGTACACTTATTTTCCGGAAGAACCCTGTAAAAAGCCTCCAATCTACGTCTATCCTCCTGCTTCAATGGCCACGTTTCCGCGCCGCACATAGCTACGCTACATATAAAAGTTTTTACGAGTCGTTTCTTAATATCCTTACTCAAAGTCCCTGTTATCAACTCCCTTCTCCTTGTGAAAGCCTCTTTGCCTAGTGGAATTCTTCTCTTTATGTCCCTACTACTTTGACCGTCTTGGTCCAAAACACTTCCGAGATACGTAAACTGTTCTACCTGCTCTAGTTTTTGCCCTCCTATTTTAATGTTTAGCTTAGCCTTTTTCTTTCTAGAAAATCCCATGATCTTTGTTTTATTAATATTGATTCTCATCCCATATCTGTCACACTGAATTTCCACTCCTTAATATGTATCTCCTAAAATAAATCATTTCATGGCTTGCAATGTTTAGGCATGTAAAGTATATCACACATGATGATTATCACACAATAAACCTAAACATCGTCACGGCCAAGTTAAGGTAAGAACTTTACGAGGAAACTTAGCCGATGTGCGATCATGACGTCATCGGCTCGACTGCTCACATCATTCCCCATGCACACTTTTCTTTTGTCCAGAACAACTCGACTTTGTTTCCATTCCATCCTCCCCAGCCGCTTCCACCCCCAATGACCGAAATAAACTCCTTTCATCCCGTCTGATACTCTTTTCCTCTCTCCTTTTCGAACCATTCCTTCGCGTCCTGCCGCCAGTCTTCACTTTCTTCTCTCCCTCCCGTGCGCTTTTCTTTCGCCAGCGCCGTCCGTTCCTTCTTCCATCCGCCCAGTCGTCGTCAGCCGTTCCTTAACCCCTCCACCCCGCCCCCGAGCCCGCACTGTCACTCTCCACTCCCCCGTGGCGCCGCCTCCCGCAGGGCGCCCGAATTGCCTAGGACGTGGACGACATCTCTTATGAGGAAAGCCAATTACTCGTCTCTACGTCCTCTCTTCCCTTGGGATTTGAAATTAGGATTGGATTAGTACGGGAAAGAAGAAGGAAGGATGGAGACCGAAAGACACGAGGAGGTAAAAAAGGATAGGCAGAAGAAACTGAAAAGGCATGGAGAGAGAGATAAGAGGGCCCTTGTGCACCGGTGACAGCGGAAACACAAAGCCTAACCCCCCAACTAACGACCTAAATCCTCACTGATTTTTACGCAGGCTATCGCGCATAAATAGATTGTTTTTGTGAGGTTCTCGAAAGTTGCAGATATTCTTGTTGAATTCTACAACTCATCAGCATGTGAAGGCAGACAATATTTGCTCCACACTACATACTGCCTTCTTAAGGTGGTCGCAGTTATAAAAACTTAATTTTTCTTATCCCTCCCCAAAACTTAACAAACATAATCTTTTACCACAACCTTATATACCCTTAAAAATCACATTAACTCTTTACGTCTAGCTTACGGTCTTCCTCGAACTTTCCCCTACCAACTTCTCCTCTCTAGCCGGATGGAACAATCTTTCGCTTGTTTCCCCTTAGCGAATCTATGTTCTTCATTCATCTCAATATGACATGCCGAAAAACACCGATGCACTTGCACGCCTTTGACTTGAACACCAATTTTCTAAGACATACAATTTCACAATCGGTAATAAAGACTTGAGATATCTTTTTTCACGTAAGCTCAGAACCCCAAGCCTTGAGATATCTTTTTTCACGTAAGCTCAGAACCCCAGTTCCATCCACTTTGCAAAGGCAGCTGCTGTTAAAGTAATTCTTTTCTAAAATGTCGTCACCACTACGCCCATTTCCTTCCAAAATACCGTAGACATTAATTATAATTTAGTCCCGAGATTGACGATGACCTTAATTTTCTTCCTTGGTGCAGCCGTTTCTTCCATCATTCTCCTAAGTTACACATTCACTCCCTTTCAGAATGGTTGTAGTGGCCGGAGATGCAACCGCCTTCAACGCCAGAACTATAATGAAGCAGAGGCGATCCCAGAAATACGCATATATATACGTCTGCACTAGCACTCTATGTTCAAGTCTCCGTAAATTCCTTTAAATTCAGTAAAGCCCTGCAAGAAAAGAAAGGGTCCTCTCCAAAATTGTCTCTTTGGCCACCAACTTCACTTTCTAGAGAATGGTGTTCTCGCTGCCCCGGGAGGCATCCGAGTTTATCTAGCCGCATTTCGGTTTTATGCTTCCCTCTCTCAAATTCCCGAAAATGTTGCGGAAAGGCTAAACGTGCAGCATTTGCAAGAGAAAGGCGCTTGGTGCAGGGACACTTTCACGGATAATAAGTGGTGGAAATGTCCTTTTCTGTTGCGCCCGCGCCATAATTGTGCGCCAGTATTTCATTCAAAATATCGCAAACAGAATTTATATCATAGTGCTGGGTTATTAAACTGCTCACTCCCAAATTATTTACATTTGACAAAATAAAATAAATTAGCCACTTTAAACCAAAGTAAAATAATGAATAAGGTATATTTTATAAATTACCGTTTGTGCATATATGTATATACATGTGTAATGTTTATGTGTATGTATAGATATATGTTTATGTACGTGTGTGGGTATATATATATATATATATATATATATATATATATATATATATATATATATATACACACACACACACACACGTGGACACTTATGTGCAAGTCTCACGGATGTGAATAATAATGTATATGAAGTTAGCACTAGTGGACAAAGATAAAAAAACAGAAAAATACAATAAAGAAAAGAAAATCACTAGGTTTCGAACTTTCGGTGGTCCACGCCACCTTTCTCAGGGAAGAGAAGGACAAAACTGCAACTCTGTCTTCATATACATTATATATAAATATATATATATATATATATATATATATATATATATATATATTACTCACCACAGAAAAATACAGGAAGCAGTCCTAGACCGAGATCCAAAACGCTGGACGAATATTTCATCTCGCAGTAAAAAGTGAAGTCATCGCTGATAGTGGTTGCAAACATTGAGGAGACCCAATATGTCACTTGAACGAGAATACTGGAAAGAAGAAAAATAATGGGGCCCTAAAAAATAAGTCTCTGTAACTATTCTATGCACACCAAGGTTGCTGGTAGGCAACAGTGGCAGCCGGAGGAGGTATAATGTGATTAGTTTATTTATTCATGCATGTGCGTACCCTGCAAGCTACCGCTAGGGTTTGTGACGTTTTACAAATCTCGCTCCTCTACGCTGCACGCGATCCAATCCGGCAATTATTCCAACTTCGTGAGGATCCCATATACTTGCAGCATATTCTAAATGAGGCCTGACCAACGACAGATAACATTTCTCTTTGACTTTTTCATCAAATTTACCTAGTACTCTTCTAATAAATCCGAATATTTTGTTTGCTTGCCCACATATTCCCAGTATGTGTTTCACCCAAGAGAGATCGTGAGTGAGGGTAACGCCTAAGTATTTAATTGAGTCTACACATTGCACGTAGGTGTTCCCAATGCAGTCGGCGTTCGGGTGGGAATTGCTCTTTTTCCAAAAATTCATCACTACGCAATTTTTTGAGTTGGATTATAATTACCAAGTGTTGCTACAGCGTTGTATAGCATTAAGATCATCTGATAAAGCCGCTGTGTCCTCAGAATCACGGATATCACGGTAAACCACCGCATCATCGGCAAATAAACGTATCTTACTAGTGACTACGGGGTCAATGTCGTTAACGTAAAGTAGGAATAGAAGAGGTCCAATGACACTTCCCTGGGGAACACCTGAAGTAACTTCTACTGCATTTGAGCTAACTCCATATACGACTACTCTTTGTACCCGACCATTTAAAAGGTTTTTATTCAAACCCGGATACTTTTATCCATGCCATATGCTTCTAGCTTTGCGAATAGTTTACTCTGAGGTACTTCTTCGAAGGCTTTCTTAAAATCTAGAAAAATTGCGTCCACTGGATCATTGCTCTCTCCCGAAATAATAATATCATGAACAAAAAGCGCAAGTTGTGTCTGGCAGGATCTACCTTTTCGGAAACCGGGCTGATTTTTCATTATTAACTCCTCATTATCGAGGTGTCTCACTATCGAACTAGCAACTACATATACTATATGTTTCATAACCTTGCACGAAATGGATATGAGGGAAATAGGTATGTAATTAGGTACTCGGTTCCTCCTTGTTTCCCTTTTTTAATATTGGTGTTACATTAGCCGTTTTTCAATCTCGGGGAACCTTGTGATCTACCATCGGCTTCTTAAATATTATTTCTCGATACGGCGAAATTTCCTAAGCTAGATCCTCAAATATACGAGCGGGTATTCCATCGGGCGCGGAGAATTTATTGGGCTTAATATTTTTCAGCAAACGTTCTATTCCATCATATGAGATTTCAATTTTGGGCATCGGTTGACCGGCACAATTTGGTAAGCTATTGGAGGAATTCGGTGAGATATTGGTGAAGACGCTTTGAAAGAAGGAATTTAATAAGTTAGCCTTCTCCAAAATGCTGGTTACTCTTTCGCCTTTGTCATTTTTGAGTGAATTGACAGCTGACTTATTTCCCTGAACTTCTCTGACGTGTGACCGAAATGCGTTTGGATTTTCTTTCAAATTTCCCTCTAACCTTTTCCTTTTGAAATGAAATGCCCTTCTAATATCGGCGTTCTACCATCTTGGTTCCGTGTTATCTTTTATAAATTAACTGGAAATGAAGTTGTTGATTGCTTAGCGCGTGATCTCGAGGAGGTGATTCCACGAATCCTCAGTATTTTGGTGATAACTATCTTTCTTAAAACTCGCAAATTGATTCTGTAGCACGCACTTAAAGCCATTGTATTCCCCTTCTTTAAACAAGTAAATTATTCTTTTGGGCTTCTTATTTCGGCCCCCATGTGACGAAAACTTAGCATTTACTGCCTTGTGGTCACTCATTCCTTTCATAGTTTCTATAGTTAAGACTTTTTCGGGAATATTCGATACAAGCACTTTATTCACAAGTTCCTCTTCTTTGTGACCACATCATGAAACAAATTGAAAGTAAGCCCACTAATAAAAAGAGAATTATGAATATCTGTATGTATTACTTGTATTACTTGTATGTGTACATACATACACACACACACACACACTTGTAGGGAGCCAAAATATCCCTGCTTAAGAGTCCTATATATCCCATTCCGGTGAAAAGAGATCGAACGCATAAAGGGGCATATACACACGCCCGCTAAAACATGGCTCCGAACTGTCTTTTTACGACTGAGTCCCTCCAATCCCACCACTTTCAACCTCTACCCCCTTCCCTCTTCTAATCTCATCGTCTTAATACTCCCCAATTACAAGTCTGCGGCCGCCGTGGAAGTCGTTCCCGGCAGAAGATGCGTAAACACAGGCTTTCGAACACTCAGCGGAGGCCGCCGACGTCTTTTCCCTTGATTGTAAACAGTCCCAGCGCGCCTGGAAAGAAGAGACTTCTTGGGAGGAATGGTCAGCGGGGGGGGGGGTTAGGGGAGGGCAAGAACAAAAGGCTCTGGAAGTATGGCTGGCCAGCCGGCGGGAACTGCAGGAAATCATTTTCCTCCTTCCGCTCCTGTTGACGTCCGGGAATTCGAAAGAGAGAAAAGGAAATGAGGAAAACGCAGGAAAGATAGGACCGTGGTTGGAACGTCCGCGAGACGGTCGAGGATACGCTCTTTGACGAACGCCATTCGGGTTTTTAGGGTTAAGTGCTTGGGAGCGAATCCGGGGTTATCGAGCCAGTTTATGATCAGAGGAATCCCTATTTATAATTTCAATGCGTGGGCAAGGAGAGAATGCAGTTAAGGAGAGGTACACGAAAGCGCACGTCACCAGGTTTTTTTTGTATGGGGCAACGACGAGCCTTTCCTGCGTCATATTTTTGCGTTCGTTTGAAGTTAACGCTAGGGTCCCATAATGTGGTATCGATTTTGATTTTAACTTTTACGCTCACGAAAAATACACCTCTGTGAACACCAAATCCAAAAAAGTCGATTCGTGTTCAATAGTTCGGGGCCATTAACCATTTAATTGTTAATCGTGATCCAGAAATAAAAAGTATTTACCATGAAAGTAATAAAATTCAGTGATTAGACATCATCCTGAAAACATTTCTACTTTTTCTTGCTGGTCGGAGACCTTTGATCAGACTGCCAGCCCATGGACGGTGCTGCAGGAACGAATAATAATGGACAGCCCAGGATATTTTAGAATATTTTTCTTATGAGTTTTAACTTCAAATGATTTAATCCGTGCTGAAATATTTAACTTTCCCACTCAAAGATCGAAGAAGGTAAGGCGTGTAATTTTTTATTAAGAATGGATCTCAAATACGTATTTTGATGAAAAAATGTTGCCTTATTTTTATTTATGTTCCCTATTTCACTCAGATTATAAATTAAATTACTCAAGGAAACTATTATTGACATTAAAGCGACAGGCGGCCCTGTTGCGGATATGCCAATGAGGTTTTAGCTCTTAATCACCCGCCTCGATTTTAAAATATATACATTAAAATCCAATTATCGCAAGTCGTAATTGTGTACTCGGGCTATGAATAAGGTTTCAACAGACAGGGATATAAACAGCTGCGTCAAGAGTGGCGTAGATCTTCGAAAAAAGCGAATGAAATCAATAAGCGAATGAAAATGTTTTAATAGAAATTAATGGGTCATCAAGATATGACAAGAAACGTACGGATACGTAATTGGAAAAGGAGAAAGAGAAGGGATGAGCGACAGTCTGCGGTTGGAAGCAATGTGGTGTTGGGAAACCAGTACCATCTCTTAACCTTACAAGAAACAGGGAACGCTGCTTAATTTAAACATTTCGATCATTTTATTAACGGTCACCATCTAAATGGCAGAGAAATAACTCTTATCAGCTTTCCGAAAATTAACGGGTTTGCCAATGAATCCTAAATTTTAAATAGGTTGTTCATTAAATATACTTTCTCCCGCATACTATACCATGTACCTGCTCCCCTGTTATTCAAATCTAACTCAATGTGTGATGGGATAGCTGATCTAAGTTATTGCTCCTTGATTCGTATCCTTAGTAATAAATGTTTACCACTCAAATATATTTGCCTAAAGAATATAAGAAAAACTGCTTTATAGAGTTCTTGAGGGAAACATGCGGAACAAGACTAGAAGTATTCTCTTTTCACTTATCTCATAAACCCGGGATCCAAATATCCGTCTTCTGTATCGCTAAAAATCAGCAGCCAGCCACTGGCATAATGACACAAACCGCTGATCTTTACGCAAACATCTGATGATCAGTGCACTATACGAATAGGTTTTTAATTTTATTTCCCATATAGAGCATATCTTTTGTGCTGTGATAAAGCATAGCTTTGTACTCTCAAGTTCCCAATTGATCTTATCTGATGACCAGCAGGAATTAATGACAGCCGCGGTATTTGATGCTTCACATTAAATCAGGAATTCAGTTTGCAACGTCTCAATAATTACGGGGCACCAACAAACTATTTTATATTTCATATTAGTGTCGCTGAATGAATGAGAAATCACTATTTTAAGGCTCCCTGCACTTATCCCCTCGGCGATAGTTAGACTCCCGAAGTAGATTTGTTCTCCCTCCTTATAGAGATTAAAAATGACAACATTTAATTTAAATTAACTGTAAGCTTAAAATGTTTCTTGTATTTAAAATTCGAAGACCGTGCTTATCGTTGTTGCAAGGCTAAAAATATAGATTTAAAAAAATATATTCAGCAACGCATGCCCCTTAAAGCTTATAATGTGAGCCTGGGATTCAAAATATTAGACAATACGTGTAGTTACCACATTAAATTATGAATTTAGATTTGTCTGTTTTCAGAGCTCAACAGGTTCAGTCACATCGCTCATCGGAAGCGCTCTAAATTTTCGCCATAATAGTCTCTCTAATTTTTCTCAACTACTTCATTTCCATTAAATTTTATAAACGAAATCGTGCAAAATATCTTCCAAATTAACGGATTATAAAGCTAGCCGATAAAAATGAACACTCCAAATGTCATAGAAATAATTGAAGGTATTCATGTTGATCACATCCACCGAATTCAATACTCTTCAATGCGTCTTCATTGCCTTTCAAGACCTTATTTTGAGCGGCCTACAGTTATGTGCGTGATCGTCCCATCTCCATTTCGGGACTGAAAATATTAGTTGAAAGTTTCACCGATTATACGTCGTGTAATGCGTAATCTCCTCTGGCGATAAAATACGGTGCTTCCTTAAAAATACCGCACTCAGTTTCCTTAACAGTATGGGGAAAATCTGCCTGCTATCGATCTACGGTGAGTCCTTTCACTACAGCATCATCTTTACTTCCACGCAGGAGGAGAGAGGGTTTGTTATTTCTCCACCATAATAAGAAGGAATAGATGCTTGCGCTCCGTCTCCATTCAATTGCTATCGATGCAGAAGCGCACATTCCAATACGAGGCCACAGACAGAGCATCGACCCCTACCGACGTCACTGTTCCTTTCCCCGAAGATTTCTTTGATCACACATCGAATTCCATGGAAAAACAACAATTATACTCCATAAAGAGAGTCTAAATCACGTCGCGTTTGAAATGTAATCTCACAAAAGTCGCTACTTCTCTAACTTTATTCCTTGACATTATTTAGTCATTTTAAGAACATAATTACAGACCAAATTTCACATCGACAGGTTACAAACGAACAAAGAGGTAGGTTATGAGCAGACATAAAATGTCTTTGTTTCAACGAACGATGAGAGAACAGAATAGTTATCAATATAGTCGCTCAGGTATTAATCCGTTAGGCTAATGATATTAGTTTTTAGTCAATATTTTTACGTGTATATCTTATCTATATCCACTACTTTCAACGTGCCTAGTATGTGGAGTTTACCATTTAAAACTCATTTACTGTAATGCACGCATAATTGCTTATAATCCAGAAAAATCCAGTGGCTGAACTCTATGTACATCGTTTCACTGAAATCCGTACCTTTTAGGAAAACAAAATGCAAAATGGTTCATGCCCGTTAATAAATCGCCATTAAAGCATAATTGACGGAAAATGCTACCAATAAAATTACAAACACACATCATCCTCATACAGTAAATAATTAATAAAATATAATTGAGTTACCAAGGCAAATGAAAACGCTCTATAAATGAAGAGGTTGGGAGGAAAAGTCTGTTTGGGTCAATGCCTCAATTTTGCCGGAGACCCGCAGCTGCGACACTTGGGAGACTTTTCTTCTTGCGCACGTGCAAGTGCAACTTGCAAGTCTGCTGCTTCGTCCCTATCCAGAAAACCCACTCAAGCACACCCTTCCCTGCCGCCACTGTATGGAATATTTGCACTGACGGCGTTGTTAAAAACGTCTAGCGTAGTAGTCCATAGTTGACTTATTCGCCATATTATACTGATAGCTGAAAACAACCCATCTATTCTGAACACTTGAGCTATGTGACCATAAAAATCATTTCCTTTCCATCGATACATTAAAATAATTTGCAACATTCAATTGTTTATTACCATTCTCATCGTTGAGAAATTATGCAAAATTCTACAAAGAGGAATTGGAAAACTTTGATCAACTATATAATACGATCAGGACTAATTTCATTCTAACTCAAAAATGAATTTTACGAGCCAAAGCATTCTTTAATGGAACTAACTAACTAAGACATCTTTGTCAAGTCCGCTTAAGAGGACATTCATACCCACAACGCTGTGAAAAATATACAGCCAATTCCTTTGAAACTATTTTTCTATATTTTCAATTCTTGCACGGTAGACCAATCAACTCCTGAGCACTTGAGCTCTCTGACCATAAATATTATTTGCTTTAAATCAAGATGATAAATTATTTGCATCAATCAACAGGTTACCGGTCGCATTCCGAAGAAATCATTGGATCTTTCTGCAAAGGGGGATTATAAAATCTTGATCAAGCATTAAATTCGATTAGTGCTGATTTGATTTCAGCTCAAAGATGATGTTTTACGCGTCAAATCATTCTTAAATGGACCTAACTCACTAAGATATCTTCCCCTTGACCATTTTAGAGGACGCTCAAACCCGCTACGCTGTCAAAAAGTAAATTCCTTTGTAAACTAACTCTCTATTCTCTACTCATTCTTAAAATTGCCGATCTATCTACTCCTACATACTCGAGCTCTGTAGCTAGAAAAATATTAGTTTTCCGACTAGAAACTAATTAATTTGCAACAATCAGCTGTTCACGACCCCTCTTGCCGTTAAATTAACATTCAAACTTTCTGCGAACAGGGATTGGAAAACTTTTATTAAGTATTTAATTCGATCAGCACTGAAATTTTGGAATGGAATTTGACAAACTAGAAATCTCCCATAAAACTGACATCTCCCCTTTCAGTATACTCAACTCTACTTCTGACTAATTGTCTACAGAGGGGGCAAATATTTGCAAACTTTAATATTGATAGAGTATTTAAAAGCTTCAAGCGTTAAAGATCATTTCGTATTTCATATTCAAATCGAAAAGACTACGGTACTACATAAGCCTTAAAATAGGTCTCAACATCACCTCCTGCAAGCTCCTCGTTGAAAGACTTATCCTTCTGAAAACTCAAAGCACCACATAATTATACTACTTAAATACCCCGATATATTTTTGCGAAACTATGTTATTATAACTAATTCCAGCACACGTGAACTACACTCCACTAAATGTAGAAATAAAGTAAAAAAGCATGCAATAAATGCTCACCCATTTATAATTTGCAGTGAAAGCCTAATATCTATTAAATATCGATTCTATCTAAAAACTTTGCGAAAGCGTTTTATTTTCAAACAAAAAGTTCAAACCATTTCATCTGGCGTCAAAGGAATGATATTCAAACCATTGTACAAATAGATATAAAATTTAAAATAAATACAATGCCTAATCTTAAATATTCACCACCGTATTTGTTTCCGAGAGGAATATTAAAAGATCCCCTTCAAATAACACGAAGCCAGGAACATTTGCGTCTTCGATGATCAAATCTTGTTTTCAGCGCGCACGGGGATTGACCACACTCGTTAATGAAAACAGCCTCGTTAACCTCGATTTCTAAAATGGATTCATGAAAATATCGTTTTGTGGGGCGAAGGATCCGAGGGCGAGACTGATTACAATAATCAATTGCCTTATCCCGCAATAATGGCGCAAACTCCGAGGCTGACAACGCCATTGATCAACCGCGGTGACAGACCGTGACGTTTCCATGGCTACGGCCCACAGCTTCATACATCATCCACTCGGCGGACCAGTCTCCCGTTTCCTCCCAATTGTGGTCCCGCACCGGTCATCGGCGTCGAACACCTCGCCCCGATCGTCAAACCAATAATTCACCCTCCCACTCGACCACGCGGCGTAGCCACTTCAACGTCGCATCCCATCCCATGGCCATCTTCTAACTTCCTACACCGGAGTCTGTGTATATATCAAACATACTTACAGGTTAAGTTGAAACATAGCTTCGAAAGCCACTTTATAGTGCGAGGAATCATATGAGTACGTAACCATCTATGCCTAATTTACCACATATGCGTCTCTCATCAATATCCTGTTCCACGCCATTTCCAACAATTTAATTCACTAGGTAAGGGCATATCAATCAACTTAACATTGAAGCAAGGAGAAACTATATGAAAGCATTATTGTGCCGTGTGGCATAATATGAAGGAGATGAATGGGCGGTTAAAAAATAAGAGCCTATGAAGCATGGCACGCACTTTAGACGACTTAGAGAACAGGGAGAGATATGGAGGCCTACGGAAGATGAGGAAACAAATATGGATCATCAAACGGAAAAGAACTCCGGGATAACGGATCTATGGTTCATGAGACTCTGAACTTGCTAGGAGTATAATGGGAAATAAAAAAGCAGAAGGAACGGCAATCGTACAAGAAAAGAGTAAATGAATATATTCTCAATGGATCCCGTGGAATGAGTGAGGACAGGAGTGCAAAATGTTTTGCACTAATTTATATGAGAGAGGATAACTAGAATTGGTCGCTTAACTAATTAAAGCTCATATTTCAACCCGAAAGAGGAAGTTTTTAAACACAGGGAATCTTTTACCTGGGAAAATCTTTAACTCTCTTCCGAGTTAAAGGTTTTCCTATGACAAGATAACACCTAATGATAGCATAATTAATGACTACCTACTAATTGTATATAGATTTTAAGTAACCATTCAGGTTTTCAGCCTGAAATTTACAGCTTTGGGCTGCCTTTGAAAATATCGGGGAATAAGAATATATTTCAAGAGACAAAATGCCAACAGCATATACATTTCATTGTATACTAGTCCTAATTTACACATCCTAGGTAGAAATTACTAATTTTAATGTTGCACATACTTGCAAATAGGCTACACCTCCATTTTTGCACACCAACTGGCTGATGGTTAAACATGGATCATGCTCTGTAATCGAAGAGAAGTCTTTTATTGAATATAATAACATATCATATTACTTTTTATTATACGAGTTAAATATTAACACCATTAAATGTAAATACAATTTCCACTCATTTCGAAATTTTTAAATGCATCCTCCACTGAGGCATGGCAATATTATGTGCATTATCATTGCTATCCAGACGTGTATGTAATTGTGCAGTGTAACAAAAGTAAATTCAATACAACAAACATCGTATATTAAGTTTACTATTCAACACGTGATATTTCAACTTACTGATTTCAATTTGTTTCCTGCATTACAAACTGACGAAAGAAAGGAAAACACTCCATGTTTTTTTCTGTTTTATTGTGCTATAAAAATTAATGTACGTGATGTTTTCATTAAGCCACAAACGGTTTAGTGGGAAAAGGGTGCAGCCAATGAGACCACGTTTATTCATTTCTTGAAAGGTTTCACCATTAGGAAAGAAATCGATAATGCCGTGATTTTGGTCTCTCGTCATATACAGGTATATTGTTTGCGGACTGAAATAAGAACAATTACGCACTAAAACTGAATTTTAAGATAGCAACAGTTGAAACTACTACATCAGATATAATGAATAAGAGCGATAATTCATAGGTCATAGTTATTTATGTTACCTTATGCTATCGTTATTTATTATATCACTAGTACTCCACCGCTTAAAGTAGGTTTTGGATTGACGCAGACAGTTCAAAGATTGGAAAAGAGAAAAACAGCCCGAAGAAGAATTTATATATACATACTTAATTATAAGATAATTTTCTCAAATATATAATACTGAGCTATTGACCGGGATGAGGAGACGAAGTTGCGGAGGGTTACAGCAGATAAAAATTACGAGACTTTTTTTTCCAACATTAACATTTTGGGTGTGAAGACTAACCAGGGTTTAATCCATGTACTTTTTACCATCGACACAATTATGTGATAACGGCAAACCCCGCTTTCAAGATAACAATTTCGGTCCGATGAGAGTTAAAAATCGCGTGTTTATTTATTCCCTGTATTATTCTCGCGCTGCGTTCATCCCCGCGTTTTGCATCGCCTCTACCCATCCCCTCCCCTCGTCTCTCCCCGCCCCTCCCAGTCCTAACGTGGCTCGCGTAATCTCCCGCGCATCGAGCTCTTCCTTCCTTCCCCAGTGTGGGCTCCCACAAAAGTCCTGCGGGAAGTCGGCAAAGACTCGACTCTGTGATCACTGCAAATCTCCCCGCCGAGCCACCCGTGATTTGTGGTCTTTGAACGATGATGGAGGCGATTACACGGCCACAAGAGGAGACTCGCGAGGATTTAGGATGAGTGAGGAAGGACGGCTATTGAGTCTCCTATAACTTCCACCCGCCGCCCCAACGCCTTTCCCCATCTATCATCCCATCTCGGGGGGATCTCCGCTTATGCCAAGGTCATGTTTTCAATCTCACCGCTATTTTATTTCCCAGGCAACGTCCCAACGGAATTTCGTCCAAGCCCCTGCATGCATCCCGACAGGCGAATTATAATGATTCATTGGTGCGATAGTAAAAAAATGACGATCATGCCTTTTCTATCTCAAGAAACCATTAGGTTATTTATCCCCAGGTGTTCCCGCAATATCAAGTGGGTTTTTGGATTGTTTTGTTTATATATCTCTATAAAAAATAACAAGAATATTCTGAGGGAATATTTTGAAAGTCAACATGAATTTGGTAACCGGAAATGATGTATACGAGTAATTGTAATAAAAAATATTCTATACGTATGAAAGGTGGATACCTTTCCTTCGCCTTTCCTACTCCATACAGAAGCTGTTAGGCAATAATTTAATGCAAATTAAAAGATGAAGTGTTTTAAGCTCTTGTTAAGCAGATTATTCGATTTTCTGTAGAAAAGTAAAGCTCAGTGGATATAAATAAAATGAAATCTTATTGACAAATTTTCGATGAATTCTATCGATAAATGTGTGGATAAATCATTATAAAATATGAGCAAAATCTGTATGGCTGCAATTTCAAATTTTTTAGCTTGAACAATTCAAACGTTCTAACAGCTGAACGAGCAAAGCTGTAGTGAGCCTGAGGATGATTGGAAAGAACAATGATGCAAGGCAGAAAGGCCTTTCGCTACGGCCATTGAGACAAGACGTTCACGTTCACAAGAAAACTTGGGAGCGTATTAAAAGGACAGAAGAATGAACCACAGGTTCCCTTTGAAGACCTAAGTGACCCAATTGGATTTAATTTCCAAGAATTAGAAGTGATTAAAAGCAAAATTGAATAAACAAGTTACTTGAGAACAAAGCTACAGTAGATAAGCGACAATATCATGCAGGAATAATCGGACGTAATTTAACAAGAACCTCAAGAATAGAATATGATAATCAACTTTAGTAACACTAAAACCCCATACTGCGGATGAGTAAGCTAAAGGTAGATGATAGCCTGTAAGGATAAATATTAAAATCAGTAAATATTGTTTAGCTACTTCGAGACAACTACCATTACTTCAAATAATTTATCTATTCTATTCATATTACATTGATTCGATCCGCATGGCCAACGAACCCAATCTAATTCAGTCACAACTGCCACAATTTGGATAAATGTCTTTACAGCCTCATTCGTTCGTTTAATTGATACAATATCTAACTTACTGATAAATAAAAAATATGAAAGGAGGTCTTTAGGAGCAATACACAGCTTTAAGGTTTCAACAGATTGACGATGAACCAAATGACCTGTGATTATCACCTCGAAGGACTTGGGAGAGTTAAAAGAATGACTGCAGAGAACTACGTAAAATTATTTTCTCGGCCCTCACGGTCTATTGATTTTGAGGAGGGATAAAAGGGCCATAAAAAATGATAAAGATCAGAGATAAAGCCTAGCACATTAAAATAACAGTTAAAAAGAGTCACATAACCAGCGCTGAAGTGATTCGCGAAATCAAATTAACCCTGAAAAACTGCTTTCAAATTTATATGACATACGATGATCAAGCAAACACGAAAGAATATTAAATGGAGGCAAAACGTATAAAATCAGGAGGGACGCGTGGAAAGGGGCTTGAAGTGAGGAAACAAACACGGTTTTCATGTCCAATCTATTTCTTGGAAATCGCTTTCCATTTCCATCTTGCCTTTTTCGGTCGATACGGTCCGTTTTCTTTATTTTTTTCAGTCTCCCTAATGGCGAATGACTTTCCCATCCATCATTTGAACTCTAATATTCGCACAAGTTTTCCGTTTCCGTTTTGCGTTAAAATTGTTCCAGCCAATCCTCATTGTCGCCTCTCCTCCCCTTTCCCCTTTTCATCTTACCGCCTCGCAACACTTTCCTCTTTGACTAAAGCCATTGAAAGGTCATTGCCATCAATCGCATAAAACATTTGGAAATTAATGGTTTAAGTCACGGAAAAATATGATCAAAATCAACGCAAAAAAATTATTCCAGAAGATTTTGTGAAAACAAAAATGAACTATCAAGTGAATCGCAAGGAGAACCTGTTCTCTTGTTCTGACTGAGAAAATATCTAAACCGTGCCAAACGATCTACCATATTTGACATCTTCAACTAACAGGGCACAATGATGGCTGTATCAATGTTGAGGGTAGAGGAAGAAACTTTGTACTTCCAAATAAAGATTTATTACTTCATACGACCACGGTTTCAATGATGCGAAGCATCAAAACCATGGTCGTGAGAAGTAATAAATCTTAATGTGGAAGTGCAAAGGTTCTCCCACTACCCTCATCATGAAGGAATTCCTTAAAGTAAAGCATTGAAAAGTTATGTTTTATCAATGTTATTGTGAGCAAAATATAATGCAGATAATTTTTATTGAAGAGATACCTACCCAAGATACAAATTTTGTAAACGCTGCCTTTCCCGCTAAATATATCCATCCATGTTTGCTTTTCCATCTAGTCCAAAGTTCATTGCATAAATTCAAGCATTTCCTTTACACGATAAAATGGCATTATAAAACAGTAAGCTGCATAAACATTCACCAAAAAACGTAGGTAATACAGGTATATCAAAATCATTTTTGAGGAGGTAATTCTAATGTCAATAGAATGTTTTTTGTGAATAATGTTATTAATTAGTTTATAATTACAACCGGTTATTGTTATTTCCGTCCTATCTCTCAGTGCAAATAACTATTGGAGTTATGGATAAAAGTTGAGACATAAATTCATGAAGGAACCATTCCGAAAAGAAAATTTTCAAGACCACAAGAGAAATATTCGATGATTTCAGGCTTAACTTTGTGGAAATCCATTATCACAGAAGTAAAAATACCAATGTGTTTGCCAATAAATTTTTATTCGGTACCATGTGGAAAAATGCTATGGAATCAATGAGAAAATTATTAATTGGATTAGAGACTTCTTGTCAAATCGCAAACAAATAGAAGTCATCGATGGGTTGTGCTGACGGATAGAGATGTAACTTCAGGCGTCCCCCAGGGAAGTGTAATAGAGCCTCTTCTGTTCTTAATATACATTAATGACTAAAGCGCACAAGTAAGTGGCAATCTGAGGTTATTTTTTGACGACACGAGGGTATACAGGGAAATAAGGAGACAACTAGATCGCGAGCTACTCTCAAGAGACTTAGACACAATCTCGGAATTGTGCAAGAAATTTTGGAAGAAAGGAAGTGGCCAGCAGGACATAAACTACGAAATAGAGGGTTCAGTACTGACTACGGCCAATCAAGTGAAATATTTGGGAGTAGTTCTAACACCACGCCTTTCGTGGGGAGCATATATCAAGACAATATGCGGACTCCGCTTTAAAGAAACTCGGCTTTATTCAACGGGTGCTGGGGAAATGTAATGAAAAAGTGAAAGAGAGGTGTTATTTTGCTCTAGTTAGACCTCGTTTGGAATATGCCGCAAGTATTTGGGATCTTTGGGAGAAAACTTGGCAAAAAGAATTAGATAAAGGCCCGAGAAAATCCTCCATGGTCGTTAAAAATTGTGATGATAAGAACACAAGTGTGACAGGTCTCTTAGGGGATTTAGGCTGGGAGCCACTTGAAATACGAAGAGAACAAGCGAGACTTCGACTTTTAAAAAGGTTCAGAACAAACGAGTTTAACTATGACACAAAAGGAATTATAATGGCCCCACACTACTTTGGTAGATCAGACCACAAAGATAAAATAAGAGAGATAGATTCCAGTACAGATAGATACAAGTACCTAGTCTTTCCCCGAAAAATCAGAAATCATAACAATAAGAAACAGAAGTCACCTTAGAAATATTAAAAACATTGAATTTACAAGTCGGAACAAAATTAAACATTGCAAAGATATTAGGTATATTTGTAGGTGCATGTGTATGTTACTTGGTAGTTTGAGTGTTTGCATGTGTGTGGGGTGGAAGTGTTCTTGCATGGATGTATAGTATACTATGTTTGTTTGTAGATAGTATAAATTTGTGGCTTTTGCATGCGTTCTTTTTTCTTTTCTTTCTAAATTACGGGTGGTGTCGCAACACCCCCCGCCACACGCCCTTGCGGCGGCTTGCGGGGTATTAAGTAGATGTATGTGCCGAATAAAAAAAAATTATTGAAAATACACATTGGTATTTTTACTTCAGAGACCATGAGAGAAATATGAAAAAGAAACCGACGTATGCAGCGATAAAGTAACTTTAAATTAATCGTTATTTCTACGAGGATTTACATATGTGTAAAGCCAATGGTATCCCACTCTGTGCATTTCAAGTCATGCAGAAAATAATAGGTCACCGACACGCTTGAGAACTAGAAGGGGGCCCGTGTTTAATTCGATTAGCAGAGGAGTTGGGTCAGCATGGTTCCTGTCAGCAGGTGAGAATTCAGAAGGCGTTGCAAATACCGCGAATTAATAATGAGGGGTCCCTAATTCGAAAAGTGGACGGCCGGCGCTCCGGGGTGGAATGATTGACAGCGACGCTATCTGGACGGGGAGGGAACTTTCAAAGCTAATAAGCTATTTGAAGTCGGCCGGCATGATTATGCTTGGAGCTTCAATGTTTTTCCCACTGGTGCTCCAGTTCGCATTCGCTTGCTTCTCGCAGTTTTCATGTAATTCATATGTATCGAATATCATTCGAACCGATGGTTAAGATTAAATAGAACATGATTTAACACAGAAAGAAAACTAAAAAGTAATAGCGTGATGCCGGCGATGAAAAGCTAGGAAATGGAGAACGACCACGGGCTCATCAAGTAAAAAGAAAGGATCAATATTGGCATCGAGAAAACACTGTAGTCTAATATTAAGGTACCCCTATAGAAGTTCAATTTTAGACTTATATTACTTATATCATAAGAACCATAAGAATTTTGTGATTCAGAACAAAAACTTCCAATTCGGCTCCCGATATTTTTCAATACAATTATTAAATTTTATGAAAGAAAATCAAGGGTTCAGAAATCATGGTTTCAAATTATAAGCGATCCGTAAAAAGCAAGCAAGCTCACGGATTTGCGATGGTTAGGTACACAAAGATAATTACTACAGGGAATCCAAGGATTGTCCGACGCAGCAGCCAGCAGTGGTGGATCACTTTTCTCAAAAACCAATAAGTTCAACTGGCGCTTTCAATCATGTATTCCCCCACATGCCAAATCAGTATTTAAATTTCTAGTAAACCATAGGAAACTTTTCAAGTTCTCCGTAATAACTCGGTCACCACCCATTTTCCTAAGAAAACCTTATGTTGAGCGGCTGATGTTAAATAATCTCTCAGGTTCATGCGTTCGATGGTCTCATAATTTGGTAGAAAATTTATTGAAAAATGTGGCATCTCACTTAAAAAAAAGGAAAAAAACTATTGAGTCTTTAATCTCCAATCATCCAGTTGATCCTCGCAAGAGGGCGTCTTGAATCGTTCGCCGGCAGGTCTCTCCTATGACATTTAATTTCCCTTTATGAAACGCTCGATAAAATCTCGGGACGAATATGGGAACTGGGAAAGGGAAAATCAGGAAACGGAGACGGGAAGGGCTGCTTCGTAATATAATGGAAACCTAAATGTCACATTGAGCCACCGCGTGCGGAGAGCAGGAATATATTTATAACGAGATAAGACACCACTCAGTCAGTAAAGATTTCAAATTTTGAAGCGTCCATGAAATCTTAATTTAGCGATTAGGAGGAACTCGAGGGACAATTTTCACCCTAATCGCCGAATTTCTTGAAAACCCTTCCGAGAGATTTCTTGGGATGATCCGAGACACGGGATTGAATTGTCATCGTCTTTAAGTTTAATGGACGTTAAGTAAGATCCACTGATTGAGGCTTTTGCACGAATGCGAATATAAGACTGACGAAGAATTGGTTTGGGATATATTGCTTCCTCTGAGCATATTCAATTATCGTCAAAGCTTGGGAGAGAGAGCTCGCACAAATTTATCAGGTTCATATTTGAGGTTGATAGGATCAACCCGATCGTTAAAAGTACTGTTGGAGTCGTGACGATCACTGGGCCATGAGAGGGAAGTTTTCGTTCTGTGGTGACTACGCCCGATGAAGTGAGAAGAAGTAATATGGTGTAATGGGGTTTTGAAAGTAATCCAGCAGTTGAAGTCATACCGCATTATACAAAAGAAGAAATAACTTATTTCCTCGCGGACAACATCTATTACCAAAAAAGGGATGCTGAATTCCGACATTTGGACTGGACGTTAAGCCTTAACCACGAAACCAGTGAGGCCAAAGCCTACGTCCTGAGTTTCATCCGCAGTTCTTAATCTTACTGCACTAATTACTCTTGTATAACCACAGCGGATTTTCAGGGAATCACGCATTTATAACCACAAGTGATATTTGAGAGCATCAGGAACTAATATTTCTAGGAGAAGTTTAGAGTTCGTAAGGGTATTGCCTGGTAAGGTAATGGATTCTCACCATTTCTCCATGAGAGGAAATGTACCGGAGAAAACAGATGGCGCAAAACACCAGCAACAAGTGTCGGCGCATCCTAAATAGTCTTATTACGGGTGCTCCACTGTTCCACAAATCGACTTCAAAGTAAGCTTCTTATCACAGAATAAGAGTATAGATGAATTCCCTTCCATTATTTACTCCTTTCAGAGACGCGAGAAAAACTAACATTTGTGTTGAAATAATCTCTGGAGAGATAAATTCTCATTTGGAGGAGAGCTGTTTAACCAAGTGTGATCATAAACTTTTCAGCCGCTTAGGTTATGGTGCCAAATATTCATTTATTTTTTATATTATTCGCTTCATGTTATATGCGCTTGTGACATAAGCTTCTTTGATTTGACTTCAGTATTACGTCAGCGGCTACGGCCATGACTTTAGTTAAAGGGGTAAAACCCCTTGAACTGAAGTCATTGGCATCAGATTGCGGTAAAACCTTGATTCAAACTAGCTTTCTGATTAAGGCGATGAAACGAGAGTATTTTGAACCCTATTTAATGAATATTGTGGTCAGAATCATAGTAGGGGAAAATAATACACCCAAAAAATATCATTCATGATCACAACCGCTTCATTTCACTGCCCATTAAAGTTAAAAAAACTGATCAGCTGAACCTTTCAACTGTTTACGTGCGCAAACTAGAGCTAAATGACGAGATAAAAAAAAACAATGTGCATTTCCCAAAATGGTACATATTTAAAAACTAATTCGATTTTCAAAGTGAGTTCAGATTTTATCTCTTTGAGCGATGATTCGATGGCACTTATCAAAACAGCCATGATTTTATTTGTCGAATTTAACGCCATATGTATGAATGTAAAGATTGCTTCGACTGGTTTCAAAAACATATTTTTCATCCTTCTTCCATTTATCCTATAACGTAAATGGAAATTTCCATCGCAATGTGATTTTCTTATGGTGACCACTTAAAGAATATCTTTGATGACGTAGGGTGCGTTACCTTATAAAGCAAACCAGGATGTTTGAAATACGTTACAAGAGGAACTGGCAATTCAGGTAATGGGATCGTAACAGCAATTACTGTGCATCCGTGGTAATTCAACGACATTACCTCGTAATACGTGACTGCTTCGAGTCAAACTGAGAGTTTCAATTCCTAAAGGCTTCATTTAGCATTTTTTATAAACATCACATATCAACCATAATATCATATATAACCAATCATTACACGGAGCTTCCATCACCTAATTTACATTCGGTCCCACGGATGGAAGCGGAATCAGTATCTAACAAATGCTTCTCGGGCGGGTACATCAAACATGGGATATACGAGAGCATGCTTTTTTCTATAAATGAATAATTTTTTTTTATGCGTCTCAACTAACACGATTTCTCACAAAATTTCTGCGTTCTCTAGCTACTTTAAAGACTACACGAATCTCGAGAGGTAAAGTCTTAAAATTTTCTTTTTGCTTTTATTTTAAATGCTTACATAGCCCCTGACCGACCCTTCACTGCCCTCACTCCACCGCTACTAATACTGAAGTACATTTTATATATTCCTCTAATTTTAGCATTAAATTTAACTTTGGCGGTACAATTACAAATTACAATACGATTCCAGTGGCTGGATCACAATATAAAATGAATATAAATAAATAGCAAATGTCAATATGCGGTCGCCGTGGGTAATTAAACAAAAAAGTGGGTAAAAATAATGCTAATAGGTTTTTTCACTGATTCGATTCGGAAGTTTTCCTCAAACATCGTTTTGCAATGGCACAGGTTTTGAAATAGTGTTACATTTTAGCAATTTTGCGAATATTTTGTACCAGTTTACGGAATTTCTAATCAATAGCAAAATTCAATGTTAAAAGAATAAATTCATTGAATTGACTTTCTTTTCACATTTCTATCGATTTCTTAAGACCACTACTTGTGATTTGATTTAACAAAACAAATAATTTCTGCAAGTGATAAAAATGAACTTTAACTGCAAATCTTTTTAAAACTGATGTGAATGATCAATTACCAACTTGATGCACAAAATGTCGCCTATTACCAGCAGATTGGCGACATTTAATAAGGTACTTAGACTTTTTTAAAGCAAGAAATGGAAGTTGTTCAACTTCCATTTCTTGAAACACTGAGCCTTGCAGAAACACTTAGCATGAAAACGCTTGCAGATTTAAGCTTATATTTCTTATTGATTGGATAATATATCACAACTGCGTCTAAGAAGGGAAATACGTTTAATTTATGTTTAGAGCGGTTCCCGTGTTAGGGGCAAGATTTCATTCCGCTTGGCATCGATTTTTATCTGCAAAAGTTCACGATTTTCCGGTAACTTAGATAATTCTTCTAGCAAGGTATACCGTTCATCCGTAGTGAGGTTATATTTAATTTTTATGGTCGTATTCGATTCATAATTCATTGAGGATTCTCAATGCTGTTTTTAACAGGAAAATTTATCTAAAAAGTAACAGAAAGTTATTACCTCGTGTGACTTGCTCATATATGTAGTTTGGGACTCATTGGAGGTTGTAAATAAGGAAAGAGGCGGGAAATCCAAATTTTATAGGGAGAAATGATCACAAATTCAAGGTAAAATGCCGGGCACAAAGAACGAATAAAAAACATTTTCTTTTCTAAATAAACAATTGTTGATTGGAACACCTTACCTGCAAAACTATGCGAGCCCTTTCCTAACAGAGTGAATACTTTTAAGAAAAGATGTAAGCAATTTATCTAGTAATTTGATTGATCTGCTGTATAAAATAGTATACAACAGCTTAATTATTTATTTATTTTTATTGTTAATTTATTGATGGTAATGAGATTGAGATTTTCATGTTTTGTGCTAGAGATTTGTGTTTGGAAGTTTCCTTTAAGTGTACTTTTTTTACTGACTGATTTTATTTATTACTTTTTGTGATTACTTGAGACTTGTGTGCCACCTGGTATTCTTATCTGCACAAGTAAATTTTAATAATAATAATAAGGAATTAGACATCTCAAAGGACTTCTGCTCGATACGTAAAAAAATGTAACGAGGAGATGTAATTGTGACGAATTCAATGGAGAAACTAGGATCCAGTCACGGAGAGAGCAATTGTGGCTTTTAGCAAGCACGGTTAGCTTTATTCCTAACAACGGAGGAATTAATTAGCTCCCACACCGTATCGGCAGAGTATCCCACCAACTCAGATAAAATGAGAGAAATAAACTTCTACGACACGAGATGGATATAATACTCCTTCAGGCAATTCAGAAACATTACAAAACTCTCGTGTTATTCATTCCAAACATTCAGGGTAGGATCGTTTTGTCATTCTGTTCCTTTTAGGAATTCTTCATATTTTTATCCTTAATTAAAGGATATTTTACTGTATGCATTAAGCCCTAACGTCGTCTCGCGCACAAAAGCTATTACTAATGATAGTCATTTTATGGGTCAGTTGAAGAGTGCCTTCGTGCACTTTCTCGGGAGGAGAATATCTCCCAAAGGAAATGTAAACAATTCCAATGAAGCGATATAAAACATCATCTAAACCTATTAACATAAAATTAATTAGAAACGTTTTTAACAGTGATTATGTTTTTTTATTTCCCGATGCTTCGAGTCACTTCTGAGCACCACCAGGGATCATTAACCATTCTTGCCTGCTGAACAAGTTTCTCGGCCGTTGAACCACCACACTTTACACTACACTCGGACCCAGGATATTCTCACAATAGGAGGGCTGGTTATCCCTCTAAATAGCTCGACAGGACGTCCGAGAGTAAGGTATCGGTAATGAAACGACAACGGGGTAAAATTATCCGAAAGTGAGCACCATAATATTACACTTAACGAGCCTTTCTTTTCAGTGAGAGACAACAAAAAGCCTATTTTGGACACTAGCAATAGATAGTGTATTTAAAAAAAAACGAAGGCTCGATAGGTTTTCGCAAATATCGAATCTGTCAAAACTTACCTCCTCTCTTTGCGAAAAAAGTATAATATTGCGGTCGATCCCTTCTCTGAGTCGTTTTCTCGGATTCACCCGCGTTTCCCGACCAACCCCCATCTAATCCTACCACTCCCATTCCTACCCTACCACACGAAGACGTGCCCAACCCATCCCACATCATCTCTCTCTCTCTCCGTCCTCTTTCTCTCTCATCCACCCCTCCATCCACCGCTCACAGTAGCAACGGGTGACCTTCCAATAATTCCGCAATCACACAACCCCCCCCACCTCACTCCTCCCTCTTCTTTCCCTCCGGCCAATCACCCTTCGCCCCGAGCGCCGCGCGCGTTAAGCATTCCGATGCCATCTTTTAGGGACATTTCCCACACCAAATCGCCTGGGAACCCGACGAATTCACAAATCCCCGCAACCGAGTTTAAAACCCCTTAACGAATTCACGGCTGGAAACAGGAAGGGTGTGGGGGATGGGTGGGCGAGGGGGAAAGGAGCACGCCGATCGTGGTGTGTTTGGTGTACTATAGGCGGGATCGATTAATCAGAGGAGGGGAAAGTGATCGGCCAATTTCGGCGCTGAGGAGCAAGAGAGGGAGGGAATGAAAATTCAATTACCGCCAGAATCCATCTTTCAAGGGAGACAGCCGTGGCCATTAACCGAACCGCCCTCCTCATTCAAACGCCCCCCCCCTCCCCTCCTCCCTGCTTCGTATCCCAATGGCTAGATCCTCTCCCTCCCTCCATCACCACCTTCGCGTTTCGCTCCTCAACGGATCCTCCATTGTCTCATCCCGTCCAAATGGCCTCTCTCCTCCCTCCAAAACCTCTTCGCTTAAAGATTCCGCCTACTCGGGGGCGACTTTGGGACTCGCCCGTCAGGGGCTCCTGTTTACGACTCAACGTTCACCTAAAGTCACCTATTTCTCCCTTTTATCCGGCCCCTGCCAAACAAGACCCCTGGTCGGTTAAGCGAATGACTGTCTAGCCAAAATTTCTAAAAACATTTCCTCTGTTGTTATTGCACAAAAATATTTATTATGTATTCGATAACCTTTTCAATGAAAAAAGATACGATAATTGATGAAAAATGTAATTTCTTAGCAGTGAAATTATTGCTCATTTAATTACTTCGTCCTAACAAACGTTTTATTAATTTCATTTTCTTCATTTGAAAACTTTGCTGGGAATACCATATATTCTCTGCATCCAAAGAATTCCCAAATTTTTATTTTATTAAGAGAATCCGACGGGTCTGAAGCCTTAATGGACTAAACAGTATCTTGTTCTCTTAAAGATTTAAACACAGCTGACCATCTGAGTGCCGCCCATCACTAAACTCAAACATGCCTGCATTACCAGAAGGTGAACGTTGACGGGCTTTATATTACGAATAACCATATTTCAACTCCAGATATTTTGTTTCCCTTCATGCCATTCAAAATACCTGATCCACCTGATCCATCGCCCTCTCCACCTGGCTGACCCCAACTTCTCAATCATAGAGAGCCTCAAACAACCCGTCACCCCGAAATTGCCACACCATATCCACTGCTTATTTTGAAATAAGATCTCGAGATCTTAACAAAATAGGTTATTTGTTTCTTTGCCTAACAGTCTACTTATATGACATATCGAAGGATGCACCCTATTTTTCCGTCAATATCCTTCCCGGAGCACATAACATCTTCGGTTGAAGAGCTTTCGAATCAGGGACAGTGTATGAAATTTATTTACATTCATAGCTACTTACAGGTGCTGTAGGTGTCCGTTATGGCCTGTAGGTGTCCGTTATGAGGAAGATAGCTAAATAATACTCCTCTATATGAGCCGTCCGTTCATCTCAACGGAAAAAAGTCACAGGAGGTATATGTGAAGGAGGATTGAATCAGCGAGATTACTTATCAAATTAATACGAAGGCTATGGTCTTTAGATGAAGTCTTTCGGGGATGGGTTAATGTAGCGACCACTTCACTAATGGCCTTCCCTCGGCAAAGGTTTACAACCCGTTGGATATTTTCATTTGAATTCCAGACCATGGGGGACGCACGAGGAACACTGTGGTGTAAGAGGACGTCAAGTGAGTTAAAATTAGTCTTCGCGAAAGTAAACACAATTATGTACACAGATAAACAATGAAGTCTCTCAGCTCTTTGCACGTGACAGTCCTCAAAGTAGCGTCCGGATATGAATCGTGCGGGCGCTGCGCTGTACAAACATCTTTCAAATAATGAATACATAATTTTGTGAAGCTTCAAAAGCTGAGAGCCATTCACTATTCAAAGGGAAGAGAACTTCCCCGTCCAAAAAATATGTCATATTTGTGACCGGTTGCCAAGCAGGGTATCTGGGCCAGGAAATGATACTCTATATCGAAACCGGTCGCAATTGAAAATGTGAAAAGTGAAAAATAGCAAAGTTTTCTTCCTTTGACAAAATTAATGCATTTTCATTCCACTTCTTGCATGAAAACTTACGTCGCCTGGATCATTCACGTCGTGCTACGTTGATGCCTAAAGGAGAATAATCACACGAAAAGTCTTAAGGCAAAACCAATTGTCTTAGTGGTTAGAAAGAACTGAGTTCCCATAAAGAAGATCAGCATTCAATTTGAATTACTGGCAATATATGGTAGCGACGTTCTAAACTCTTATTTTAGGTGATTTAAAAAACAGCTGAAGTGCAATGGATCGTCCTATGCATGAGGCATCAAATAGGTGGAGGAGTTAACTTCAAACTTCCTCATCCCCCAATTTCCTAATTTATACTACTGATTTTCAATTATTGCCCAACGGCGCGAATAACAAAAGCTGACGAGTCTTTGATTGAGTTACCAATTATCAGTCCCGCATATGACCGAACAAAATCTAATGCCTATTAAGTCGTGTGACCAAGCTTTTATTTTTAAATACAATTGATTTTTTTTAATTCCAAAAATTTACATTACCGAATTCCACAAAATTTACTGATCGATTTATCATATGTTTTTTTAGCGCCTTAAAATAAATGTTATGCCTGAAAGTAGTATTAAAATTCTTTTATGGCTATCCTGAAGCACGCATATCGCTCAAGCGCATAACGGCCTGTGATGATAATCCGTTCTGTAAAGTGAACAGCTGCCATTGTGATTTATCCTGAATAGCATATCACGTCTACCGATTCGTTTTCACCACAACCTGTGGCCCCTTCCACATATCCCACCCTCCAACTCACAACGCAGTGGTTTGCTCTTATCTCTTTGTTTCCCTTTCATCTCGATTGTCAAGCGTCGCTTTCAATGCGAATGAGCGTGGTAACGATGACAGCAAAGGCATTCGTCCTCCCCGGTCGAAATTTCATTCCCTCAATGCAATCAAGTATTCCAGTGCGTGTTTACAATTGTTCGCCAACTGCGATATTTTGTATAAACAATGAACAAAACGCAAGATTAGACATTTCACCAATGGCGCAATAATTTATAGGTCAAATAATTACCCCGTGGAATACTAGCAAGAGATTTCGATGGAATTCAGGATTTAAAAAACACGATGATGCAACGTTCACCGTGTGTAGTCTCGAAATTATATGCTAAAAAACTTACCTGAGGCAATTCAAGTTCTAAAAGGAATCAATAATTGGCATGGACTTGTTCTTTTGAAGGATTTAAAATAAGCCAAAGTAGGTAACGTAAAATATTTGGGTTTACATCCCCTCGGGCTTCATTTGGAGAATATACAATTGCAGTTAATGATATGCAGTCCTGGAAAAAGTTCTGGAAATATTAAACGCATGCCTGGAAAATATAACGATAAGAGATTTAAGAATAATTGGTTTGTCTCGCTAATTTGACTCCACGTCGAATAAGGTACGTGAATTTTGAATCTTACATACAACGAGGATTGATCTCTGCATGGATCATGAAAATATGACATTAAGAAACATGAAGTGTCACGCAATTACTACGCAACCTGAGATGGGAGTCGATCGAACCTCCACGCCAGATAAAAACATATAACAAAAAGTTAGTGGTGTTATTCCATGTACGACGAGAGAATTACCCAAAACTCACATGGTTGCAGATCTACAAAACCTCTAAGAGTTTTATGAACATAAATAATTTTATTTTTTACACGAAGGAATTTAAATATCGTGTTACAATAAAGACCGATCTTACTATATTCGAAAGCCAAAGGTACATCGCGGGAGATAATTTTATGCTCGGTATTTAAATGTTTACTCGGTACATGCTTGAATAGGTATTCAGTATAAAAGTAATCTCGGGTATGTAATGTATGTTTAAAATTTTATTAAATCCAAAAATATTCCCAATGCGGGGAATGGGTTCATGGTTCCCATTATCCATCCCTTGGATCAGTCCCTGGATCCACAATATATCGGCAGGACAGATGATAACAAAAGCAATTGGAGAGATGTACTCTCGATCATGGTTCTTACCGACTGGCATTTTATAACTAAAATTAATTGCCCTTTACTTACTATCGACGTACGTATTACGAAGTATCTCTCCTAACGCCCCCTGCTTTGCTCCCTTTTGGTGGTTCACGGGCCAATGTCTAATTTTAAATGAAGGAAATGCCGGAAAATGCGCCAATAAATGACGCCTTCGAAAGTTCAAGCGGTATATCTCGTGCAATTTTATAAAATGTCTAGGCAAACGGTAGCTTGGATGGTACAAGAAGTTCAGGAGGAGAGAGTTTACACACACTTTTTCCGAACTTATATTTCAGCAACATTTATTTTGCTAGAGTAAGTGCTAGATTATTTTTGAGGTGAAATTTAATTCTATTTATGTTAAATAATAAATTGCTAGCATCATCAAACATTATACTTTGCTGGTGATTGCATAGCCTTTGTAATGAATACGAGAAGTTACCTCATTGCCATCAACTATGGAACTATTATTTCCAACGGTATGCTTGCCGTAGCCTTGATATCATCGATCACATTATTTCATCCATCTTTTTCTATTTGGTCGTAATAATTAAATTCTGTCTAGCGCATGTTAACTGCTTCTGGCAGATTATCACGTGAATATCATTAGTATCCATTATTAATCGAATTCAGGGTATGGGTACGAAAAACTCGCCGCGATGAATCAAATGAGAACGCTTATGAAGAAAAAAATCATCACACCTCGTAACATACGAGGTCCTATCCATGATCCTGAGTCAACTGATAGATCCGGGCAGTTATACGAAGTAGTAAATTTCAACCATTGATTAAACAACGACGAAGTATTCGATATTCTAAAAACATGCTAAATCAAAATCATTTTTCCCTGATTGATAATAATTCTATATTGAAAAATAAACGATATTAACCAATGGACTATTGGCTCACCTTATCAAATTTCCCTACTCATTCCTATCAAAGTATTTTCCCATCAAATAAAAACATGCTATAATATGATCAGGGTGGCCAGTTATTAGATGGTTTCTAGGTCTTTTCCAGATTTTCAAGGATACAAATTCTTTTTTCAAGGTTTTGTACAACCATTTATGCTACAGATAGGTTTTACTAAAGGTAGTATACATGTCATTTACTTTTGCCCATAAGGATACTATAAATTTAATTTACTAGAGCCCGTATCCTCGATTCGGCACCAATTAAGTTCTACGCGTCAACTTTCAGCGTTTTCCCCTGAATCATAGAAACTCATCGGGAGATGTTAAATTATTGAATATTGTTTTCAAAACATAATGAAAATCGTGCTTATGGTTGAGAGATAACCTTGCTCGTAGTTTTGGAGTCTTGTATTGTAACTCTGGTGTTTTTTAATAATATGGAGGAATTTTAACTACACCATAACACCTTTTGGCATTATTTATAAATAGTATTCAGAAAATGCAAATATGTAAATTACTACTCATTACGAATTAGGAAACAGAAAGGTGTAAAAGTTGGAAACGTTTTTTTATCAATCGGAAAATATTCCAAACTGCAATAATGTTGTAGAATATCAGTACGCACCCCGTGTTAGTGAAAAATAAATTTCTAGATTCTCCAAAATTCCACATTTTACTTCTCAATTCAAGCTGTTTTCTAAGATATTTTCAAGGTTCATACCAGTCCCGGTTTTCGAGGATTCAAAGGTGGCTGGCAACTTTGACCGTGCCTTCATTTTCACAACCGCCACGATGCTGCGAAATTAACTAAACCTAAACTTGAAGTTTGTTTCTGCTGGAGTAAAAAAGAGCAATCAAACTTCACTAATTTCTCAGACAGCAACACACCCCTTAAAAAAACCTCGCATCTCATTAGCCATGGCAAAAACTAAGACGGATGGAGAATCTCTAGAAGAATTTTATTTATTTAATATTTTTCTCTTCAGCCGCAGAATAACTTTTTGAACTTTCTTTGCATGCCACTTATGGGATGATTTAACACGCTAACGATCATTGGTAAATACATACGATTAGGCATTAGTGTATGCCCACAATATACTGGCTTTCAACGACGTACTGCTTGCTTCGAATGACGCACGTAAAATGCCCCATCAGGGAAATCACTTCCGAGTCTACGTCCATGATGAAGGGTCTGACTGAACGCACGGCTTAGTGCATATAATTTCCCCACATTACATAAGCCGGCTCCGCAAATTGGCCCCAGGAACATTAAGCCTTTCTGAGGCAGTCTCATAAAAAGGTGCGGACGTCAAAACCGAGGAGAAAGGATCAACCGGCGCATTTACATATGCCCACTAATTTGTATACTATTCATCATTCACACACACCAGACCATTCAGAGCTGCAATTTCTCATTGACAGTCTCTCGATCATCCAGGAGATTTAGGCGATTCATTTGCAATAAAAAAGCAGTGTCATTACTATTGTTACCAACGTATGGTGGCAGCAATCAACAAGTAACACTCCGCAGTTTGGTTGCCACGCAAAATATCTTGTCACTTCTCTCGATAGGAGGGAAAAAAACCGCCCTCACTAAAACGACGTGCTCATTTATTAACTCCCTTCACCACTTCCTCGAAATATCCCTTCCTCCTCCAACTCATTAAATTTTACTAACCCATCTCCATTGACTCCTCCGACATATTTCTCTCACAATAATACCCCCATCCTTCCCTTTCTCCCTTCTCGTTCGGAAGATCCTCACCAGAGAGTGTTAGATGCGTTTCGTTCAACGCCCCGCTGCCCGTTATATCCTTTGACCATGGCATGGAATGAGTAGAAGAGATGATTGGATTATGGAAAGGGGTATTGAGCGGGGAAGGGAGGTGGAGAGAGGGTGGGATGTTGAAGGCTTACCTGAGGAGTGGGGAAGGTTAAGGGTTAAGGGAACTCTAATCCGAATATCCCTTGCAGCTGCCTTTCTTTCTTCCACCGCGACCTCCCCTTCAAACCCTTTCCCTTCATCACTCCCTTAGCCTTCCCGACCTCGCACCGTTGGGCGTCTTGATGAGAATTTTATGCATTGATTGCCAGGCATGTTGCCTCTTTCTTTCTCTCTCTCTCTCTCATACGTAATGCCATATACGAGTAAAAGCAATCATTTTTCGTTTCCCTCTTTTTCACACCTTTAACCGAGCCAGCTCCCTTCTTCTCTCCCTTAGCCTTCCCATGGCATCTTTTAATTGTGTGAAGAGCGAACGAGACGAAAATAATCTTCCATTAATCTGCGAGGATGGTTCGATTAAATATTTATGTGACAGCAATGAATGACTTATGACCGATCTCGTTGAAATGCCTTTCAACGAGAGACTTCCAATTCATTATCATTAGTCAATTATCATAATCTAGGGAACTCAATTATTTTACCGTTAATTTGAAACCCTATCAGGTGAGGACCAATGAAATATACCTACTTATCCATCAATACGACTCCATAAAAACTAACAGCAAACGTTCTGGTTGCTCAGGTACCTTTTTTTTCAAAGATTCTTTATCAAATGGAAATTGGTTCATCCTACCACCTCTTCATTCTCCACTATCTCTGCGGAATTATCATTTACCATTTGCTTTAACCCTCACATTTACACATGGCTATGAGTAAACATAACTGATGAAATTTAAGCTAATTACTTTCAGCATTCTTTTATAACTTCGATCTCTTACTCATATTAACGCATCAAACTGTCGTTCACCAGACATTTTAATGTATAGTTTAAATTGCTTTCTGCTATAGGGGAAGGGATCGTCCGATGTGGTGGCGAAAGTTGGGGAATACTGCCGACCTTCAAGGGTTCAAGTTCCAGAAAATTCTTCAAAATTGCATTACCGCTTTAAAAGAAACAATATGGTTTACTTACAATGATTTTTATCCCACTGTCAAAACGATTATTGTACCTTCAGTGGGCTAAGGAATTATAAACAAACAGGCTTGGAGATGATAGTCATCTCATTTTTTGTCTCTCATAGCAAATGGGCCAACTCGCTCTTCAATTGCAGTTCAAAGAGAATTAAATATGGAAGAAAAATTACCTGAAAAATGAGGGCAACAGTCGGGATTCCTACGAAAGGAGGAAATCGCCCACTTCGACTTTTGAATACGCGATTGTTCTCCTTCAATAAACCGTTTAACTTTGCTTTCCACTTTTAAGAGGGTTTGGTTGAAAGCTTAAAAATTTTAATACACAGATAGATGAAAAAAACGGGTGTTGCTACCTACGTGTCTATCCAACGCCAACGCTCATCCAAAATCAACTAGGGGAAGTGGATTTGAATGCTGGAATTTATGTTCTTTTATTTGCAAAACTCAATTGTGTTCATTACTTCCATACATGAAATTCCACAAGGACGAACAAACATAATATCAGAAATACGTCACTAATTGTATAAGAAAACACTATGTCAAGATTTTTTCAATTTGAGAATGTCTTGCTCCTCGCAACTCCTTGCATCCTCATAGGAATGAGGATATAGCAAATTCAGGTATAACAACGAAAAGAAATTAATTCATCCTTATACAGTTCTTCCACTAAACACAATGGCTGAATTTTAATAGCAGTATACCGATTGATTAATTCTATTGCACTAAGCGGGTGATACTAAAATTTCAGTATTAAGAAAACCAGGAAAGGGAAAACAGGGCAGGGGAAAAACAGCCTCACGCAATTCTTAAGATATGCTCAACTAACTATAAATGATCATTAACGAATGAATCACAAAATTTTACAGCAGTCAAGATTCATCTGACAGGTTGGCTGGTGTATCTAATATAGCTAAATTATATGACATCATGCCAACACTTAAATGTTCAACGTTTGCATGATATTTAGCATTTCGTCCCCTCACATGGCCGTAAAATCCTGATTAATCCCCGTACTCCTTTTACTGAACCTCCTTCTTCGTTGACTGGCAAAATTCCCCACCTTCCATCGATTGCAGAAACACTTCACGCCTCCACAAACCACCGAATTAACGGTCGACTAACCCAAAGGGCCCTAACCTCCATCAAATTCCATTCGTTGACGTCGACAGACTGAGCGGAAATGCCTCTACTGTCATTTCAATTAAGTTCTCGGGGTATTTCCAACGCGACCTTATGTTCTCTGGAGGCAGTACATACCCAGACCCATTCATGCAAGTAAATGCTTCCCAAATGGTCTTTGCTCACGCACCTTTACCCAGCCACAGAGCACCACGTGATCCATTCCAATTGATGACTTTCTAGCTTAGAAAGCAAGGGCCAGAATGTGGGGGCCGTGACGAACTTAGAAAAAGCTTTCTCTATTGCCGACCCCCTCAATCATTTTTTTTCATGTCTCGTCCAAAGCACCAGTTGGCATACATATTAATCACTCATTAAAATTGAAGAGTTACGACAATGAGTCTTGTAATATAGGTATATATTCAATCAATAAACTATAATTAGCTCGTAGGATGCATGGAGAAATATAATTAGGTCAAATATAACGCAAGATTAAAAAAAAGAGTTGTAAAACACAATTCTTATCTACATATGTACACTAGCCAGCAAACCGTCACAAGGATGTGTGGCAGGGAGTGTCAGGCCACCTGTCATTCTACTTCTACTCCACTACTCCCACTTCCACGTGGCACTCCGCGAACCACAGAAAGGGCGCGTGGAATGGAGCGTATGGATCCCATTAATACAAAATCCGTTGTACGAATTACGAGTATTATACTGTCTGTAACTTATTCACTAACTACACTAAGAAGGCTAATAGGAAACTCATTTAAAAGGGCGAGCTCACATGCATCGCGGGTACTAATTGCCAGATGGCATTCCGCTCATACATGATGGACAATTAACCAGGACATCAGCTCTAAACCTTTATCTACATGACACCCAGCACAAGAGCGCGTTTTGGGGGGCCATGGGCCCCAACCCTGAAGTGAGTTGAGAGGGAATAAAACATCCATGTTCTTAAATATTTAAGCCAGAGTTTACCCATATCTGTCATAGTTTTTTCCCCCATAGGTGGTTATCGTGATTATTACGCGGAGAAAACGAATGCCTGAATCTATCCAACCAAAAACAGATGCTTGAATGTCAAATGTACGTCTTAATAAAGCCAGTTTCTTTAGGGCCCCTCCGCAAATAGTGCGTACGTGTTTTCCTCGTGTAATATCTGATTCAATGGTGATACCGAAGTGCTAAGGCTTTCTTCAACCCTCATGCGAACAAATCCGAGTGTGTCAGCAAATTGTGCTCATATATTTCACTGACTAATTCATATATTTCTCACCTATTGAGGTAAGACGCAACTTGTGCACGTACTAGGAGACTGTGACAAAAAATTAAGTCTCTATTAAATGCTTCCATAATGTTACGAATACCAATTAAAGTATAAGGCACCATCAGAAAAAACTAACCGTACATTGTAGACTCATCAACATGTAGCTAGCACAAAACGCAAAGGATTTTCAAAAAGTGCGATTAGGTTAAAACAATTTAATGGGAAGACGTTAGGAGGAAACCAAAGAAGAAATTATATTTGAAAGTTTAGAATTATAGGTAAAGAGAGCATATTGTAATCATCAGAATCTCAAAATAGAATGGATCCAAAGCAGCACTGAAGAAACTAACCCTGCCATTTTTTTTACTCCTTCATAAAGACTTTTACGTTTGCGTCCTACATCACTTATTTCTCGTAATTCATATTTGTCCTTCCTATTTTGTTCTTTCTTTCGCAAATTCATTCCATTATTGCATTCATTTAACTAACGCATCTAATAATGAGGCCAGTTAGTAGGTAATTGTTTTTCCACTTAGTCTCACCCCTACATTTTGTACTAGTACCCCGGAGACCACCCAACTGTGTATGCAATGTGATGTTTGGTTTTGGTATGTTATTTGTGATACAAATCAAGGAAATGTTTTAACTTTTTCCGTCAAATGTACATGTAGAGACCCAGATTTTCGAATGGTTTTTTGAATAACTTTAAAATAAAACCCAACATCATCGAAGAAAGTGGTCCTTTTCAAACTTAAAAATTGAATTTTTAACCTAGTTAGTATGTGCCCAAAAAAGCAAATGCAAGGAAAGAAAAAATGATATTTAAGACACCTTATTTCGAAAAGTAAAAATCAAATCATAAAATATTCCTGATCAACCTCAATGTCCTTCTCATGCATATTCCCAATGGCAGGATATTCATTATTCGGATGTATATTATCGACAAAAACCTGTAATGGAGATGTTACTTAGTGGCAGCGAGTGACTCTCGCCATTAATCAACTATATGGAAACAATTTCCACAGATATTGCAACGGCAGTAGTATGAATCGTATGTCCCCGACGGGAGCAATTTTGATACTAATCGATATCCCGCAAACGAGTGAATAACCGCGATCCACCCAAGGATATGTCACGTCCCGGGCCTGCCACTTACTGGAGAACCACAAATCTACCAGCCAGTGACAAGCGGCTCTCGCAGACAGCAAAACGAGCGACGTCCACGCACTCCCAGCGTTAACCCGACACCCGGTACGAACAACAACCTCACACTGGGACTGACCAGTGCTGCAGAGACGCCTAATTGCGGTAACCCAATCACACACGCACAACTGGAGACCACACGGGAGCAAGTCCACACACCGCGATTGCGTGCCTGAAACCTTATGTTTAGAGGCATGAGGAACTTGGCCATTTTGCCTTTAACGATGCGAAAAATCAAAGGGAATGATACCGCTCTGTTATAAGTATAATCTACTGGAGTAGTGCCTAATGCCTATCGTCTCTCCATCAACAAGTTAAGGAAAAAACATTCGCACTGCAAGGTGATATGAGTCTTCATCCACGATCTCCACGCAAAAATTAGGGTAAAGGGATGATTGTATCCAATAACGTAAAATTGATTCATAAATCACCCCTGTACATTATTTTAGTATCCCCGAAAATAATTCATTTAAGAGCATGACTAATCCTGGTGCCCAAGTTATTATTCAGGGACTTGCAAATAGAGACTTTCAAAATATATAAATGAAAAATTTAGCACATTACGTAGTAATAAAAACAGAGATTGATTTGTTAGATGAGAGCAGAGGTTACTCTCTTAATACACCCTCACGCCTAAGGGCGTGCGAAATTCAAACAACGGATTTGGAAGGCTTGTTATGCATTCCCTGCGCCGCCTGTGGATGCTCAGGAAGAGCTCGAGACCAAAAAATTCGCACATCTCGGTTGAAGTTAATCGTGCCCAGAGGAGAAACCCGAATCGTGCCCGAGCCCTCCAGTCTATAGCCCAGCGTTTGACACATTAGACTACCACGTACGCCAAATTTTTATTATTTAATGAATTTAAAGTGAAGTCAATTTAGAGTAAACTCTGTTACTTGACTGGTAGTTAATCAAAATAAAAAGATACCACACTTGAAAATAAGAGTGGTATCGCATGGTCTCAGCCGCAATTTACCTCGTGCCGTAACGATGAAAACAGATGACCTTTACGGAATCGTAAGAAAATGCAATATGAACTATTTTTACTTCCAAAAGCATTTTCTACGTCCATCAAAACTCAAACAGTATATCCATAACGCGTTTTCTTCATCAAAACTTGGTCGGTCCATGGTTTTTAAAGTAATACGAGTATCTTATTGCAAGTCTCCACAATGCTTTAAGAACAACTACAATTTTATTTTAACACACCACGGTTAAGGTCATCCAAAATATAACTCAAATCCGCAAAAAATGTTTGCCTATTTTCAAAAGGTAATTTAAGTAATGGGCAAAAAAAAGAGAACTACATCAAATTTCCTGAAACAATATCACGAAATTATTTATGTATTTATTTAATGTCTTTATTGGGGCTTTTCATAGTCCATGTTTCCACCTAACCCCTAATCATGATATTGAAAATAATTAAAATTATATTATCGTTGAGTTAAAAGTTAAATATACAGACTGAGCAACCGTGTCGAAATATTATCAGATATTGCATCACACATGCAGCATTACACGGTAATGTTTCTTTTCAGCAATTGCCATTGCAAACCTGTTATCCCAGAAAACTCTCGAGAAAATTTAAAATTTTGATGATAATTTCAATCAATAATTCTCGTTACTGTATTTTCTCAGAATAATACCCTATGAACATCTGCTAATCTAAGAAATGTTTCTTTTTGAATCGAGTTGTAATCGTCGAATCACATACTCCTAAAAGCTTTAATTCTTTATTTTTTAATGACTGTGCACCATAAAAAGTTAACATTAATTACAAAAATGTGGACAGAGTTCACGCCACTCCATTTCGAGACAGGCAATGCTCTCATTGTGCATTAAAAATTATTATGCGAAGAATTTTTCCCACTTTTTTTTCAAAATTAAAGCACCAAAAATCTACAATCTTCATAAAACCAACAGTAGAATTATTCCGCCAAAAATTTAGGGCATCCTTCATCATCTGGTAAAAAGCAGAAACCAAAATTTTGGCTCCGACCGTAGGAGGAGTAAAACATCTTCTTGGCTACATTAGTTTCGCATGACGCAAGAGCATTAAAAAAGAAATACGATCTCTCGTGAGACGACGGCCTTTTGGGAAAACGAAGTGGCGAGGCAGCGAACGCCAAAAAAAAATCACGTAAAAATGACCTCTTTTTTGAGATGCCCTAGGAGCAGATGAGGATGGATACAATCGTCGTCGGTATCCATTGCGGAGTAGAGCGAGCGAAAGAGACGCGCGGGCACACACACACGAAGAAGAATTAGACGAAGAGTAAGCAGAGGAAAGAATACGTCCATGGACCAGAGGACCCGAGGGAGGAGACTCCTGTAGGAGATCCACGGGGGAGTGGGAATGACCGAGACGGAAGCTAAGTGACTGCGTAACCCGAGATTCGCCGCAGTGCCCATCCTTCGGCGGGAGGACGTGAGCACACACTTGGCGCAAAGCGAAGTCTCAGGCAATAAGAGGAAACAAGAAATGGGTGGAACCGAAGAAACCGGAGGCTTTCAAGAAATTGTCGGGGAGATATTAAACGAAGTGACGAGTGGTTCTCGAAAGAAACTACTGCGAGGTCTCCATTCGCGCCTTCGACTCTGGCAGTGCCGTTCGCTTGAAGAAGTGTAAAATCAACACTCCGTCCCTTACATCTTACCTCCCGCTGTCTCACGAAATAAAAATATCAAATCTCTCGTTGACCAATGAGCCAACGAAGCAAAGATGTGACTGTGGCTGAATAGGGAATGCATATACAGGTCACACTTTTCCTTCCAGCGAAATTTTCGCGATTTGGTGGAAATTTAACATATCTTATGCGCAGAAGAGCAAAACCTAAAATGCCGTGAATAAAATAAAAAACCCCCCTCTCGGTTTATGATTCCAGAATTGATGATACGATTTTGATAGGCAGTAAAGTTTAAAAAAATCGTCATGTTTATACAAAAAATAGATAATATACAAAATATGTGTAAATTACGAGAGAATCATTTTTAAAATTACTATTTACGCAACAGCACACCTATTAGTTGTTATTACCTTGAGTATTTTGGGAGTTTATTTCAGAATAAGATAGAATACTTCCTCGATGGTGGTAGTGGAGTAAAAGATGAATGGAGCGACCGAATCGCACTCAGAAACCTCGACCTACTATATACGATTAAGTGTACCTATAAGAATGGCTGGACAATTGTATGAATGCTTTAAGCCTCTTGTTGCAGTCTTACATGAACTGTCTAACACCCATCGTAAAGCCTTACAATTCGTTTTTATTATGAAAAATATCTCTTTTTCAATGTAACTTACATCTATATGACTCAATGGATAACGCTAAAATATTCAGGTACATATCTTCTGTACCGTCATCAGCAACCAAATGAAATATTTTCTGTCTTTACTTAAATTTTTCTTCAAACTTTTCATCCCTTAAGTTAGTATTAGTTGAAATGGATAACGAAAGTGAGTGATAAGTATAAAGATAAGTATAAAATTACGATAGTAAGTAATATGACAGAGATAATTATAAGTAATTTACCATCATAAGACTTTGATACAGGAATTTACCATTGGTATATTAATTAAGGTTTTTTTTCAAAAACGACTCTAAACTTTTAACTTGTTTGATACAAATCTTATTCATTCAATTTTGCTCACATTTTGAAAAGTATTTTTAAAATAGATTTTGGTTCACACCAAACTCTCTCTCCGGAAGGATTTTCTTTGATAAATTCCACAAAAAACTACTATAATTATGATTCTGACGTGTATACGCTAATAAATTCAACGTCTGTCCTTAGAGTGAAGACAACCTTCAAGTAATTCCAATACTATACTTCTAGATATTTCCCACATATGATACTTATTAGGAAAACAAATGAGTAAATAGAAAGGTTCCGTGAGAGTGGTTGTAGGAGTAGGAATGGTGAAAGGGAAGGATACCAAAATGTCGCTTAATTTGACGTGAGGTTTTTTGTCAAAAGAAACTTCTTGAAATGTAATCAAAGAAGGAAACTAGATAGATCATTAGGTACTTCCAATAAAAGTTTCCATGTCATACACGTATATCGATTGAGATCGATATTAATAATTTTTTCATAGTCCAATTGTTTCATCATCGCTTCGGTTGATGGAACTTTTCCATTCTTGTTTGTATTTTTTAATTCCTTCTGCAGTTAATGTTATCTTTATTTAATTACAAATGAGAACTATGGAATTAACATTGATGAGGAAATTCTGATAATATTACTCAATAGCTTTGCAATTGAGATACAGTATGTCTTCATTATAATTATCCACCATGCATGCACGAGAACTTATTTAATTATCAACACTACAGCCCATTAAATATTTTGCATGAAATGCAGAATTTGGGGAAATAATAAGTTTCTTATTTTTTATATTCTTACAGGTAACGTTAAAAAACACGAAGGATTATATAATCATTCTTCAACTCAATAGTGGGAACAAAATAAAGGGAAAGCTTATGGACTCCGAGTTACACGAAAATGTACAAAAGGACCAGGAGAAATCAATGTCGCAAAGCATTTCTAGGAAATTTAAATGAATAGACACAATTTTTGTAAAAGGAAGATAACAACTTACCAATCTAAATCGTGTATTTCTGTAAGTTTGCCTCGGCGAACATTTTATAACATAGTTATTGCAAATATTGGAAAGTGAAGAGATGATAATTTTGGATAATTAAACATGTGATCATAAAACTGTGGGTCAGAACGCATTGGTACAGAAACTCTCTTTAACTTGAGGTAGTAGAGAAAGACGTTACTCCTCCAGTAAAGTATTGCTTTTAAAGGTTCACCAATTTAAAACAGGACATGGCTTGATTTAAAGTGTAGGTCTATTCAAAAGTTTCAAGCGTATAGACGCATCTCCGCGTTCTACACTTCGTATTGCTCAAAAAGCCATCCACCTCCGTCACATTCCTCCAGATTACTCATCGCACTCGCTAAAGCCAAGAAGATATATCGACCATCCACTATTGCCTATGAATTCCTCTTCCCGAAGGAATCCCGTAGGCAAAAATAAGTGCCCTCTGCCGTCCTCAGAAAAGTCGTTAAAAATCAATCGAACACCATGCATATTTTTATTTTGATCCATCTCCACCGTCGAATGAAACTTATATCGACGCTATTTCCTCTCTTTCCATCTTATCTTCTCTTATAGTGCGTACGTTCTCCTTCGACTGCCCATAGCGAAGAAGATATCGCCAGTCCAATAACTGAAAGAGTTTTTGAAGAACTATACGTCTTGGCACAATCCACATTGATTGATTATGCCGCGGGATTAAAACCACATACGTAAGTCAAATCGCACGACCTTCAGCAACGAAAGTGGAAACGTGATTTTTATTTTCATTTCCCTGTCTAAAGTAGTACGGTATAAGACTAACTTCTGAACCGCAGCACCTGCGTACAGACAAAGTTCACAGTAAATTAGAAAATCAAGTTATTTTCATTAGCGTAAATATCATGAAGGTCGACTAAATAAACAAACTCAAGATGAAAAATGCCTTTTGCTCGTTGTTTTGGTTACTTCTGGCAAATAGTTAAGCCTATTCTCCGCGATTAACGAGTGAATTCAAATACGAAATTTTGATGCTATATCTGAATAACAACTTTTATCCATTTCAAAAACCCGTTTCTACGAAAGGCCGAGAGAAACATTTTTTTCCGTGTATATAAACAAATCTTTCTTGGGCTCACAAATGAAAGTAGACGACATTTACACAATAGTCTACCCAAATATTTGTATTTGTAATTATAAGACAAAACAACTGTCTCATGTAACCCCCAATATAGCGTTGGTTTTTCACTTGTTAAAAATTCATTTGACGCTGAATGTGTAACCACACTTATACCAGATTTTTAAAAAATTATTAAGTATATTTAATTAGTTTCTTTCATCATTGATTATTTCTTTTCCCAATACTATAAAGCAAAAAGAGACGAACACTGATAGGTCGTATGTCTGCAGAAATTACACAACATCAAAACTGCACCAAGATCTCTAATGGATACTAATATCAGCAATAGATAACAAAATAAATCCAAATCAACTAATACAATATTCCTACGGGAATCAATATTACTCGCATGTGAGGTGAAGCCATTCTCGTCAATCTATTTACATAAAAAGAGTTCTACGTCCTTGATATTTGTCCTTCATCTATACGTAGCGAAAAAAAATTGGCGAAGATTGATCTACGAAAAATGAAAATATGTTTACCGAGTCAGATGAAAATTTTTATAATCAGATCCACAACTTTCCAGACCTCTCTAAAAGTTTGTTTTTATGAATTGGGAAAAATAAACCGCAAGCCTTAAATCCTTTTTTTACTTTTTTGATGAAAATTTCATGATATTTAAAAGCTCCACCGTATTTATTCATCTCATACGTAACCTAAATTCTGAATAAAGCCAAGCGGTCATGACCTTTATGTTTTCTAGTGCGGTGAGTGTTCTAACGCAAATAGTCACCTGAAAATCATGTCTGCTACCATTTATTCATAGAGAGCTCTCCAAAATAATAAGATTTGAACCTTATTCACAAAATATTATTAATACGAGATGGGTAAATGCTAAGATCGTCACGTAGAATGGAAAGCGTAATGCTATAAAAATGAAGAATAAAGGAAGCAAAGGTTGAATAGATATATCTGCTATTCGCTATATCAATCATTCAACGCTATATCATCAACCAACGCTTATCCTATCAAGTCCCATTGAATCATTTAATTCATAAATTAAAATTGTCAAAAAAAAGCTATTGCAAACGATTTCCTTTATAAGCAAATTAATCGCAAAATAACATTTCGAGCATCAATGAACTTAATGAACTCAAGAGAATAACAATACAGAACAAAACCAAAGTAAAAAGGTGACCATCTATATTGTTTGATAAAAATTGTCAAATGAATTCTTAAGGTAGAATTGCTGGTATTATAAAATTCAAAAGACTATAAAAAATCTTTATGAAGTGAAGAGAAATTGGGAATTTCCTTGATAGAAGTGAGTTTATATTGTCAAATATAATAACTGTAGCGGTGCCTTTGTTTTAAAAACCTTCTGATTCCTTAAAACGAATAATAACCAAAGAAAATGTTCATTATTTCATGCTTTTAAAAAGGTATTGGAACAAAAATATAAAATTTTCAAAAGATTTTTTTTAATGACCACAAGAGTAATCTCAAAATTTTACACACTTCAAGAGATTGACGCGACTTCGACACTCAGGAAGTCGTCAAAATAAAAAACAACTAAAAACTCGCTAATCAATACCTATTTTTAATCTATCGTTTCCCAAAATTCTCGATGCTGTGGCCCAATAACTAAACTTTCCTATACCTACATCCCCTCACCTAAGTCTGCTGCTTTGTAAAAAGTAAGCACTGTGTATTTAACACCTATGATTATGCGTTTGCATTTAAACGTGGGGCACGTGAAAATTTATTTCATTGGTCTGCAAAAAATTTAAGGACAAAAACTGAAGTGTGAATAGCTTTGCCACATAAAACATTTGAACATTTTCCGGCTTAATAATGTTGCATTTCAGCCAATAATCCTAAAATATTAATGAAAAATACTAATTATTGTGCTTCTATTTTGTCAACTATCAGCACATTGATGCGAGCGGTCGATAACTACAGGTATAACAATGTCGATACCTGCATAACAATGGCGAAAACAAAAGTATAACATTAGTGGCGAAGTAAATGTACTGATGTAGTATATTAAGCGGGATATTTTACATGAGATGAGTTATCGATGGACCAAAAAGACTTTTCGAAGAGTGAGTGGAAACCAAGGTAAACAAATGGAAATATTCAGAAGCAAAGAAGTTTACTGTAGATATTGATTATAGGGAAGATGCAAGCAAATAAATTCAGAAATCCATGGACGAATCAAGTAAAGTTGCCACTGGAAAGTATTAATTCGAATGCCAGCGAAGAAATAAAGAACGGGGCGCCGAGAGTGAAGTGGACGGCCGAAAGAAGGCAACCTCAGGATAATTAATTAATGAGGAGGGTGAAGATTAATCTTACATTTTGATACCGAATGTTATTTGAAACCTCAATTGAGATAGAAAATAGGCTTAACACATGGAAGATAAGTCGATCTGAATAGATAAATCGTTTAAAATAAGATAGGACACCCGATTCCTTAAAACTCTTTCTAGTAAAATGAAAAAGTTACAACGATGCTAGCTGGTACAGGTTGGGAAACAAGAGGGAAGCTTAAATATAGATAAATTTCTCAGGCAACTTGGAAGGGTTTATATCTGGAATGAAATCAATCATTACTAATATGCAGGACAGCAAGCACAATATCGTGATACCGGGTTACATGCCAGAAACAATATAATCCTATGAGAACTGCTTTTTTTCTTGAAATATATTCCATGGAAACTATTAAGAATCGTTCATCCCTAATCCCATGGTATTCCCAATCCCCCGTCATTGGTGTTTGCACATTCTGCTATCCACCTCTGGGTGACCCTCAGAGTATACTGGCAGAATTAAATTACTAGTCTTATAGTCATAATGGCGAGTTTTAGTTTGATATTGAAGCCACTTAGTTGTAAAGTTCAGCCAATCAATGAGTAAAAGTGCTCGATACAATCCAATGCAATACGTTATAATAATTAATAGTAATATTTATTATTATAACGGATAGAGAGAACATATTACGAATTGAGAGTGCAATAGTGAAAATCTCTCGGTTATCAGGTTTTACCAGCTAAGCATGTACGTATGCTAAACAGGAAAAGCCAAATATTCGCGAATTTCTTTGAATCGTAAATGTTAGGAGTTATTACTTGTTATTTCCTATTAGGATTTACTCAATGTTTTTCGAAATTTATTCATAACAAATTACTATCATATGTCTTCGGTTATTCTCTGAATTACAAACGAATCGCACGAATCCATATTACCTCCTTCTGTAAATTATACAAACATTGAGTGAAATTAACCAGGATTATTTGAATTCATCGTATTCACACAGTAAAAATACATAGCCACATTTCCGTCCTTCCAACCAACATCCTTCATGCACGGATGAATTCATGTGTATACATAGCACAGATAAAATAAATACATTTGAGATTAATTTTATGGAGTTCATCCCGTAAGAAGATTTCAAAACTTCAATAATTAACTGTTAATCCTTCAAAAACTGTGCCTAAATATACACCAAATCGGTGCTGGACATAACGACGGACTATTTGACAGCGTGCATTGTCCCAGATAACCAGAAGTCATTAAGCTTTTCCTCGGCATCGCATGAGAATATAAGTCCCTCTCTACTTTTTACTTGAGATAAGACGTTGACCTTTCAAGAAAGTTCACTTTCCCGTTAAATATGCGCGAGCGAAATGACAAGAGCTCCTTCCCGGGGAAAATAATAGGCAGAATGTTCGCAGGAAGATAAAGAGTTCATAAAGAAAATATTGAACCAATTACCCCGTGGAGTATAATAACCAGATGGGGAAGTTACTAGCTGCACACGCTCCTCGATCTTGGATGACATTTGGGGAGGGCAGAGGACAAACAAACAACAGACTGCCTCCCGGGATTACGGAAAATGGAACAATATGGCATGAGACCGGCTGCCGCCCGAATTTAATGATGGAATTGGCGCTTGTCGTTTTTCTCATCAAGGACTTGCAAAGAGAGGGACCATTGAAGAGATGAATCGGCAGCTCAGATACTGAGAATTCGGATTCATTTTTCTGCTACTACATATTCAGCAGGGCAAAATGATTCTAGCACTCAATTTTTAGAGCACTTCAATTTCTTAACTTGATAAAAAACGCTCTAGTACTTTAAAATAAGGAGGTGAAGATACGAGTAAATGCGTGGATGAGAATAAAATGACAGTGAACGTTTTTACGCCAAATTTGTTCTCTTTTGCCAAATCAGTTCTCTTTTGATAACGTTCAATTGACGTCACGTGCCAATCAAATGTTGGCAAATGAAATTTTATTTGAGAAAATACCGCTGCAATAATTCAGTAAAGCTAGATGGATATAAAACTCTCTGTACAAGCATTGAACAGTACTTTGATGCTGGAATCAGTCCTTGCTTCGAGATCCTTCCTTTTTCTTTCGCAGGAGCATCATGATTTGTATTGGCGTTTGTAAATATACCCAGGAATATTATTTTACAAGTATTTTGTGCATGTATTGGTGTGTGTATGAATAGTATTTGAATGTGTGTTGTGTGTGTATGTTGAATATTTTGTGTTATAGTAATTAATTAACTTGGCAACTAATGTATTGAGTTGCCATATGTTAGTCCTAAGATATTATATTTATTAATTTAAATGTAATTCTTTTGTCTCTGTTCACCACGAATCGTCTCAAAACAGTTTTGTTAGCGTACATAAAACCGAAAAACAAGAAGTTATTAGCCATATTAAAATTATAACATTAAACTGCCGTAGCATTAGGAACAAAATATCGGATATTGAACATATTTTTGTCAGTACAAACGCAGACATAGTAGTTGGAACAGAAAGTTGGCTCACGGGAGATTTAGCAAACAATGAGGTTTTTCCAAACGGTTTCACAATTTACAGAAGGGACAGACCAAATAGGTTGGGTGGGGGAGTATTCATTGCAGTAAAGTCACATCTTAGTAGCCAACGATATGAATGCGACGTAGATGACATAGAAAGCGTTTGGTGCAACATTAAGGACTACAACGGCAGAAGCCTATACGTGTGTTCATTTTATAGACCCCCAGATTCTAACACAGATGTCCTACACAAGCTCGACGAACAAATATCCACTATCAGCAGCAGACAAAGCAACAGTATTACTATAATCGCTGGTGACACAAATCTACCGTCAATTGACTGGGACAACTACTGCGTAGGAAAATCTGCCAAAAACAGAGATTCATGCCAAGAACTCCTCCATATATTCACAAAACACTCCTTAGAACAAATAGTTAAATCACCAACACGGGGCCAAAGCATACTAGACATCTTTGCGACTTCTATGCCCGAAATCATTACTAACATTGAAATAATAGACGGAATCAGTGACCATAAGGCTATTCTTGTGGAGTTAAAAACTAAGTTCGTCAAAATAAACAAAGAAAAGCGTAAAATATACCTATACAACAAGGCAAATTTTAACGGACTAAGAGAATATTTAAAGATAAAATTACCGGAATACAAGACAAAAACACTGACAACAAATACAGAGAACACTTGGAATTATTTCTTAAATATTTTACGCAAAGGAATAAAGACGTACATCCCGTCCAAACTCAAATGCGACAGTAAGGAACCTAGATGGTACAACGGGGAAGTCAGATCGGCATTAAGAAGGCAAAGAAAGCTACAGTCAAATTTCAAAAAGAGTTTAAAAAGTGACGATATAAGTTTTGTGAATACAACCAAACAGCTACTAAAAGAATGTCGTAGTGAGACGAAAAGTATTATGCGCACAGCACTACACTCTTTTAAATCTAAAATGCTAAGCGAATATCTTGAGGAAAATCCAAAGTCATTCTGGTCCTATGTTAGGGAAATACAGGGTAAACGTCCCACTGTTCACTCTTTGAAGACGGAAAATGGAGAAATCATTACAGATAGCGTGAAAAAGGCAAATATTTTAAACCATTTTTTCCAGAGCGTCTACAACAAAAACACAAACGCACCAAACGATCCTCCACACCCACCCGGGGAACACATGAGCGATCTAACACTGACCAAGCAGGGAATAGTACATCTGCTCCGTAGTATCAAAGCACACAAGGCACCTGGTCCGGAAGAAATACCTGCTAGAATATTAAAGGAATTAGCTGACGACATTGCCCCATTTTTACATATTGTTTTTCTAAAATCGATAGAAGAAGGCTCAGTGCCTCGCGACTGGAAGCTAGCCCATATAACTCCCATCTATAAAGGCGGCGATAGGGATAAACCAACCAATTACCGACCCATTTCTTTAACATCGATCTCTTGTAAAATATTGGAACACGTTATTGTCACTAACATTATGAAATTTCTTGATAGTAGGAAAATACTAATCCACAACCAGCACGGATTTAGGAAAAGCAGATCTTGCGAAACACAACTTGGTCTCTTCATTCACGATATACTTAGATCGGGAGAAAACAACACACAAGTCCATGCAGTATTCCTGGATTTCAAAAAAGCCTTCGACAAAGTCCCACACAATAAATTGTTACACAAACTTAAATACTATGGGATCAATGAGAAAATAATTAATTGGATTAGGGACTTCTTGTCAAACCGCAGACAAATAGTAGTCATAGATGGGTTGTGCTCAACGGAGAGAGATGTTACTTCGGGCGTCCCCCAGGGAAGTGTAATAGGGCCTCTTCTGTTCTTAATATACATAAATGACTTAAGCACACACGTTAGTAGCAATCTAAGGTTATTTGCTGACGACACGGTGATATACAGGGAAATAAGGAGCCAACTAGATCGCGAGCTACTCTCTAGAGACTTAGACAATATCTCGGGATGGTGCAATAAATGGGGATTAACACTTAATATAGATAAATGTGCAGTTTTGAAATTTTGGAATAAAGGAAGCGAGGAACAGGATATAAACTACAAAATAGAGGGTTCAGTATTGACTACGGCAAATCAAGTTAAATATTTGGGGGTTGTTCTAACACCACGCCTTTCATGGGGAGCACATATCAGGACAATATGCGGATCAGCTTTAAAGAAACTTGGCTTCATAAAACGGGTGGTGGGGAAATGTAATGAAAAAGTTAAAGAGAGGTGTTATTTTGCTCTAGTTAGACCTCATTTGGAATATGCCGCAAGTATTTGGGATCCGTGGGAGAAAATTTGGCAAAAAGAATTAGATAAAGTCCAGAGAAAATCCGCTAGATTTGTTAAAAATTGTTATGATAAAAACACAAGTGTGACAGGTCTCTTAGGGGATTTAGGCTGGGAACCACTTGAAGTGCGGAGAGAACAAGCGAGGCTTAGACTTTTAGAAAGGTTCAGAACAAACGAGTTTAAATATGACACTGAAGGAATTATAATGGCCCCACACTACTTAGGTAGATCAGACCACAAAGATAAACTAAGGGAGATAGATTCCAAGACAGATAGGTACAAATACTCATTCTTTCCCCGAACAATCAGTAATCATAATAGCAAGAAACCGAAGTCACTTTAGAAATATTAAAAACTTTGAATTTACAAGTCGGAACAAAATTAAACACTATAGAGATGTTAGGTATACTTTCAGGTGCATGTGTATGTTAGTTGGTAGTTTGAGTGTTTGCATGTGTGTGGGGTGTAAGTGTTCATGCATGAATGTATGCCATGTTTTTTTTTATATATGATTTTGTCGTTATTGCATGCGATTTTTTTTTTTATTATTTTTCTTTTCTAAATTATGGGTGGTGTCCTAGCACCCCCCGCCACACGCCCTTGCGGCGGCTTGCGGGGTATTGAGTAGATGTAGATGTAGAAATGGTAATTATGTATAATTTGTGTAATTGATCTGTAAGTTTAATATTATAAATGTGTGATGAGGGGTTAGGTCTTAATTCCGCCCCAAAAGAAAGATGACTATCTATCCATCTTAGTTTGACAATTTATTATCCACATGATTCTTAGCTATGGACCCGTAGAAAATGGGTAAAACCAATATAATTTGTGTTATTATTGCCATTAACAGCAGCACATCCGACTATTTTCGATTAGTTTTAACCAATAGTTATAATAAAGTACAGGAGAGGAAGCTACGTAAATTCTCGTATTGTATGCTTCCATAGCATGTCTCTCACGTTTGTATTCGAAATGGCGAAAGTTCGAAGTTTGCTCATATAATTTAGAGTTTTGGGTGAAACGGCTTATTTTATATAATGGTGAAACATCCTACATTAACTTAAGTTTTAATGAAAAATGCCGCATGCTAGAAACATCAACAGGGACTGTAAACGTCGAGGTTTTTTCATATATCTCCACGAGAAGAGTTCATTTTTTTATTCCCGCACAAACAAGGGTGAATTACTTTTCATTCATTCAAAAAAAAATATGAGGCCAAGGATTATGAATAAGCACGTTTAATTGACTTCTTCGATCTCTCCCAGTTACCAAAGCCTCTGGGACGCGTAAAAATGGCAAGGCCCTTCACTTGCAAAAGAGGGATTGGCAAATGTTGTGAGAAGGGGGGACCAGTATCTCGACGTGAGTTAAAATACGATGAAATCGCGCGTCTGGGGAGGGATGAAATGCAATCCCTCAGAAATTTTCCAAGGAAATAGGCAGATAATACGGTGAAAGAGCAAAGTACGTTTTGAGAGGAGGCGGATTCTTGACAAAGAGATGCCAGTTAAAATATTGGTCTCAGTGGAGAAGAATTCCGCGGGTCTCATCTCCAGTAAAAGGGTAAACAAAAGAGAAACGTCGATATAGGCGTCTGGGACGGTTTGGGAAAGGATTGATGGGCGGAGGACAGTCATCTAGTTGATACACTATTATGGCTAGAGATAGATTAAGGGAAGTGGAAGGGGTAATGGAAGGAGATGTGGACGAGGAGGCTGAGTAGATGTGGTGAAAATATGGATTCAAGGCGTCTTCAGGCGGATGTGGGGAAAAGAATTTAAGAAAAACCCTCTTGTCACCTAAAGTACCCACAATGGAGTTTGCTCTACTTTTTTATTTTTCACACTAAGAGGTCTTTTTAAGAAAGCAATCTGAATCCACAGAAAACACGCTGAATGATGGAGCGACTGTATATGTAGTAAAGGAGAGGAAACAGGACGTAAAATTCGACTTGTCAGATAAACAATACGTAGGAAACAAAAACAAAAAGAATAGAATAAAACAGAAAGACAGTTTCAAAAATACTAATGATTTGCCATTTATGATCAACTCAACCACTCGCGTACATCCCGGAACGCGTTTTTACTCTTAGCATAGAGTTAATGGAGCTATTCCCAAAAATCAGCGTCAAAAATAAGTTTCTTACATAGGTGTCAAAAATAGCCATCGAAGAATATTATTATGTCCATGCAAAATTTTGGAAACATTCCTTTAGCTATATATGTCAAGCTTTTAAGTATATCGATAACGACCATCGCAGAACCGGAAATAAAAAGTAAATATATTCAATTATTGTATTATTATTAAGTAGAAAGAAAACTCAGCCGTAATAATTTTGACACGAAACTTAGGAAACTAACGATAAAGCATTGCTATTTTCCCGCTTTGTTTTCCAAGTTGGATTTTATTGCGACTACTAACCCTTCTTATTACTACCTAAAGAGTTTTCTTTATACTCATTAAAATAGATTATTTCAAATTGATTTTTGATTACATTGCTACTCTCGATTCTTCACCTTTTCAAATAACTACTTAACATTCACTGCAATATAAAATAAAATGATTTATTCAACAAATAATTAATTTATATAATTGAAAGAAAATGTTTCATTCATCATTTGAGATTTGTTCAAAATGCAGTGTACGACGCAAAATAGATAGTATTTTTAACGGTTAAGGAAAAAGTATTCATAGGAAGAATCAGTGGTCATAAATATTCAAAGAGACGGAGTTGTAATTAGAGTCAACTCAGTTTACCTTAAGTTTTAACTTCTTACGTAGGACAGGAGATTATGCCTTTATTTAAGGCATAATCTTCTGTCCTACTGTATAAAGTAATCCAAAATATAGATGGACATATGTCCATATTGATTTACCCAAATCAAAAGTAAGGCACGAAGACTAAAGAACTTCATTTCATACCCACAGAGGGCAGTTAAAAATTAATTAAAGTTGCAAAAAATGAGTTTAATAATGCCTGCATGAAAAGTCCTGGATGGGATATTATATATTGCATCAATAGTTTATTCAAAATCATACGCATCTGATATGATGTAATCAGAGCAAAATTGAAGCTAATACACAAATATAAATTGTTATTCAGGAAGGATGGACATATTACTTAACCCATTGGATAAAATTCCATTCCTGTCAGTAAACGATTAAAAGTAAACTTTAAATCTCCAAAGAGATGCTCGTAAATTTACCGGAACTACGATAAACTACGATTAGAACCTCGACTTTATTCAAAAGAGAGCATCAGGTTTGGACTGTAAACGCAGTCATCACCACAAATCTCTTCTTCCGTTTCCCTACCCGCTACAAGACCTAAACGAATTAAATACAGACCCGAAGGATGGAGGGCATACCGGTTAACCTAAATAACGATTTCATTTGAATTGTATCACGGAAATGGTTGTTGTTTTATGAAATCAATTTTCTTGAATTGTTTCAGCAATGCGAAATGACATCTGCACTGCACGTCAGGTCGAATTTAACAACGATCCTTGCCTATTTACGACCAAATATCCTATGGAAATATTATATGGAAATTAAAAGTTTGCTCACGTTTATCATTTTATCCGGTTTTAGACCAAATAAGCATATCATTCTTCTCTGTAATACTCCCAAAAAGAATGTTGAGCTTTAAAAAAATTCATATTGATATGGATAAACTCTTTCGAAAACCGTTTTATATGTCCTGAGTTTCAAGGTAAATTCTCGGTTCATCGCCAAAAAGCTTATTCCGTTATAGTTTTCTCATATCTTCGCTGGAATAGGAAAATAAGGTAGAAATAAAATTAACTTTACTATTCAATACAATTTGTATAAATGGTTGCTATTAAAATTAGAGGGGTTCGTGCATAACCTAATACTATATTCCATCAACATACGTACATAAAAGGGCTTAGTTTTTTTGACGAAAATCGTAATTTTACTTTAGTTTTATCGTAAGTTTTTTCTTACTGGCCTTCAAAAAAAATATGAAAATAAGCATAAAATTTCCATTTGAGCAAACTGTATTAGATTAAAAGAAGAATGCGCCTAGAGTAGCACTGACAGAATCAAATATATACATTGATAAAATACACGGCAATTTGGATACATGGTTTTTACGACTGCCAAATAATTTCTTTAGCATTATTAAACAAGTGAATGATCATGATGAGACATTTCAATCGAAAAGCAGATACTATGGAAGTAAATACCCAGCTACAACTGCTACGCATCACACCAAAGAAAAATGTTATTTTTGGTAGAATAAAGTGGTGACTATCTAGGAACGGGTTACAGAAATTACTGCACAACAACTACCAATTTTTCTTCTGATTGAATTCAAGATAACATTTCCGGTCTTCACTAGATGCGACTAAAAGCACTTCAAAAAGCTGGAGGAATTGCTGCAGCAAAGTTAGGGTCTGGCCCAAAATCCATTTTAAGTTATTTTTTCACTCTGAATATTTGGGTGGGCAATTATTCATTAGCACATTCATACTTAAATTTTCAAACTAGAGTTAGTTCTGAAAATTCCGTTTCACTCAATATGAATACCGAACGCAGCATGCCGCAAACCATAGTTTATCTATTCTAACGATTCTCTCGGAGATACAGTGCTTCCCGCAGTCTACCAATAGTGGGTTTCTAGGCAGACGTATTAATGCATTTTTTGACGATCACATGTTCACATGGCAACACATCGTTCGGTTGCCACGATCCCTTAATTGCGTGAAAGACGAGCTCTACTTCTCTCCCCGTGTATCTGCATTAGTACCACACTCGGGCCCGCCACACCCGTCCAGATTGTAGAATAAAAATAAAACGACTAAAATCTAATAAGAGACCAATGCAAACCTAATCTTTGAGAATAAGTTAGCAGAAAATGGATAAAAGTTGGCGGGAAAGGGGAGAGCGAACAGATGAATTACACCATTTTATTACTATTATTATATAAATCTCGTAGCAATTAGGCAATTGACCTAGTGGCAGCGGTCAAGTCTGGTCAACGGTCACTCTTACAATGAACATGCATACATACACAAGAAGAACAGATAGGAGACAAAATTCTCTTATACACAATGACACTTTAAGATTACCAACCGCACCTTTACCATCACCCATGGTCTAGGTTCACACCATACCTACAATGCTCCGTCCATCGCTGCACTCCGTCTATAATCACGCACTCTCCAAATACATATACCGTTCAAAATCACGCACGGTTAACACATTATTCACTTTTGTAGTACAACCTCTCACGCCGTCCACATCACGTACAAACAAAATTTTAAAAAGCACAATTGTATAATAATCACTGATCAAAGACGTTTATTACCCAGTGGCTGCTATACACTTCTTCTTAAAACTCCAAAAATTGGATGGAAAAGACTCAAATAAACCTCCAGGCAGCTGGTTCCATTCAACAATAGTTCTGATTAAATTTGATACGTAACGTTGAGAGATTTATTGAGTTCCACTAGTTGTACGCTTCGGGAACATATATTTACAGTAGTCGACTGAAACATCGCAGTTGCGAAGAAACCATTTCGAGGTAAGTGGAATGCTTTTCATTCACGTCGAAACATAGCTAGGTTACCCTGTTTGTTCTCACTATATTCTTGTCATCTCGATACATTTTATACTGACAGTGGATTGAGGGAGAATAATTCATATTGCATTTAACTTATGAGTTAAGAATAAGGCATAATGCATCACACTCATAGGCGGATAGCATCACATATGCATCGTAGTCGATGCAATGCAGAGTCGCACGGGTTATGGATAAAAATATAAACATAGAGCTATGGATAATGATAGTTGTCTGCCTCCAAGAATATTTTTATTGATTTTTTTCACAGGGTATTACTTAATTTCCTAAGGGGGGCAATTATTGGGTAAGGAAATTGAGTCACAAGTCTTCCAGGCTCTGTACCCCTATGCTATCCAGGCTCATCAATTCTTGGGGCAACCCAAATAGGACATCATAGGGAACTAGATATTTTCACCCCCTTTGCCTACCCTATATGAGAGAAGTGAAGGTTTTAAAGAAAGTTTCCTTTTTAATTTCCCTTTCATGCACGCTATCTAGGTAGAGCTAGAAGATATCGTAAAGTGACGTATTTTTTCGCAAATAACGCTGATATTAGTAATTTTGTAAGGAAGCCTTACATTGTATAAAAATCCATACCTTACTCTGATGACTGAAAGTTACTCTAAACTTTTAACACTCTCGGATATACAGACTCAATCAAGGCAAATTAAAGAATCACAAAATATTTTCAAAAAGCAAAATTTACTTTGGAAATTTTGAATAACATGGGAAAGAAATTATGAAATCCTTCCGTATTGTAAACAACATCTGTTACCAAGTAATATTTCCAATATCAGAGCCACGAAGTAGAATGGGAATGCGTTGGTGATTTTTTAGTCTTTATTCACCGTGACGCCACGATTAGCCATTAACCCCGTTCCCTATAGTGGGTCACGCCATTTACGAGAGGCACTATGGGAAGAATGCACTTTGAAGAACCTTAAATTTACGCCAACTGGATCATATGAAATACCCTGCTTCGAGGACGAGAGGAAAATTCTCGCAAGGCTGCAGTTTCCCAGCTGTGAAACTAAATGAATGGATTAAAACCGATACGAGAGACGCAGACTTTACCTTCAAAATCTCGAGAAAAACTATCTTTTACATATTTAGCACAAAGCGATCTGTCACGATTATACACATACAGTCATGTCTTCTATTTGTGGTTTATGATCAAATACGCATATGAAAACGTCAATGGTATCTGATCATGATTTCTTATACCGAAGAAACCGAAGGCTAACCAAAAGTAACCTAAGGTTAAAGTGTTGACTAGTTATAAAATCACATTATGCAAATAAAGGATTAGAATAGAAAATAACTAACACGTAGTCGACAATTAGTGAAAGAATATAAGAAAAATTCTACAGAAAAATATTGCTTGGCAAAAATATTACTTTGCAATGTTCCAAAACAATACTGAAATAGAACAATAGAGATTGCAGCGCCACGACATGATTACCTATGATAATGTTTCTTCCCTATAATCATTGTTTCTTTATTCATTCAAATCAATTAAAACTTTGAATGCAAATCAAGTTTTACAAAATCCTTCAAAATAGCGATGAAAAGCACGATCTAAAATCAAGAGTAAGATATTACAACCATTGTTCAACGCACTATGATAGTAATTCCATTCAAATTTAATTCAAAATGGTGTAATTTTAGAGAAAAGAAAGTTTTAAACAATGGTAAAGGTAAAAATAAAACAAAATTTCGTTTCTAAGATAAGGTTAAAGCAGTGGCACGAGTTTTCGTTTCTTTGTGGGAAACGGGATGAGGATTTTAGCATAAAATATGGCAAAGGGAAAGGAAGTAGTTTGGCGGAATCCGATAGTTGCAAGGGGAACTGATGACGAGCGTGGGAAGTAAAAGGAAAAAAAATAGGAAAAATTGAAGATGAGCCCTTCTGAGCGAGGTTTATGCGACTGCTGGAGAGAGAATTCTGAAAAGGCGAAGGTCATTGAGCAGCATGGCTGGAGGGGAACCGGGGAGGGCGGGGGCCAAGAGCACGGATGGGCGAGAAGGGGGAGGAGGGAGCGGGAGAGATGAAAGGTAAATATCTGCGAACGGTCATACTCCCTTCGTCACCATCTCGAAAGGATAGAGGCAGTAGCTTAGTCCAGTGGTGAGGGAACTACAAAGTAGGACGGAAAGTTTTCCTTGAAAGATGTTTGCGATATAATCGGGCTAAGAAAAGAAGAAGCGGAGAAAGAGAGAGGGTGTAAAATGACTAGTGAGAAAAATACAATTTGTGGCTGGATAAAGAAGTGACGGAATGATTACAGAAAGCAATAAACCTAGCCACTCCACTTTGATGCATGAGATTCACCGCATAAAAGGAAGAAATGCGTGAAAGGAGAAAATGGTTGGATGCAAAGCTGTTTCTTCTTTTGGAACGTTAAGTACAACATTTTACCCAGCTGTAGTACGTTGAATCGATTAAATAATTAACCTTTTTTTCACTTAGTTTTCAGTATTACCAAGAATACTTTCCCATTGAAATTCATTTACAAAGTTAAACTTGGACGTACAGCATAAGGAGTAATAACCGTTAGAATAGGGATCATATAATCTTGCACACTAAAAAACTGCACATTCGACTTTGTCCATTTATCAGCACAAAATGCAAAATCCGCCAGCCCCAGGAAGAAGAAGAGAGCCGATTTGCCTTTACAAAATAAATTTGATCCTAATGGCTTCTGTTGAATGCCGCAAGTTAAGATAAATCTTTATGTTAAGGCACATACTTGATTCGTAAACAATTGACACATTTTTTGCTGACACAATGAAAACAGAATTACAGACGGAATCAATAAAATCAAGCCATTTATTAATGATGAAGGGTTTTTGAGTTGAAATATAGAATTTATTTATTGGAGTTACTCAAATCTGATGCAAAAAAATCTTAAAACAATTTGGTAATCGGGACTGACACGAAAAATGATCGTCACTTAAAACAATAAATACAATTAAAATTTTAATTTAACCTTTAAACATTATAATCCTTCGACGATAAAGCATTCCCGATCTAAGTATTTTTAACATCTAATTAAGAGAGAAATACCTTTAAGAAAAACGCGGCAGAGAAGAAAGGTAAGATAGGTAAGAACACCTTACTTCGGGTCACCTGAGATACGTGGAAAGCCTGGTAAATCACCAAATTTGCTGGGCGGTTTTAGAGAATAAAAATGCCAGAAATGAACGCAGCGGTCGTGAAAAAAACGCTGGGAGAGAGGTTCGGTTTTCCGGGGAACAGGGGATGAGAGGGAAAGAAGAGACGGTAAGAAGGGGAGAGGAACGCCTTCGAGACAACGGGGCGGATAGTGGGAGGGGCACGAAGATGGGGAGGAGGAGGGCGAGGTGCTTCCCCGAGAGCTTGTCGATCTTCTTTTATTTCCACTCACCCCCGCACTAAAACCACTCTCACTCTATCTCACTTCAACAGCCACGCTCCAAATACTTGGGGCTATATCGCGCCGAAGGGGGACGAGGGATAGCCCGCCACCCGTCCACTCCTCCTCCTCGCCCGCCCTCCCCCAGTCCTCTCGCACCCACGTCTCGTCTCTCCTCTTTTACACCCCTTCTTATGACTTTCCTACCCCCATCCTTTTCCTCGCCGCTCCCTCCCTCCACTCCCATTCCTCCCCCTATCGCCAACTCGTAATTTCAACCAATCCCTTCACTTTCGCGTCCCAACTTCTCAATTCTTCGTGCTCTTTTAATCCCTCTTCCACTCTTAATCTCTCTCCCTCTGACTTCCCAATGTTTTCTCTACTTCCTTCGGTCTTCTGTCTCCCAACTACCCCTAACTCATCACGTCCGCTCTTTCTTTTTCCTCAACCTTTGTTTCTTTCTTCGACTGAATTTTTCCCTTTCTTCTATATCAAGGTGTTACCCTTGTTGAGAATCCTTGTGCAATCGAATGATATACCTGTATATCTGCATGCAGGCAACAACGACTGCCATGGCGATGGAAAAGTCAAAACACAAAGGAATAACAAGTTTTAATAATTAATCGAAAGGCATAGAACCACCGTGAAATCAATAAAATTCGGATCGCTCTCAATCAAAATAGCTAAAACTTTCTCTTCACAGCCTCCAAAAATATTAACACAGGGGCAATGAATATATATATATATATATATATATATATATATATATATATAATTATTTATTTACACAGATGTACCTACATCCATACGAAAAAACTTTCTCTAAACGGGGCTCAGGAGACTTGTTTGCGAGAAATCCTCTTCATTCCACCTTTGCCCGTAAAAATTGTTCGTTCTTTTTGTGTTAACTCTCCCTTTTTTTTAGTTCCCTATATAAATTATGAGTATAGGTGTATGTATGCATGTATGACCAAGACATTGCTCCCGGAAGCTATTTAAGTCACAGCCAGAGAAATGGACGAGCACATAAGATGGAAGAATATTAGGGAAAGCAAACACGCTTTGTCATAAGAGTAGGTGGAGTGCGTTTAAGGGCACGCATAGCCAGACGTAAATGAGCCATACTGGCCGGCCAATGAATCGGGGCACTTGGTTGCATAAACCCCTGGTGGATTTCATTGACGATCATGTTTCCTCGATAGTACAATTGGATGGGTATCGGCTCGACCCCTGGATTTCTGAATCAGTATATATACCAGTACTCGCGGACACAGGTTTGCATGTGATCTGACTTTCCCCACCATCTGTTTTTCAACGTATCTGTGCTCTAAATGGCGAAGTTTTTCTTGTATATGTACGGGGCATACCTTTTCGTAACATAACTCGTATCAACTGAATGATGAGAAAACAATCAAATCACAGTATATCTCGTAACAGTTCCGTTGGATGAAAGTTTGACTATATATATATATATATATATATATATATACATATATATATATATATATATATACACACACGTACGAGTTCATATATTTTTCTCTGTTGCGCAAAAATTAAATAATGGACGAAAATAACGCAGGGCTTTCATGACTCAAAAATGTTTACAGCCTTGCAAATGCGAAGATATTCCCTAATGTAAGTTATTATTTTTACTAAAACAGCCAGTCTTTAATCTAATTGATTTAAACTTCTAACAGTCTAAACATATATTAAAGAATATGTTCGTATTTCCAAGGCTGGACTACTATCTGTTTTCTTTCCCAAATATTTGAGTAATTTTGGTCCAACGAACATTTTTTGGTACACAACACTCCGGAGATTCCTTAAACCTTAAACTAACGTAACTGATCAACTGACTTTCTTCAAAAAATTAAAAACGTATTCTAATATTACATACCAGTTTTAATGTGGCGAGGGCATTTATTTAATGAACATTTCTACTAAAATCCTCGCCACAGTTCCAGGTGTTTTCCAAATTGATATCTGGAATATCTAATACATTAGGATTGTCATTAATAGAGGAATGTTATTTAAGAATCTATAAATTACGAGATGTTACGATGAACACGTAAAATATAATCTGGTTAATGGTTAATCTTATAATACCATTACGTTCGAGCCAATATGGATTCAATATCATTCTGGCTACGACATTAGGATATGCAGAATGAGAGTTTCATTTCTGCACTTCTTCACACCAAAAATGACTCAAATCAATAAATAAATCCACCCAAACTACCATCCTACTCCCTTCCTTACTTTGTGGTAAATGCAATAATCCTTATGGCTTCCATGGCTCCTTTTATTTTATTACCTACCATGTCGTCAACTTCCGTGGGATCTACTAAATCGGCTGTTTTTTCCTCGACCACGCCCCTTCCCCTCCATTTCCAACCACTTTCTTTCTTTCTCTCTCTTTCTCCCAGAAAACTCTTTCTCATGCAAACAGAATTGAGGCATCTACTGCTATCATATTGTAACTCCATTTACGATTAAGAGTTTTTTATATGTTATTTGAAATCTGCTACACATATTCTGATACTTGTCAACACTTCCTGGGATTGACTAAATTGGAAATACGGTAATAAGTTATTAGGATCATAGTTTATTTTGCTTGCATACAAAATATTTACTCTTGAAAGTTTGAAGAAAAAGAAAGAATAAATTAAATAATATTTTCAAAAATAATTTGGCTGTAGTTCACGTTGAAAACGTTACTCTCACGTTGCAAATAAATTAAAAGATAGGACTGAATGAACGGAAGCATCCTTGAATGTATGAACGAATTGCAAAGGAACATGCGTAGGCACGTGGAAAGTAATTCAGTTGAATGCATGAACGCAGGGATAAAGCATTGGTAAACGTTGGAGAGAAAAAACTGACTCCCAGGGAAGGGGATTGATGGGAGACCGTCGGGAAATCATTCATAGATTACAAACGATTGCCAACGAAGACCGGACGCAGCCGATGATCAATTAACGGTTATTGGCCATCATATTCTTGAATTATAGCTGTCCTCGCTTATAATTATGATTATAACCCGGTGGAATTGATTTTTAACTGGTTTAACCTTGACCGCGGTTCCCTGGCATATGAAAGTAGTTATAATAGTTATTAATGTGTTCTTGCTCCCACCTGCAGCGTATTTTTGTTGGTTTGAAACGAAGGACTCCGCAAATCACGCGAAAAATAATGCAATCACCGCCCCAAATTCCCCTCAACTCACTTATTCCTGACCATTCCCTGCGCTCAACACAACGGACCTTTAATTTCCTTTCTCCTCTCAGTCTTCAACCAACGCATTCATCTCCTGATTACGACGCAATCCCTCCCTTCGTGGAGTCATTTCTCCGCCGCGGGCCCATTTTTCGCCGGTTTTAATGCACTCATAAAACACCCATTTGGAGCTGGTGTTGTTTCCCGGGTCGGTGCGAGGGAGGGAAGTCACGATGGGCTCAATTTTTTTCAATTTCTGAGAGGAAAACCTGGCTGTTTAATTTCATTTCCCTGCGTCTTTTCTTCGAGAACTCGATTTTCATCCCTTTTTGTTTCAGGGTTCCTGGATTGCTTTCTTAATCCGCTGATAAAAGTTTAAGAGAGAGTGATTTTGAACAAATTTCCGTAATGCACACAAGAGCAATGTAGCACCTTTTGGCCTTTGGTGATACTAAAACTCATAGCATAAATCACCAGCAATCTCTCAGAACATTGAAACAAATCATGAAAGATCGAATATCGTACCCCTGAGTCTCATTGATGAAGGTTTCAAATTGTGATACTTCACCGTGGTTGAAATATTTATCAAAAAATCAATTAGTTCTCTGATATATATGTAATTATATTCTATGTACTGATATATTCCAAGGACTTCACAAATCCAACTCTTAGTACTATGCCCTACGCACGTGTTCTCGCATTCATTAGACATATTTTTCAAAATCCTGTTAATGACGAGTAATCGCTGAAGCCCGTCGGCCTAAAATTAACATTTACGTTGACCGAAGTACGAAGTATTTTTCATCCGATCTCCTACTCTTATTAACTCACGTCAGGCTAAATAAAAACTGAGTGACATTAATGCAGCTTTCCTTAAATTGACCTTTCATTTACCATTTCCCAAATCACGTCACCTCTTTCCGTAAAAAAAACAGTACTGGTCCTCTTCAAAATTAGTCTCATCTCCTGTACAAGTAATGCACACCGAATTTGGAGTCTGAAAATGAGTCACCATTTTTTTCCCCGTCTTTTGAAAACCGTCCCGGTAGTTGAATTCTATATGCATTAGCTTTTTCCCACAACTTTTAGACTGCATATAAACGCTGCATAAAAAGTGTATACACTTCACATACGACACCGTAGGTTTTCACGTAATTTCACGCATTTTCTCCTCGATTCCAAATCAGTTACCCGAGTAAGAAGCACTTAGACATAAGACGTACACGTCGGGATGGAATTGGATCGGATAGCTGTACTGAATAATGAAAGATATATCTAGGAGAAAGGTCACCCTGACCAAGACCCAGGAGGTGTTATTTTGAATGGCAGCATTTGGCCCATGTCTCTAATAGTGGACGTTTTGCTTAAGCTTCCCTAAACATTGGATAACACCCTGTGAAACAGAGGAAGAGAAATGTTCAAAACGGCAAATCAGAGGACTTAATGTCCACTTGACTTTTATTATCTCCTTCACCACGCCGACATCGGTAAAACTGGTTTCTGAATGAAGGATCAGGGAAAAAAAATTCACCACGAATTTGGTAGAGCATCAAGCCCCGAAGGCAAACTATGCAGCTCATTTGTCCCGAGCACCGAGCTCGCTGAATGGGAATCGCCACAATCCTCGAATGACTCCCTCTATGCCCTTCATTTCATTTGCCGCCTCCATATTTTCTTGACCCTAATAATCTGCCCTCAAAGCGCCTCCATTCGTCTCCCCCTTCCTAAATCACCTCGTCTTCTTCTCCTCGCTTTGGTAAATCCCTTTTCATTCGAGTTCATTTCTCCCACGTCTCTCCCTCCTTCTCGCTTTCCTTCCACGTCCTTCCTCCTCCCTTCCACACCAGCAGCAAACTTATCCGCACGCCTCCATTTTTTCGGGATCTCCGACACCAGCCCCCTCCGCCCCTTCCCCACTCGTCCGTCACCTCTCCCCACACGCCTCACACCCCCCTTTCCCATCCTCTGTACCATCTTTCCGCTGTCACGTCTATACCCCCTCCCCAAGCCAACTGGTCCCCACCTCCAAAAACCCCGCTCACACACCCCTGGATGTGGGGCGGGGGAGAAGGAGAGGAGGTTGGCTATCTCTGGAAGAATGTGTGGAAGTGTACTGACGTGACGTCCTAAGGGCAATGGATATGAAGTTTCTTTATTTTTTTTGATGGAAAGAGAGCGGAGAGGAGCGTGTGGGCTTTATTTCCTCCACCTCCTCGTTTTTATTTTGTGGGGCGATGGAAAGAAGTTTGGTCCCAGTGAGATAGGGATGGCCCGGCCTTCCACACCCACCTCCTTCCAACACACATACACCCTCCCCCTCCCGCTATACGGCTTATCCACCGGTCAGCTGGGGAAGTGTGTGCATGGACGGCTTAAGGTAGTAAGGATGGCTTCTTTTTTTTACCAACGGCGGTTTTCATCCCGTTGGGGGTCTTTGCTCGTCTTCGGTCGTGATCACTCGTGCGGATGACGTGTCGGGAGATCTCGCGGACCCCTTTCTCCCCCCTCCCCGCTTCGCACCTCTCCCATCCCCACCGCCCTACAATCCATGCCCGTGACAAGCTGAGAGATTGGAATGCTCACCCGTTCCCTCCCTCCCCTCTCCCTCGCCACCTCCCTCACCTCGGGACAGAAGCGTTATTTTCAAAGACTTGGCTGCCCGCAACGTTCTCTCCCTTGCCCTCCCGGATTCGAGGGCATAAATCTCGCCCCATCCATGTCCGGTACAACACAATGCATAAAAAATGCCGTGGCGACACTTCATTCAGGTTCTTGGATGCCTACGGGGACGAAAAACGTCATGGATATGCTTATTTATTCTTTCCGGCGGTTGAAATCCGTCTGGAGGATGCCCCGAGCGATCGGCCACGCGCTGCTATTCGTTCACGCCGTGAAAAGATGAGATACTTTTGTTTTGCATTCAATATCGACGCAAGAGTGAGCGAGGGTTGTGTCCGTGGAAGTGCGTTAGCCTATAAGACCTCCACGATAGGAACACGGATATTACCCGAATATTGCTTCGAAGGCTGTATTTTTTGTGCTCCTTTCAAGTGCTCTTTATTCCATTTACTCACCTGCCAGGTAAATATTTCAAATGGGTATTTATGGTATTAATGTAAATTTGAAACGATGTTTCCCTCGTTTCGTTACATTCATTATCCTCGTCCATTGCATTAAGAATTCACAGTTAGTTTGGCGATTTTCCTTAATTAAACCTTAACGAGGAATTGTTCTTAATGTAATCTCAGTGAACAGTTTTTCTACAGTAAATCCTAAGTTTAAAAACATGATATAATTCAATCGGATATATGATAAATCAAAAATATACATAGATATCTAACCCATAATCTTTAGGCATGGCAGTTCAATATTGGGCTCAATCGACCACGAATACAGCTCATTGTTATGCAGAAATGTTTGCTCGAAAAGTGTAACTCGCCTAAGCCAAGGATACTTATATCATTATTAATCGCCTCAAAGATGAGTATTTCTGCGCGATAGAAAATCAATGAGAAAAAATGTGAAACGGATATGAACCCGAAGAACTCTAGAAGACAGAGCGCAAAGGAATATTTTCTTTGAAAAACTATTATTTCTAGGATCCTATTTAAATTTGGATTCTAAGTGTTTTTTAGTAAACTTGAATCTGCATCAACCTAGCACTTGATACTACCTTGCGATTGCTTATTATTACTCCTATATCAGACACCATGTACGCTTACATAAAATCTTCAAGGGTATGGAGGAATCAAACGAAGGCGTAAACAAATGTGGTATACATTAGACTATCCATGGAAGAAAGAGAAATGTGGTGGGGAGTCTGCCCTTCCAACGTCGCCAGTTTGCGTCGAGCAGTCTGGGGGGAAAGAGGTGCCTCCGCGTGAAGTATGTTTTTCGATTTCGTAAGACGACGTGAAGGAGCGTTTGCTTGAACAGCGATACGCCATCAGGTTTTGCGTGAAGCTTGGAAAGAATGCAACCGAAACATTACAGATACTTCAAGAGGCCTTCAAGGAGGGCAAGGAGGAGGTCGCTGAAGAACCCCGTTCTGGGCACCCAGCAACGGTCAGAACCGACGAAAACGTGAAACGTGTGCGTGGAGTTTTTTGTTCTGATCGTCGATTGAGTATCCAGAAAATTGCTGACACCCTACACATGTCCACACGTTCGGTACATGGGACAGTGACCGAGGATCTGGAAATGCGCAAGGTCTGCGTGAAGTTTATGGCGAAAGTGTTACCACACGTCCTTCCTCGTTACCGATTTCCTGGCCCGGAGAGGGAGTCCCCCAACCCCCTTACAGCCCCGACTTGGCTCCGCGCGACTTTTTTTTTTGTTTCCCCGACTGAAGAGAGAGCTGAAAGGAAAGCATTGGGAGGCAGTCTGCCAGCCTTCCAGGCGTGGCAGACACGTCTCCGCAAGTATATTGATGCAAGGGGAGAGTATTTTGAAGAATTTTAAGCATTTGTACAAGTACGATCAATAAATCTATTTTTCTCAGAGAAATAAATAAAATCATTCGCATTACTTTGATAATGGACATGTTCAATTTTCGAGGCCGTAAAGCTCAAGTTCATAGATTTTTTGGCATACTTGGGTTGAAATTTAATCCATTTACATATATATATGTATATATATATATATATATATATATATATATATATATATATATATATATATATATATATATATATATATATATATATGGGCATTTAAGAACGGCGTGATGAATTCGAACAGTTTCCTGGAAGCTTTAAATCATAAATAAGTACTACTTTAATAAAACATGAAGTCAGTTTCCAGAGGATAAAACAAGGAATACAGTTAATAAAATGGAATTTAGAAGTATTAAACGGGATGATAATAAATGAGTACCATCAGGCTGTAGCGAAAACTATGATTGAGGAAAGGCAGACGAGAAAAAGAAAACCAGGACATGTAAAAAAAATATATCGAAAGCCACAAGTAAAACTATAGGAACAGTAAATAGGACTTGGAATCCATGGATTGCGGACGAGATGATAAGAAAGATAGATGAGAGAAAGATATGGAATAATATAAAAAGAATTAGGTAAAGGAAATTAGAGAGTTGAATAATAAACTGCGGTGGGAAACTAATAAAGCGAGAGAAGTAAAGTTAAAGACGCTGTATTAGGATATGAAATGTTTAAAAGAAAAGGTGACATGGGTAATCTGTACAGGAAAGAGAAAGGATTTTACCTCCTTACTATCAAGAAGTATGAAGGAAAAATCCAGAAAACAATCAAAGGTAAGTCAAAAAAAGTATTCATTGAATAAGGATAGTTTTAAGAGAAATTAAAGAAGTCTATATCTATGGAGAAGGGAAAAGATAAAATGGTCGAAAAGGAAAACAAACAAGGCATCGCTATTCTGGCTGAGGGAGGAGAGAGAATAATTAAGAGAAATCAACAAGAGGCAGGAGAGATGGATACAGAACATTTCGATTAGCAATGGGGTATTGAAGACTGCGCTAGAGGGGAGAATGTCAGGCAAGCGAGGAAGGGGCAGGAATAGGATAGGCAAGTCGGACGGATGGAAGAGAGGATGGAAGTATGCGTAATTGAGAAGTGTTTACTGTAGTGTCGGATTTTTTTTGTCCCCTGATGAAAAATATTAAAATAAATTACAGTCTGGATGCTAAATTTTATGCTGAAAATTTCCTTTTTTCGAATTATGAAATAATGATTTCAGGAAATGCTTGAATTCTAAGAAACTGCGGGAGATACCGCGACAGTAACTTTTAACGGTTCCATCCGCTAATATGAATTTCAATGCAACAATTTCAGAAGGCGAGTGATTTTTACACTCTGAAATTGTTACATTGAAATTAATTAATTGTGACTATGACTTTCAAAAATACTTTCAAGACGGTTTCATTGGATAACTTTATATTGCGTGAAATAGCTCGTCAGCTGTGGGAAATCAATGAATGGTCGTGATGCCCTCAATCCATGCGGCATATCTGGTTTCATTTAACCCAAAGAGGTACTTACTACTAGACACATCCTTTGATCTAGAGCCGATTTGGTTAATATGATCTGAATTCCATGACATCAATTCGTGATCCAACGCATACACTATGCGATGAATTCTACTTCACACATAACGTATCTACTTCGGGATCATAACTAACTGTTACTCTTTTTATAATCTGCATCTACAAAATATTCCGTCAGCGTTCGCAAGAGGGTGCGGCAGAGGCTGTCAGCGCTCCAGTTATAAAAGCAGAAATTTTAGTTCATACGCTCATTTGGATATGTGTTAGCTAATACAGGCCATGATACACCATGCAATTATCGATGAATTTGACTAAAATGTTAAATGTGTGCCGTTAACATTATTATTATAGTATTTGGGCACCTTGGTTCGATTCTGTTATGACCACGTATCTTGTGAGGAAAAAACGAGTAATGAAATCTTTCTGCGACGGTGTTTATCTCTCTTATTTCATTCCGATAGTCAAATTTCACAATATATCGCTGTGTCATAATAATTCCCTCGTGACGAGAAAATTCAGGTGTCCTATACTTTTCTAAGTGCCTATTCTCTTCGTGAATCAAGAGGATCCCAACCTAATTCCTCCAGCATACCCAATTCTTGCAGGATATTTTAACAAACCTAGCAGAGTTTCCCTAAACCTAATCTAATAATTAAATTTTAAGTCTTAATTAAATTTCCTCCCATTGATCCCATATACTTGCCCTGTATTCCAAACATGGACTTACTACGTACAGGGTACTAACATCTCTCTATTTCTTTTTCGATACATTTTCCAACAACCTGTCAAATGGAACCTAACTTCTTTAAGGTTGACCCGCATATTCTTCTGATGTGTATACCCTGGGAGAGGTTTGATGCCGTGTAACACCCAAGCATTTGAAAGACTTCAGTGCTATACATTTTCTGACATTTAAAGAAACTTCAGGAGACGCCGCTTCAGGAGATTGTAACTTTTGACGGAGTCATCCGCTGATACGAATTACAATGCAGCAATTCCAAAGTGTAAAAATCATTCGTCTCGGTCAACGGGAATGATTTTTACACTTTAAAATCGTTACATTGTTCTGAATTTTAATTCTATCCCTACATTCCTCACACCACTGCAAATGCTGATCTAAATCGTTCGAGGGTAGCACGCAATCTGCAGGTGTCATTCCTATGTAAATCACTATGCCTTCTGAAAATAATCTAAGGTTTCTGATGGGGCTTAAGTCGCTCATGTACATCAAGAACAATATATAGGGCCTATGGCCTAGTATATAGCCAATATAGGGCCCTAAAATATAACGATGGAGGACATAATAATGACTTTTAATCTCATCCTGGACAACTTTAAGACCAATAACAGGGCAATGAAAGGTTGTCCGTTTCATTAATCACAATCAGTAGCCTATTGTTGTTATTGTATAACTAATTCCAAGATCAGAAAGCTCCTTGCATGCAAGTAAGTGTTTCTTTATCCAGTGCTCTGATCATCCAACTATTTTATTACGAACACCCCTAAATTAAGTTTAATAAAACAACCCCTTTGATGAAAAAAAGACCATCCTATTACAAAATCTGATCTTTTTAAGGGGACGCTTCTTTTCCCGGATTCGAGATTCTCATTCCACAGAAAGACGGGGAGAAAAAAACGCATCCGGTCCAATTGGCAAATGCACTTCCATCTATCGACGTCCGAGACAATTTACAGACGCAGCGGAACGCGCCTTTGGGCAGTGGAAAAGGAAATGAGCAGAGTAGTAAACGGGCGCAGCCTTGGGTTTATGGCAATGATTTCTTTTGAAAGGAGGGAAATGGAATCGGGAGATGGGAACCCAGGAACGGACTCCTGGGAAGCGCAAGTGGTTTGAGGGTTGCTATTGGGGTCGGAGGCGGTAATGCGGAGAAGAGGCGCAGTCCGTATGAAGTAGCGTTAGAGCCAGTTCGCGAGGGGTGGCGGGAGAAAAAAAATACATAGAAGGGAGCGGTAATGGATTAATGGAGGGACATGTGGTAACGCGGCAAAGTCGTGGGAAGGCATGTGCTGGAGACGTGAAAGGATACCAAAGCCGGAAACGTGGCGGAATCCACTCCTTGAGAAATGAACATCAGCTTCCCAGCGGAATGGTTTCAAGTCCCTGAGTCAACGTCCCGAGCAAAGCCCCTACTTACAACTTTAGGGAAGTGATTGTCGCAAACTGAGCGCGGCAATAAAATAATCGCATTTCCTTTAAGGGTTGGGAATTTGGAAACTGCTTGTGGCCAACAACCTCCATGCTCCCAAGCCGCTCTGCTTAACGAGGATAAATGATCTCTTCAGGCACCACTCCAAAGAGGACGCTAAATATCCAAGGAACACTTTTAACACATTCCGTTTTTAAGTATTTATAAAAAATGTATTCGTCGGAGCGAAAAATTTATGTTTTCCTGAGAACTACTCCCTAAGTTCGGAAATTTTAATTCAAAAATTGCATCAAGATTAAAATAATACATATCTCAGAAAAATTTATCAAAATATGCACCCCTGGTAAAAATACAAAATTGAAGATTCGTTTGGATAATCATAACTACTAATTTAGATTTAAAATATAATTTACTCCGGCAATAAGAGATTACAGCGAAAATCATGCTCACAAATTTAATGCATTAAATATCATTTATAGAGCCAACAAATTTCCAAAAATAAGATGAGTGACAAAAATAAACAGTAAATGTTTGCGTATCACAGTACTATTTTAATATCATGATATGGGCTGTAGGGTTACCCATTGACTTCAGCCACAATGACGTTAAAAAGAAATTACTTTTGAATCGTGCATCGAGATATTGATTCCAGTTAGGTCATACATTTGGGCAGAATTTTGAAGAAGCAACAACATAAAGGTTCAACAGCATGATTTCTGCCTTTATTCCACAGGAGTTTTGCATTACTTTTGACACCATAAAGTTCCTCGCATATTAAAAGTTAAATTAATACATTGTTATTTCTTAATAAGCCTATGTTACATACGATATAATTACCGTCAGGAGGAGAGCACCTTGCTGGGAACACTGCTTGATACAAGGTACTTCTCTTAGCAAGTGAAATATGCCATAGCCATAATCATATCCATACAGCTAGTACTTCAGAAAGAAGAAATATATTACGGCAAATACCCGCAAACTCAGTTATCATTGATTCGCCGGAAGTTCTTAGCCCGCCTCATTTAAAAGCTTTTTAGGGAATGGAGTTAGCTCAATCATTTCAACTTCATAATATTGTTAGTCACGGGTGACTCTTATAAACACTAATTACAACTTGTATGCATTGAGGAAAATTGAAATTTCAGAAAAATAATTGGTAGAAGCAAAGGGATAATGAATTAAATATACATGATTTATACGAAAACTGCCCTCAAAATAGAAACGGGTACGCGAATGTGCATATAATTGAAATACGTTAAAAGAAGATGTAAGTTTCTGAGCATTAGTCAACCGTGCTATTCCATTAAAATGAAATTATTCCTGAAAAGCCTGCGGTCCCGGAAAGTTGCTCTACTTCCTCAAAGTGCTACGTCATAGCAGCTGCTTTGCATGGCACCACAGGCAAATTTAACAAGGCGATGAACCCTCTCCTCGACCCCTAAAGTCGAGAGCCCACAGATGCACACAGTTATTTTTAAGGTCAGTTTTTAAATTACCGAAATTAACTAGGCTTATACAGCGTAGTTCGTTACTCATACCTATGCCATTCCTTGAATTTTATTCTTAAAATAATTCCGAGCATCCATTGACTCCAATGGGAAACTATCTGTTTTCAACCTGGTTACATAAAGAGTTGAATATTCTCAAAGTCGTATTGAATAATTGTTTAAATCAACCACCTATATGTTACCATAATTTTAATCCGTAAAATACATTTATTGTAACCAATGAACGTATGAATGGCAACAGATCGAGTGGTACGTAATTCACCCCAACTTCGAGTTGTTGGTAGATATACTTTATTACGTTAGGGATAATGAGAAAACAACTCATACCTACCCTCAAAATTATCAAATATAAGAAATGTATCATGTTGAGCCAACCGTAAAAGAATTAGAGAATTTTATAATTCATTTACTGAATTATGCCACTGGAAAGACTTGGACTATCGAAACTCTAGCGTTTCAGCTCCGATCTAAAGTCATTGACTGAGACAAAAGACAGCTTACATTAAGAATATCATCCTTTGGACAAAATTTAGGTCATTACAATTCACCTCTTTGATTGTGGTCTACCATTTGAGAGACCGACGACCCGTCGTAATCTACCCATTTCTTAGGTGCTGGATCTTCGCATACCAATTGGTTGAGGGTTGTACGCATTCACAAATTTTATCATAATTTCCCCGAATACAATCACTACCACGTTCTATTTCAAAATCTACGTCGCTTCTATCTAGAACGAGTCCGAGTTATTTATCCCTTTAAATGAGGATAACTTCAAAAAGTAGGTCATCGACACTACGTACTTAGACAATCCTACTTCGCCTGGGGTTAAATTTGTATTGGATTCATATCCTTACAACTAGTATTTAGCATAAAAAAGGTGTGAGTGAGTGGTTAAATGCTTGAATGAAAATTATATACCTAATACACCTAATGATATAATTCGTACATACCTAATTCCCATTTTTAAAGAATCGTTCTTTATAAATCATAGGGATCGTTTCCAGTACTACTTGCTTTCCAAACCCTGAATGAAGTGGTCACAATTTTAAAAAAGGAAGGGTAGATACGAAAATAAATATCGTTTCGGGTAGACCAGAAATTAAATAGGTTCTGATTCCAGGTTTCCTAGGTTAATAATTTGTACTTCAAAGTTGTGTGCCACCATTTTTACTACAGCGCCTCCCCGATATCATCCAACGGAAACAACAAAATTTACAAGCACAAATATGTCCGAATTTTCTCCTGTAAAGCATCCAGCATTAGAAAATTAATTAATAACATACTACCTTGATCAAAAATTTCCCGGAATTTATTCAGAAAATTAAAAATACAAGTTTATTCATCTAAATCTATATTGTCCCCTTCAAAGTAATCCCCATCGACTGCAACACACTTATGCCAGCGCTTGATCCAATCCTCGAAACATTTTTTATATTCGGTTTTCGGTATGTCCATCAGTGCTTCCTGCGATTTTTCCATTACTTCCTCTCGGCTGCTAAAACGCGTTCCCCGTAATGGTTTTTTAACTCGATTGAACAGAAAGAAGTCACAGGGAGCCAAATCAGGTGAATTCGGTGGCTGTTGGATGGTATTTGTTGCATTTTTCGTCAAAAAATTACGAATAATGATAGCACTGTGCGACGGTGCGTTATCATGGTGCAAAATCCACGAGTTTTCTGCCCACATTTCTGGTCTCTTTCGGCGAATTGCTTCGCGCAAACGTCTCATAACGCCCAAATAATACTCTTTGTTTACTGTCTGGCCTTCTGGCAAAAATTCATGATGCACTACACCGTTGTAATCCACGAAAACCGTCAGCATTGCCTTCTTTTTTGACTGAAAACGACGTGGTTTTTTTGGTCTCGGCTCATTTGGTGAACGCCATTCACTTGCCTGATGTCTGGATTGCGTGTCGTACTCATAAACCCACGTCTCGTCTCCAGTAATGATCCTTTTGATGAATGTGGGATCGGATTCAGCCTCGCAAATCATGTCCTTTGCGACGTCAACACGGTCTCTTTTTTGCATGAAATTGAGGTCTTTTGGCACCATCTTTGCTGCTACATGACGGAAACCCAAATCATTAACCACAATGTCTTGGGCGGATCCATAGGCAATGTTCAAGTCCTCCGCTATTTCTCTGATGGTTAATTTGCGGTTATTGACCAACATTTCTTTTACTTTATCAATTTTTTCACCGACTTTCGATGTCGATGGTCTGCCACTGCGTTCATCATCTTCGATTGACTCACGACCACTTCTGAACCGCTCGTGCCACTGGTAAACGACCGTTTTTTTAGAGAATCGTTGCCGAAACACTTTTCCAACATTTCCAACGTCCGTGCGCCACTAAATCCGTTTTTTACGCAAAATTTAATACAAGTTTGTTGTTGCAAATTTAAATCCATTTCTGAAATTGTAAAAAATCGCCAACACACACAGAGATAGATGTACTCTTGGCTACGTAACTTTTGCAAATGTCAAGTTATGACACTAAGATTTAAAGGGAATATCAACAACAGATGTACCAATTTAACAAAAAAAACAGAACTCAAATCGGAACGATGGGAGCGCCACACGGTGGTTATTCCGGGAACTTTTTGATCAAGGTAGTATTTTTTTAAATTGTATGGGCTATCTCACAATCTTATTAAAGGCAGATAGATACAAATCTCACTCACGATAAGTGAGGCCCTAAATACCACCTTGCTTCCTTAGTTGGAGGAATGTGAAGTTTTGGATTTTATTAGACATCTAGAACAGGGATGTCCAAGCGATTCAATTTTCTGGCCCACTTTGGCAGAATAATTATTTTCTTTAGCCACACTTAAAATATAACAAACAATAAAGATGTCTAAGGGGCCACAAAATACACGTGGGTAATGTGAAATTGGAAAATAATTGTGTATTTCGCCTAACTTTATGGCAGTACGACCGGTTTCATCACAAATGTAGTGAAGTCGGGTATAATAAACCAAGTTTTTTTTAAATTCCTCAACATGCAATTTCATAAGATTCATTCTGATATCATTGAATTGGCACTTAGATAATTATAATCTTATTCGGTGTTAATTTAATCAGTAAAAACGTAAAAATTACCTTCGTTTTTATGATGTAGAGTGTACGATCAAAATATGATTGCGATAGCGAATAAAAAATATACATATCTAAATAGTAAAATTTCATTATTAAACATTTTTCACAAAAAATAATAATACAGGAAACAATGACAGCATAAATCACGCGGGACATTTGATACTATACTCGTAATTGAAAAACTCATCGCATTGGCTTCTGACTCGATGGAAGTAGTTGCGATTCTCAGTAAGCTTTCAAGGAACCCAACACGTATTTAGGTTTTAATGTTATTCTTGGTTTGCTTATGGTCGAAAATAACTGTTCAAACACATGGTAAAACGATAAATTATTTCTTCATGTTAATTTAAATTTACTTTTAGGGCCATAAATATCACCTTTCTGGGCTGCATGCGGCTCGTGAGCCGTGGGTTGTACACCCCTGACTCAGCTAAATGTTAACCGCGCCATGACACATTTTCTCGCTCAAACAAGTAAGTACCAAACAATTACTACTCACAATTAGTTTGAGTGCAGAAGTAGTTAGGTATATACTACCTTGATCGAAAAGTTCCCGGAATAACCACCGTGTGGCGCTCCCATCGTTCCGATTTGAGTTCTGTTTTTTTTGTTAAATTGGTACATCTATTGTTGATATTCCCTTTAAATCTTAGTGTCATAACTTGACATTTGCAAAAGTTACGGTCGGTTTTCCGTATGTCCATCAGTGCTTCCTGCGATTTTTCCATTACTTCCTCTCGGCTGCTAAAACGCGTTCCCCGTAATGGTTTTTTTAACTCGATTGAACAGAAAGAAGTCACAGGGAGCCAAATCAGGTGAATTCGGTGGCTGTTGGATGGTATTTGTTGCATTTTTCGTCAAAAAATTACGAATAATGATAGCACTGTGCGACGGTGCGTTATCATGGTGCAAAATCCACGAGTTTTCTGCCCACATTTCTGGTCTCTTTCGGCGAATTGCTTCACGCAAACGTCTCATAACGCCCAAATAATACTCTTTGTTTACTGTCTGGCCTTCTGGCAAAAATTCATGATGCACTACACCGTTGTAATCCATGAAAACCGTCAGCATTGCCTTCTTTTTTGACTGAAAACGACGTGGTTTTTTTGGTCTCGGCTCATTTGGTGAACGCCATTCACTTGCCTGATGTCTGGATTGCGTGTCGTACTCATAAACCCACGTCTCGTCTCCAGTAATGATCCTTTTGATGAATGTGGGATCGGATTCAGCCTCGCAAATCATGTCTTTTGCGACGTTAACACGGTCTCTTTTTTGCATGAAATTGAGGTCTTTTGGCACCAACTTTGCTGCTACACGACGGAAACCCAAATCATTAACCACAATGTCTTGGGCGGATCCATAGGCAATGTTCAAGTCCTCCGCTATTTCTCTGATGGTTAATTTGCGGTTATTGACCAACATTTCTTTTACTTTATCAATTTTTTCACCGACTTTCGATGTCGATGGTCTGCCACTGCGTTCATCATCTTCGATTGACTCACGACCACTTCTGAACCGCTCGTGCCACTGGTAAACGACCGTTTTTTTAGAGAATCGTTGCCGAAACACTTTTCCAACATTTCCAACGTCCGTGCGCCACTAAATCCGTTTTTTACGCAAAATTTAATACAAGTTTGTTGTTGCAAATTTAAATCCATTTCTGAAATTGTAAAAAATCGCCAACACACACAGAGATAGATGTACTCTTGGCTACGTAACTTTTGCAAATGTCAAGTTATGACACTAAGATTTAAAGGGAATATCAACAACAGATGTACCAATTTAACAAAAAAAACAGAACTCAAATCGGAACGATGGGAGCGCCACACGGTGGTTTTTCCGGGAACTTTTTGATCAAGGTAGTATACACTAGGGTGACCCTCACTTAGCCCTTTTAATTGCACGAATGCTTCTTCGATGGAAACAGATGTGCGCACATAATTCTTAACTCTCTTGTAAGCATTATATCACATTGAAAGCTGCTGGTCCGGAAGCATCGTTAGATTAGTCATTCACATTGAATTCCATTGAAGTCATTATCTTTTAACTGGCCACTTCCTATTGATTTTCCAGCAAATTTAGATTGATTCTACAAATTTCCAGGTTTTAATGCTCAAGTACAGGTTTTATTCAGGATTGTTTTTCCTATTCCCCATTTTAAGGGATTCCATAATGACCGGTACCCTGCGTTTATTAACTCAGGAAATATTTTCTAAAGGAAACGTTGGCCCTAAGACTATTCAAATTTATTTAATAATGCTGAAATTATATCAACAGCATGAATATTCATATCTACGCATGTAATACTATGAAGATAAATCTGAGTAGGACGTTTTCAAAGCAAATCTATGTTTTAGGAATAAGACAGAAGGCACCGCTTATTCAATTATGTGGGTTCCTTGTCAAACGATGCGCACAAATCAGCTTACAAATGCCCTCATAGGCTAAAGTTCAGGAATATAAAATAAAGTATTGTAATATTTATAAGTACTATTTACGTAATCATCAAAACACTAGCACGTTGATTCTACACTGGAGTAATTCTCTACGAAAAAATACTACAACTGTTTATAGCAAGGAAACTAATTCATTCAAAAATTCAAATTTAAAAAAGGGAAGGCAAATAAAATTTTGAATATAATAAAGTGTGCAAAGAAATTTAATACAGCCAGTAATATATGCCAACATGCTGCACGTTTTTTGAAAAAATAATAACTGAAACCAGTGAGATGATTAAAATACTCATAAATGCCCTCTATCAGCTACTTAAAATGTAATCGCTACATTGTACAGACAACTATGTCGAACAAATAGAGCAAGAAATGTAATTTGAGAATTTCATCGCAAAAAAATCTTCAGATTAGATCGGGATGTGCAAATAAAAACTACTAAAAATGAATTTTTCTCCAATCTTGAATGACAAATTATTATGTACGTCTTACATTGCTTGTATTCCCTTCCCATTCAGACATATCTCCAAGAAAAGCTGGATAATAAGAGACGCATGAAAGTATTGAAGTATATTAAAGGATATGAACTACCGTATTCAACTGTGCTTATTCAAGGCATTACATTCTCTGCTGTATTAGAATGAAGTGCAATTTTTCTGTTTGCTGTTTTAATAAACGAGTGTCTACCACCGAAATATTTGGACGAAGTTCTTCCAATGTTTGCGCAGTAGATTCCCTCCTGTGATAATAATTTCGTATTCCATGGCAATGTATGAATAAGGCATTTTGGAAGACGTGATACTTATAAAAACACATCTGTAAAGCCGACAGATTTGACAGACAAGGGCCACTAAAGAAAATGTTGATGCTACGAGTCGCATTTTCCGCAAGGAGCGAAGAGAAGCCACCGCAGTCCTCCCTCCCCTGATGAAATTTCTCCCTACTCCATAACCTTTCCCATATCTTCCATAATGGACCAACCTCATTTAGTCTAAATTTTACATTTTCACTTCTGCAATATCCATGTCACTTTGTAATCGTTATCTTCACCCAACTTTTATTTTAGATAGGAGCCGATAGCAAAGAATCTTAAAGTAAGATCACTTTGGGATCCTGAGGTCATCAGCGAGAACTTGCGAGTTCACGAAGATTCGGCGAAGTTAGGCTTCGAAAGAGTCTCATCATTTCTTGAGTTAAAATACTTTGTCCTATTTGAAAATTTCATACAAACAAATTTGCTTGGAGAATTGCAAAAGTTATAATTTGATCCATTTGGATCCATCAACATAAAGTTTAGTACTATGATTTTGCTTAAGTGGGGTAAGTCCTTGGTTGTAACCCTTCGATGACTTTTGGTCAACCAAACCAATTGAAAAATCCACGCAGACTAAAACACTTCGTCAAATTTCTCTAAGTTTAATTTTAATTAGATTTCTTGACAAAATTGGGGAGGATAGGAAAAAAATGGAATGATATATTCATTACCGTAATAGCGTCCCCTTAACGCTCAGAAGTAGCGCCCAAATAATTTTACAACTTCCACGCCATTCTTTTCACAGCGCCGTTCATCAAATTATTCTTTTCTTTCTCTCAACTCGACCGTTCTCTCCCACTTCATCAAATATTTCCCATATTTAATCCAAATCCCTCATACTACCCCTTCATAATTTCTTCTCGCTCCAACCCGTCTTAAATTTTTTAAAGGAGAATTGATGAACTGGAATAACCCCGACATTATTTATGCTTAATAGCTCTCTTTTTATATACTTTCCAAACTTGGCGTGCATTTCCAAACTCCTTCTCCCTACCTGGAATCTCCTCTCGACAACCCTTCTCGAACCTCTCCACTCTACCCAAAATCTTCCTTCCACTTCCTCCCTGCCGTCCACCACACTTCACCCTCTGGAGAATAAAATTTGAATTCTCTCCCAAAATAACTCTCCCGTTCAGTATTTCGCATTGACCCGGCTCGCCAAATAAAACATCTTTGCTGACAAATCCAGGCCATCAATTAGGCACACCACGGAGAGGTCTCGAAGAAGAGGAGGTTAGAGTAGGAGGAACCGGGGGGGGGGAGAGAGAAAGAGAATGATGAGTATACAAATGGGATTGAGCGTAATTAAATTTCAGAGAACGGGATTGGAGGAGAAAACGAAATGCCGTTAGGAGTAATAAACCACGCCGATACCCTACTCCCCCATCCTCTACAACAGTCTTCTACCCCGCACGAAGCCGATACATCCCTTCTCTCCCTCCCTCTCCCACTCTTTCTCTCCTAGCTTAACTCCTGACGTCTCTCATTCTGCTCCCTCCGAGATTTTAGACGTTTGGACAAGTTGAGTGCATCTACAAACGCGTAACCTGTCATAAGGGAGCTTGATCATTTTCTCTAAGTACTGAAGACTCAAGACAAGGATTTAGATGTGAGTGGAGGCAAAACACGACGGCTGTGCAATAACTTCTTAGCATTACTGTAATTCTCATAATTTTTTCTGCAAAATTATACTATTTTACATTGATAACTAAATATTCGATATGCAAGAGGTGGTTTCATCGATTTGACTACGATTTTGCAGTAGCCGGTACAAGTTGAAACGTCTTCAGTTCGCCTAAGTTTGTTTCTCACAATAAAAAGACTTCTCAAAAAGAACTTCATTAACATTGGGAAAAGAAAAATGTTGCACGGGGATAGGTCGGGAGTAAAGAAGCAATGAGGAAATCATTTCACATTAATTCAACCACAGAATTGTCGATGTGATCGGAAATATCGTGTGGAAATGAGTCTATGAATGATCGTGGAGAAGCACCCAGCCTGTTGCTTTCAGATTTGGTCTTCTGTGATCGATACGGCCTTGGAAAATTTTCAGTTTACACTTATTGTATGCTCTATTTAAAATTATGCGTGCTGGAACGGATGCATGCCGACCCACCATTCCTTGAACAAAAATGCAAGGAGATCGAGATGGTGCGGTAGCTAACGTGTCCGTCTTCCCACCCAGGGGGGCCAGGTTCGAATCCCAGAGGAGGCAGATATTTTTAGTGGTATCCCGACCCCTAATTTAGGCGCTTTGTGGAGCGCACTCATAGTGAGCACGCCGTCCGTCGGATGGGACGTCAAGCCGCGGACCCCTTGGCGCCTTTGGTTAAGAGTAGGCTAATGCCGACGCCTGGTTTCTCTCCACCCTTCATCCTTTCCTATCCAGCCCTGATAGCACAAATGACCTCAACCGTCAGTCATTTCCCCTAAAACTATTACTGGAAGTATGCAAACCCTTAACCTGCATTGCTTGTCATGCACCTGAATAGAGAAAGCAATGAAAGAACCCAAAAATCTGTGTCGGTGAAAGTACGACGAACGAAGAGAGCATCGTATCGTGAGTGACTGTGCAAAAATAACAACTACAAAAGAATGCAGAAGAGATAAGCTAAAGTCAGATGATGAATTAAGAGGGTCACAAAAAGAGGACATATAAACTTTTAGCCAACCCGAAACCTGCGAAACAAGATGCAGAGAGAGATCGACTGGGTTTCAGTGAAAAATACATACAACTAAAGAGGCATTCATAATGCAAGGTCATTTAAAATGGCCATAAAAGATGTGGTCATTTTAATTGACCATTCACGTATTGAAAGCTTAGAACGTGACACTATTAATTCAGAAATATTAGTCACTGAGAAATCGGACTCTAAAGAAGCAATTGTCGGCCCAGATGCCGCCAAAAGTGTAAAAGATCACATAAGAAAATTACATGAGAAAATAGGACGTATGTATATAGAAGAGCAGAAAAAGAAACGACCGCACAGAGTGCTAAAAATATCCCGAAAAGGCGAACCAGGTGGATTAGCTACATCCTGATACACAATGGATTAGTTAGGAGCGAAATTAATGAGAAAATATAAATGAAAATCAAATGGGATAGGCAGGGGAACGAAAGTGTGACTTAAAACTGGATGTCAGGAAGAAGATCTATGGGAGCGTGAAAGATTTAGCACTGGACAGAGAATAATGAAGGGCTGTAGTCAACCAGTCATCCTCGTTAAAGGGGGAATAAATGAATGAATAGGACTATTTTTATTTAAGACTCCAAAAGAACCCGATCTCATTCAAGGCAATTAGAGTTTCAAGTTGCCAAGAAGATTTTCTATCCCTGTTCTTTACAAGATAATATACGTATCTACTTTAAATACTTCCATTTATCTTCTGGCGAATATCTATTTTGGCCGTAACAATAAGGGCGAAACAACTACTGCTGTAAACATAGCGTTGGCTCATATATTGTATAATTTTGGATAACTACAAAAAGTACGTCCATAGTAATTTTTTCTCGACAATATTTCAATTGATTCACTTACTTGTGGCGTCAATTAATGACTGTTGCTTATTTTTACGACGATGTATGTCTATTTCCTCGTAGACGTGAAGAAGCCATTAAGCTTATACCTCTCTAACAAGGATGTCGTCATAAAATTCGACTTTAAACGACGACTTTATATAGTTTTATCTCTCTTTTTAGTATAATCATTACGTAACGAACAATAATGTTCGGTAACTTCCGGTTCCACTAGTGTTATTATTAATGTTTTGTTTCACTAAATTTTCACAGAAGTTACAAAAATGCATTAGCATTATATATATATATATATATATATATATATATATATATATATATATATATATATATATATATATATGCCAACTCGCATCACCATCCATCTCAAAAGGCCGCTTTGATGTCCACTCTTATGCACCGGGCGTACACCTTATCCGACACTGACTCCTTGGAGACGGAATTGAAACACCTGACGACTGCACTACGCAGGAAATGATACATGACCGACATGATCCGAAAAAGGACCGCAAAATTGGAAAGTGTATTACGTCAGATGACCACCCATGACAACGATGAGGATGAGGCATCACAACCAAGGGCGCGAGTCACCATTCCATATGCCGCGGGGACCTCCGAAAGAATAGCCAAGATGCTCAACAAACACAACATGGTGACAAGGTTCAAACACCAACCACATATCCATTAAACAGTGCGTGGAAAAGGACTATCCAAAATCAGAGCGCGGTACTTGACCAGCCCCAGCCCCTTTATAAGGATGACAAGGAAGCTTCCAAAAACACCTTCGACCTGAAGACGCAGGCAGGATGGCCAGCGACACTGTCGTCACCCGAAGACAACTAACGCGGATGGAGAACCCGGGAATGCAGAGACATGCAGTTCAACGCCGCGGAAATCTTCGTGCGAATATTATATATATTTTAGAAATATTTTGCTGGATTACATCCAAGAACAAATATTTCAATTAATTAATTCATCAATCTAAATACTAACGAAACCCAGCACATAAGTTCTAATGATTAAAACCGGTGTTTTCAAACGGAAGATTTGGAACTGTGATAGACGACCGACCAAATGGCTTTGAGCAAAAGGACTAGGATGAGACACTTATATAGAATGTTGGGAAAACATGCAATAAAAGAGAAAACTGTACTTTTGAAATTCGTTTTTCGAAGTCAAACGTTTCCTCTCTAGCGAAGCAGTTCATTAATTAACTTCACAAACTCGAACACAACTCAAATAGCTATTTAATCTCGGAACTGAAAAGCCAAATTCGGCGTTTCTGTTTTTGTCAAATTGGACTTTCCTTACTGAGGTTTAATCAAGGGGTGATAATTATACTTGAGTCGTGACTGGTGTCAAAATTCCTGCGCCCTCAACTCGAAGGATGCCTCACCTATTCACTACTAATTAGAGAGCAGGCATTTCCTTGGGTCCTCCAACAGATTCTTAACCTAAGTTACTAGAAGTTCATGGAGGCCCCGTTGACAGAATAATAATCGGATACCCCAATAATTCTCCTTTCGCCAATAGTTGAAGTCACTTCCGGGATCAGTGTCTAGAATTCATTAAGCATTTCCGCATCCGCCAAGTCCCTGGCGTCATTTCAAACTTCAAGTGCATTTCAAATTCGTCGTCACGCCCCGAATCAACGACTCATCGATTTGTGAATTTCACATATGTTTCCAAATGAGGAGAAAATACCTCACATCACCGATTCATGATCTAATATTCATTTGTAAACTTTTTCCTTTCTCAGTCGTCGAAGGAGCACATTAAGTATCCCTTGCATAGCAAATGCAAAATCCTCAATCATTCGTTTCCTTTCATAATAGAAAGTTTGATTTTGCGCAGATAAAATCTTTCTGCGAAAACTTTGCGGTCATTTTTTTAAAACTTAATCGCCGACACCTTATATCAAACAAATACTAATTCTATCAAAATCAAAATGGAGCTAATGGCATTTACCCACAGAGGACAGAAGGCGTGTAATAGCCGCAAAGTGATAAAAGAAATGGAAGGATGGACATTGAAAATAAAAAAAAACGATCCATATCAGGATATCATAAGCTACCTATCTTTTCTTGAAGGTATATGACAACTAAGCGTTATTCTGTTGATATTATCTAAGATCAAAAATTCCAACCTAGGACCTCAAAATACCGCTCGATTAGTGGTAAGATTTTCATATTTAACAATTCAATCGTGCAGCTTCACATTTCATACGAAAGCGATGTTTCGAGCTGTCTAAACTTTCAGAGCTGTTTAATAGATTAAATTGGAAGTCAAGGAGCATTAACTTAAGGATATTTGCTCGTCAGTATTTAATAATAAACATATCTATCCACAGGATAGATATGTTTATTATTTATTTAAATAGGATAGCTTGTTTCTTTAACTTAGCTCAAGAGAGTTTAGATGTTGAAAATGTATTATTATCAAATCGTACTATGGAACAAGAGACCATGTTAATAAAATTAGAGGGATCAAGAGCAGAACAGATAGATTTAAGATGTAATTTTTCCCACGAACAAAGGAAGAGATCAGAATAACGTCCGATTGCGGTAGGGGGTAAGATTATTTTGTGTAAAATATGGTCTGGTGCGTAATCACCACCTGCCACAGACATTGGTGATGACTTATAGTGCACTATGTAATAATAATAAATAGCGTAATAAAAATAAAATAGCAACAGCGTAATTCAAATTAAATGAAATAATATCCATAAGAATAAAAACAAATAATAACCGGAAATATATATAATCATTTTACACTCGCAATAAAAAAATGTAGTAAATGTTATTTTCATAGTGCTTGCGTAAAAACGCCCATCATGTTAAGCTTCCTTATCTCTTGCAGTATTTGAGTCTCTGCTGATGGAGAAGGCGGTGTCATATTGCACCACAGTTAAATTGCATAAAATAACAATTTGCGACAGTTACATTCTATAGTGGGAGTGTTCTGCTAAACACGTGGAGTTTTCAATTCTTTAAGAAACACCTAGTCCCGTACCTATATGATCGAGGCAGGATATTTAAAGTCTGTAAGCATTTCAGTGTTTCAATATACCTCCTTATTATAGATTCAAATTACTCAATAGAGAACACGAGCCAAGACAGACACTTGTATTTTAGACCGGCGAACTTTGAGCCATGACACGGGCGCGAAGGAGACAATTGAATAATTTCAATTATCGTAGAGCTGCCTTGTGTTCTACTCTGGTGCCCATATCAGGACAACGTATTTCACCAAATTCCATCTCCTCATGTAGTTTCCACGCACATTTTTATCCTTGATCCCTGTGCCGCATTCATTTTTTTTATTCTCACGCCGTATACCTATTTCCTTCCTTCCGAATTTATTGTCCCCGTTGTTTACGCGAAGCGAAGAGTAACCGTAAATTTCCGTCGCGAGCAGATATAAGGGTCCCCCCAACTCGTTCCCCTCCCGCCCGCCCCGCGGTTCATCCTCCCCACTGCCCCTCCGGCTTCCGAACCATCAGGCCAGGTTCCCATCGTCGGCCACCCTTAAACATTCCCCCAGCTCACCCCCATCATTCCCCTTTGATTAAAACATCGTGAATTTCCCGAGCTTTGATGTTTCCGTGCGATGTTTCCCGCAGATGGGCGGGGAGACAAAAAAAAGAGGAGAAGGAGACACGGAGCCCCGTGGCTGTTTTACTGTTTCGTAGGTCGAAGACCAAAATCCGAAACCTTACGGCGCGTTTCGTTCCGGTAACTCCGTCCGTCCCATGCATTATGGTCTACACAGAAGCTCGGGCGCTCGTGTCGTTTGAATAAAGGCACAGATAGTTTAAATTTGCCGCGTGACTTTTGAATTATTGGTTGTACGGCAGGAAAAATATTGATAAATATGGCATCTTTTTTGACCGCGCAACCTAATGGTGGATAAGTGAGAAGAATCGAAAGTAATGATATTCTCAAGAAGCATAAAGGATAGATTCAACATTAAAAAGAAGTACGTGGAGAACATTTCACATATTTCAGTATAAGTTTGGAGTTAAATGAACGTAGCTTTTGAAAAATCGTAGATGAAATTCAAGAGCGAAGGAGGAATATAAGAAAAGTAAAGAATTATCGAATAATTCCCGTTAAATTCTCAGAACAATCTTAGAGGAGACTTTGATATGCAACTTTGCGATGCACTGTACGTGAACCCTTTGCTAAAGGCAAGAATACGATTGTAGAATTGAGATATTTCAAATATGGGTAGGCAGAATTAATTATGAAGATTGAGTAAAAATAAAGACAAACGAAAAAATGCGTTATATTGTGGGGTAGGGAGGATGTTTTCGGCAAAATTCAAAGAAGCCAATATGGATGGAGAAAATATTTCGAGGCAGTGGGAAATCGAGGGCTTTAATATAAGAGAGAATGTTGGAAACGAGAGAAAGTGACGAGACTTTATCGATGGCCGGACACACAGAGTGTGAGAAATGATTTAAAATGGAGGATGGATTGAATTTCATTGGGAAAAAGTGCTTCGGAATTTGCACCGATAGAGTAAAGAAGTAATTAAGGGAGGTAGAAATATAATCAAGGACGGTAGAATGCATAGAGAGCTAAAGGGCGGTGTTACTGTGATAAGAAGTATGCGCTCAAGAATAATGTGAGTCATATTACTTGGACATAAATTGTACAGTAGTGTGTGTGCCAATATCCATCAAAAACCTACCATAACACGGTATAATACTGTTTACTATAAAGAGTGTCCAGGAAACATCATATATCCGCCTGTGAGCAATAGATTGATTTGTATTACATGATAGTCCATAAGCAAAAACATTATAAATTTGAAAAGTATTAAATTGTTACAAAAAGAGAAACTCAGGATCATAATGAACGCTCTAACAACGATTTTTCGAAATAATGTTAACTACAGCAAGCAGTGAAATGCTGGTACAACATTCGTTTATAATATTCCAATGCATGCTCTGGTACCAAGGAGCGAGCAGAAGAAGTAATTAGTGGGTGGGTGTAGTTCCAGCACCCATCTCTAGGGCTCTATTTCAAATGTCCACAGTAACGGATTTTTCTGAGACATCACATAAGCTTGGACCTAGTATGAAGAGCACATAAAAAAGAAACCAATCCGTCCAATGTATAACACTTCAAACTGTGGACTCTTTGGCTCCCTTCGTCAATGATAATTGAACTCATGAGTTCGCATTTTCTTCCGACGAAAGTTTTCCTTGATAGCTCCCAAGTTAACGAAGTTCATTATTGTCACATTTCACTGCTAAAATCTGCTCCTCGAGGTAATGTCCTGAGATTTTTATGAGAATGTAGTTATTTTTCATTCCAATTGTAAATTCGGAAATTTCGGTCGGAAATTCCGGTTGTAAGTTACCGTCTTTCATAAGTAGGTAACCGACCGCTCATATTCTCCTGCTGATTTCAATAAGATAAATGATGCAGCCACCCAAAGGAATCGACATTCAGCCCTCCATCGAAGAAGGGGTACTGGCCACCTTGCTAGTCGGATCCTCCTTACAACTAATTGCTGCCTGTACAAGCCATTCGCGACGGAATGAAGTCAAGGTAAGAGAGTACATACTAAAACCTAGAAAGTATTAAAAGTCCAAGAGTAATTTTACCCTTTATTTTCAGTCACACGCGTTGAGGCAGAGATTTTTTAAAATATGTAGAGATAACATTCAATTAATTAATAGCAACCCTCCACCATTATTAACATGCAATGAAGTCTGTATAAGAAAACTAGAATATTCTGGGATAAAAGATGGAAAATTTGCAACAGAAAATTTGCCTTGGCCATAACACCGCTAGATGGATCAATTTAATATTTCTTTCCGAAAACGTCTTTTCAATTTATCACCAGTTAAGCATGCATAATTCAGATCACAGAAGGATTTTTTATCAATCCCTATGCATCCTATTCATCGCTAAACCGCGTATCAAAAAACATTTATTCAAAAATTGATATGTATTTGAATCATAAAAATAATGGTTTCTTGGCGAATACTTGTACTTGAGCCTTGGCTTTATGCATTATAGGGGGAGAGGATAATTTATGATTTCAACGAGGTTATCATAGGAAACATGGAATATTCTCCCCCATCACGGATTCAACAAAGACGCCCGTATTAGCCAAAACACAGTAATCGTGAGAAATAACCCATTTTACTCTTCCCCATTGAAAAAACCAAGAAGTTCTCACTTGGTTTTTCCATTCAAGGGGCACTTTTTTATTGAAAATTACCGCATACGGACTATAACCAAGTATGAGAGCGAAGGATAGACTATTAAAAGAATGCGTCATTTACTTTGAATGTTTTTCAGGAGACAACGGTTTTGCCGGTGCTCCTGGTGGATTTAAAGCAATATTGACTAAAAGCAGAATGCAGCTTTCACATTTAATAATACATTACTGATCAGCAAATAGTTTTCGTGCACTGGGAAGAAAAACAAAGTTAAGAAAGTTGACTTTAAATTTCACTTGCCCGAGGAGCAAATTATATTCAAAGCCTTAGGCTAATTTTACCGCATTTGAATAAACAAATGATAACCCATCGTTCCCTTAAATAGATAAAACTCGTGTACGACAAAAGCAATGGATATTAAAATACTGAAAGATGATTAATTTTTCCATAGAAAAGCTAGAAACATAAAGTAAAGTAAGTACCAGTCTGAGGCAATATTCGATGCTATGATTTTGGAGTAATGCGGTGAAAAGGTACACTCTATCAACCAGGTCAAGTGGGAGACAAGTAGCTATTTGAAGTTCAGGTACTTTATTTTTGCCCAAAAGACCTTTAACTGTGCAATCTTGGGAACAAATTTTGGAGGAAGCTAAATTACAGCAAGGTTAAAAGTTAATATCCTCGACTTCGCCCTACTATCAAGTGTCTAAGTCTTCTTCATCCCTCTTCTCCAAGATGACCTGCGCAATCCGAGAAAAATATTTCACCTAAGCACCTCTTCAAGTTTCTCATCCGGGAGTCTGTCACTTCAGACATCGCAAAAACCCCAAAGGGTCGCTAGTATCCTCTCTCACTCTATATAGCGTTCCGTTTTCCCATTACGTGTCTCGTTACTTATTTCTTACTGCTCCGGATGCTCGTTTCTATTTCCGCCACCTAATCCTGTGCCTCCTAAGTCATCACGGGCCTGAGTTTTTATGTGCATATTTATTTTCGTAAAATTAATGCGCGTTCCAGCGAGCTCCTTTTTAAAATTTTATTTTTCGTGCTTTACGCGCGTTAATTTCTACGTGTATTGAAGATTCAAAAAAAAAAATAGAGTGAGAGGACGCGCGGTAGAGTAACTAAATGTGTCGAAAACCGGTCAAGGCGAATGATTTTTACACTCTAAAATTGTTGCATAGAAATGAGCAGAAAATTCTTCTAGGCAAAATTTTTCAACAGTTAATATATTTCTGGCAAAAAATTGTATTAATATGAAATTACTAAAAAAACTCTTCCAGTCTATTATCAAATATTTCTCGGTAACGTACTCCTTGAAGTTACTATTCACGATGGGATAATCGATAAGTCAATTCAGCCTATTCGCGGCGCTGAGTCATCATCTTTAAGCGCCTCGTCTATTATAATTCACGAATCAGGAAAAAAATCGACCATCACAGAAGACTGCGATTTATCTACGGACTTCCAAATATTTCAGACTTTGATATTTCTATTTTTTACAAGGAGCTGCGCTGATTGCGCCAGTTTCCGTAATACTTCCATTGAATGTTCCCAAAAGTTAGGAGTAGGATTTTAGGAAGCTTTAACATTTTCATTCTTATGGTCAAGAGTTAATATTCTTCGGTAAGAGTAATTCTAAATTGATTCATAAATTCAAGAAAAATTTGAAAAGCTAAGCTGACGACGAATTTTTCTTGAAATATTTTAGATACGTAAAGCCGGCCTGTGGGCTCTCAGAACAAGAAAAAGGATAATTCACCAGACTGCTAGGCACAGCTTTTCATTTTTTCTCAATATTCTCTCTTTTATATCGCGGTATTCCCAATTTCCTTACAAAGCAGTATGCATGAAATATATTTAATTTGGAATAATAGTTCCTCTCGCAACGTGATGGTCTATTGCGGAACTTTTCCACCCCATAGTTCCTAATAAGAAGGCCTATTTTGCTGACAAATTTACCACGTCAAAGACTTTCTTAAAGGACACTACAAGAGTTCAGGGAATGATTGTGGCAAAAATGGATGCCAATTCCCTCCATAACTCGCGAACTGGAAGTTTTTCAGCTAACACCATCGAGGCACAATGAATATGATATCGTATTTCTAAATTATTTATAAGTCACTCAAGTTTTACTAAAAATTACTATACTTTCGCGGAAAAAAGATTCCATGGACGATTTTTTTCTTTTAATGCAGTCAATTTCAAGAAAATAGGGAATGGACGGAATAATCTTATGAATTTCCTGCTACTCAGGTATTACGAGAATTTCTCCTTATACTCATTTACTTGTATGTATGTGTAGATTTGTATGAGTATCTTTTAATCCCTCTCTTATTCCTTTTTTTCCCTTTAGATCCGTGTTCATCTACGTTTAAAATCAATACTAAGGCTACAAAGTCATCGCTTTATGAACATTTAGATCAGGTAGAAGAAATAAATTCACGTTCAACAAGAAAGGACTTTTCTCTTTGAATGTTCATGGAAACGGTCTATTCATCTATATTTCTCATCGTACTTACTATCCATAATATAACCCACATCGCGTTCCAACGACGGCAACGAACAGCATTTGCGTTAGTCAACATTTATTTCATTTGCTCTACCAAATATTAGGTGACGTAATAACTCAATTAAACCATACATATCACGAAACTCTTATGTGTGAGTTGCCGCCTTCTCTTCATTTTTCCTCATCCACAACACCCCGTCTCTTCTCTTTACCCTCTCCCCAAACTTTCCCACCAATGACGTACCTTTAGGGTTAAAGTGTCTTTGATGTCAGCTCGAAGAACTTAATTATGCGCATCCTTCAAAGTTGCACTTAATTTCCTCTGAAAGTTTCCGGAAAAGTTCTAGGAAAATAACATTTTCCTCTTTCAGGGTTTATGAACTTGGTTTTAATTATCTTTTAATTTTTGTCGCGTTTTAGAATTCATTTTTGATGCCTAATACTGAAATAATGGTCTTCTAAATATGTAACGATAAAGAATTTATTTGGTAAAAAACTCTCATAGATCATAGGCATTCAAAGATTCCATATAAATACATAAATCAATATCTAGACACAGTCACTCCGTTTCAATTCGAAGTTATCGATCAAACTCTGAGATTTTATCAATGGCATAATTCGATTTGATCTATATGAACGGAAAATATATGTATGTGTATAAATATATATAAATATATATATATATATATATACACACATATATATGCATATATATATACACACATATATATGCATATGCACATATATATGCATATATGTGTATAATTATATATATATATATATATATATATATATATATATATATATATATATACACATATATATGCATATATACATATATATGCATATATATATATATATTTTTTTTTTAAATATATACATATATATATTAAAAAAGTGAACGCAACAATCCCTTTGCTAAATGCAATGGTGTTAGCCATAGCCATAGCCACCTTAGCATTCCTCCCACCCTCTGAACCTCCACTGATACTCAAAACAACGGAGCAAGCTTTCATCTGTCTCCTGGATTCCTGGAATTGCCCAGGTATTAATATATTAATATTAGACATTAATTACTCCGATCTGCATATAATTTAATCCCCCCTCTTCCCCCCTCACCCTCCATTTCATCCCCATCCTTCTGAAATTCCCCTTCCTAACTCTTCCCCTGCCAACTTTTCCCCTCGCGAACCTTTCCCCACATTCCCACCCAATCCATCGTTTCCAGCCCCGTCTTTTCCTCCGTTCTCTCCTTCTCTTCATTGATAAAGGTGGCTTGTACCACCGAAAATTTGAAACCAAGGGTGTTCCTTTTCTTTTTGTGTGTTTCTCTGTTTTTGTCTTTGTCCACTAGTGCTAAATTTTATGCATTATTATTCACGTCCGTGATACTTTCGCAAAAGTATTATCTATACACACATTCACACAAACACATATATATACATATATATTATTATTATTATAAGATGATCTACCGGTTTAAGTAGGTTTCTGGATGGACACAACTACCAAATAAATATCTTGTGACTCCTAACACAACAAAATCCAGCAACCTAGTCTACATCAGGTCCCTCTTCATCTCTGAGTACTTCCTCCTTTCAACCCGTCCAACATCTCTATCCTATTCCTTCCCTTTCCTTATTTGCCTAACACTCTCCAATCTATTAGTCTTAAACATCCCACTGCCGATCAAGGCGACCCTCATCCATTTTTTCTGCCTCCATAGAATTTTCCCAACAAATCCCTCTCTTCGCCCACCATACCAAGCATTTCCTAATTTGTTTTCCTTTCGGGCCATTTCAACTTCTCCATTCTTCTCCACGCCCACATTTCAAAAGCCTCCAGTCTACGTCTATCCTCCTGCTTCAATGACCACGTTCCGCGCCGTACATAGCTACGCTCCACATAGGCGTTTCTCCAAGTCCTTTCTTAATATCTTTACTCCAAGTCCCTGTCATCAACCCCCTCCTCCTGGTGAAAGCCTCTTTGCCTAGCGCAATTCTTCTCGTCCCTACTACTTTGACCGTGTTGGTCCAAAACACTTCCGAGATACGTAAACTGTTCTACCTGCTCTAGTTTTTGCCCTCATTTTATGTTTAGCTTAACCTTTTTCTTTCTAGAAAATCGCATAACCTTTGTTTTATTAATATTGATTTTCCTCCCACATCTGTCGCACTGAATTTCCAATTCACTCAGCAATGCTTGCAACCCCTTGGCTGACTGAAAAACTAAAGCTTGGTCATCAGCGAACCTAACTGATTTTACGAATTCCCCGCCCACTTTCGTTCCTACTTCCGGCTCTTCCCATGCCTCTTTAATCATTTCCTCTACATACAGGTTGAACAGCAACGGTGATAATGGGCAACCCTGCCTTACACCTCTTCCTAACACTGCCCATCCGGACTCCCCGTTCCACACTCGCACCTGAGCAGTCTGAGACTTGCACAGGTTGCAGATTAGCCTCCTGTCCCTCCAATCTATTCCTATTTTCTGCAATATACTCATTAGTTTTTCCCAATTCACTCTATCAAACGCTTTTTCGAAATCTACGAAACAGGTAAATACATCCAGGTTGTACTCTATATTCCTCTCGATTAATAATCTCATTACTGCAATGGCATCACGCGTACCTCTCCCCTTCCTAAACCCAAACTGATCATCCCCTAAGTAATCATTTGCCCTACTCTCTATCCTTTTGTTTATGATCCTGAGAACAACTTTAGCTGCGTGGGATATCAAACTAATTGTCCTATAGTCCTCACATGACGTGGCCTTTACCTTTTTCGGAATAGGAACTAACACTGATGTCATATTCTTCCGCCAAGATTAAATCCTCATTGTTACCACGAATCAGTCCATATAGCCTCTTCCTCCCACATTTTCCTAAATCTTTAAGTAGTTCCGCAGGAATGTTATTTACTCCCACGGCTTCTCCTGTAATGCGTATATCTCGAGTATGCCTGGACCTAAGCTATCTTCCTCTACGTCATGTTCCTTTTCTATGTCTAACTTTGGAGGTCTAAGTTCTTCACTATACAGGTCTTCTATATATTCCTTCCATCTTTCTTGGATCTTTCCTGTGTGCACTATTATCATACCCGCCTTATCTCTAACTGTTGGCATAGATCTTACCTTCTTACTTCCCGATAGCGGTTTAACCTTGCTGTATAGCGCACCAATTTCACCATTCCTCTGCAAACTTTCCACATCCTCGCACTTCGTTTTTTACCAGGCTTCTTTTGATTTATTTGTTACCCATCTCAATTTATTATTTAACTCTTTGTACTTCATTTTACCGAACCCTGTGTTTACATTCTTTCATGTTCTTCTCTCATCCATCTTTGCAATCATCTCATCCTTGATCCACCCGGTTTCCTGGTCCTTTTTCCGTTAACGGTTCCTATGGTTTCTTTTGCGGCTTTCGATAACCCTTTCTTGATACATTCCCATTTTTCTTCGATATTACTCAGCTCTTTACCGTCCTCCATGGTTTTATCTGCACCCTGCTGGTACTCCTTCCTTATCAACCCATTTCACGCGTATACCTTCTATTTTCTAACCCGTCGCCCTTGCCTTATCTTTTTTTAAACGGACGTTACATTTCATAACCACTAAATCGTGGTCAGAGTCCGCATCCACTCCCGGGAAGCTGTGCGAATTTATCACACTGTTCCTAAACCTGTGTTTAACCAGAACATAATCAAGCTGATACCTCTCTGAGTCACCTGGCATTTGCCATGTATACCTGCGCCTTTGTGGTGTCTAAACCAAGTGTTGGTGATGATTGACCCTGTCTCCTGCAGGACTCAATTGCTTTCTCCCCGCGGTCATTCCTCGTGCCTAAACTGTAGTCCCCCACTATATATATATATATATATATATATATATATATATATATATATATATATATATATATATATATATGTATATATATATAACACGGACAAAGAAATTTAAACCATTTTAGTCATGATGTTTCTGAACCCCACAGAAATTTATCAGGGACGTAGATTAGGTGGAAAAAAGGTGCAGTAATCTTAGTCTCTTTGTTTTAGAAATAATTATCATATTAGAGGGAAACGCTCCCCAAGATAAACCTCCCTCATTAGGTATACATCAACATTTATTGACCTTTTTCTTCTCACAACCACGTGAGGTCATTCCTTTGAAAATACAGGCTTTATTCACACACTGCTAAACACATTCGCTTTAAAATCCTTCCCCATTGGTCCTTGCGCTTTTACCGCGATGGAAACACCTTCTGCGAGTCGTCTTTCATCAGGGTGCTCAGAAAACAACACGAGGTCTGCATCTCGTCCATTGAGTCTAATGTTTTCCCCTTCAGCTTCATTTCCAATCCCGGAAAGAGAAAGAAGTCACCTGGAGCTAAATCTGGCAAGCGAGGAGAATGAGAAACGACAGCCATGTTTTCGGAATCCTACAACTATACCAAGATCAATGGGATGGGAAGGGTCTTATTGTCATGACGAAGAACCAGTTTTCTGCGTCACTCCGCAAACATTTTATACGCAAGCTCCCCCTTAAAGACTGAGGGACGCCCCGGCAGGAGTTGTCGAGGAGGAGAGCGATTGTCAGTCTGCGCTCGAGGAATAAATTCCTCGTTAATTATATCCACGACGTCGAAGGAACAGCTCAGCTTCTGCTGGATGCTGTCTCTTAACTCATGAGCTTTTCACTTTTCCTCTGGGTTGAACTATGTTTAGTACCTCAGTCTAGAGCCCATAAGTTCGACTTTGTCACCAGTACCTTTGAAAGAATCTCTTTGTCGTTTCCGAATCTGTTGTTTCAGTTTCCGGTAGATTTGCAAAGTGATGTTACTTATGGCCGCCACACAACACTCTTGCCACACATTTAGCAATTATCATTTTCTATCCCGATTCTTGGTCACAAGTTCGCTATTACTCGTAAGTCCTATCATTGAGATCAACGATATCGCACTAACAACTACCATGAATAGTTTGCCTACCATCTCGCTTGTACGTTCCCCGTTCTCTGGGACTAGGCTACTCGAAAGATTAGGCCAATTTTAAAACTATAGTCGTATAATAATTTGTTTTTCAGATAAGAAATCATATGAAGAAGCTTTAGGCATTGTGAGGGAGTATAGAGCACTTTCGGGAGAATCCAAAGGAGGCAGGAAATATGGATGCAGAACATTTGGGTTGGCGATAACACACTGAAGACTGTGATAGTTGGATTATATAATATAAATGAGCTAGGGGTAGAAAAAGAAAAGGGATGGAATGAGGGGAGGAAAGAAGTAAGTAAAACTAAAGAACAACTGTATTTTGTGATCGTCAGGTTTTATATAGAGAGGCTAAAGAACGTAGGAATGTACAATCTGTCGTCCAAAAACCTTTAAAAATGTAGACTACCAAGCAAATCATAAAATCACTTCTAGGTTACCGCTTGATCTGATTCAGCTTCAAAAAATACTTTCCGAAGAAAATCCCAAGTTATTTCCGCACACACGCGATGTTTTTCCAGCAAAACTCAATGCACATATGGTTCTCTTTTAAATCCGCCACTTTCGCTCCCAGAAAATTACAAATATATACCACGCAAAGCAACAAAAATCAGCCCAAGAGATAAAGGCGACCAGCAGAGGTACTAATAATTCATTCTAATGCAGCTTTTAGAATTTCATCTGCGTCTACATAATAACCAATAACCCCTCGCAAGGGCGTGTGGAGCGGGTTTTTTGTATAATTTATGTTACTCAATGCAATGTACAATAGCGGATGACTCCGTTAAAAGTTACTGTTGCGGCATCTCCCGCAGTTTCTTTGTAATTCATGTTAATTATCGACATCCGACGTTCGTTTATAATTTATTGTTTAAACCTACGCATATTTTTTTAAATTCAGTACAGCGGACCACTGGTTCACTACGAATAGATACACTGTAAAATGTATAAAAGATGATTTGTGAATGACTGACTACCAATGGCGTAATTTTGCGAATTCATACGGCCCATTACCCTCCCCTTGATTACAATCTTGCAATTGTGGAAGGGCTTGTACATTTCGATGGCCCCTAGAGGTGTGCTGGCGGGAAATATGATAATTCCTCCAGGTAGGGTCACCCATTCCAGATAGGTCGAAGGTGAGCCAGACGAAAGGTAGTCCGCGCAGCGTTTGTTCCTCAGTGAGGCGGCTGCAATGGCAATGGCCAGTAAGTGATGATGACACGTTAAAAACACTATTGAGGAAGGCAACGGGAAACAACCTCAATTATTATTCCCAAGAATATAATGATGGACAGTGTACAGAATATGATTCCTGACAACTACGGGACTCGGCCTAATCAGCCGTGTCGTGCCCGGCAGCGGGAAAGGCAAGGCTCGTGCGGTCGTCATCTAAAGACATCCATGATTCAACCAACGTTGGCACACCACCAAACTCAAACATTTTCCCCCTACTCATGCCAAAGAAAACCGACAGCAGCAGGACAGAAGACGCAGAAGAAGAAGACCAAAGAAGTTAAAATAGGAACTTGGAATGTCAGGATAATGTTGAGGACAGGAAAATTAGAGAACGTTAAGCGAGAGATGGAAAGAGGAAATATAGATATTTTAGGTTTATGCGAGGTGAGATGTAAGGATAGCGGGGATTACTGGAGTGATAGTCATAGAATAATACACAGCGGAGAGCATGACAACTAACGAGGGGTTGTCATAATATTGCATATATAGGTAGGAAGAAGCGTATTCAACATAGAACAAGCAACGAATAGAATTGTAGTGGTAGAATTAAAGCAGAATCGACGAACTTGGTCACTGATCAGGTATACTCGTATGTGCCACCAAGCATTCATAAGGAGGCAGAAGTCGATAGGATATACGATCAATTAGAGGACATAATCGCGCGTTTTCCTGCAGGGAAACATTTGATAGTGATGGGGGATTGGAATGCAACGGTAGGCGAAGTAAGAGAGGGTGATGAGGTAGGGATTACGGTTTAGATACGAGGAATGACCGCGGGGAGAAAGTGAATTAAATTCGGTAGGAGACAGGGGTTAGTCAATAGCAAAACTTGGTTTAGACAGTACAAAAGACAGAGGTATACATGGAAAATTGCAGGTGACTCAGAAAGGTATCAGTAAGATTATAGTCACAGATTTAGGGGCAGTGTGATTAATTCCCTCAGATTCCCGGGAGCGGATGCGGACTTTGATCACAATTAAGTACTCATAAGTGTAGCGCCCGATTCAAAAAGATAGGGCAAGGGTAAGGAAATTGAATTTAGACGTATTAACATAAAGGACAAGAAATGAGTATCATCAGGTTGTTGATAAAATCATGGATGAGGGAAAATAGCCGAGTACTATCGAGAAAAAGTCGAAAGATATCAAAAAAGATATGTTGAAAGCCGCAAAAGAAACTGTACGAACTTAAAATGAAAATATTGCAAGGAATCCATGGATCACGGATGAGATGATTAGAAATAGGGACGAGAGAAGGAATTGGAAAAAAATAAACAAAGAGTTAGGCAGAAGGCGATACAAAGAGTTAAATAATAAAGTGAGACGGGTAACAAATTGAGCAAAAGAAGCGTGGTGGAAGACATAGTGCGAGGATATGGAAAGTTTACAGGGGAAGCCTAGTAAGTAAATACTTAGGTGTCACATTCACAAAAGACTTAACTTGGGGGACTCACATACGTAAAGTCTGCGGTCAAGCATATAAAAAATTGGGATTCATTAGACGCATTGTCGGCAAAAGTGACTCGAAGGTCAAGGAACGTTGTTACCACGCTCTTGTAAGGCCTCATTTAGAATACGCATGCAGCGTGTGGGATCCGAGTGAAAAAGGTCTCATTCGGGAAATTGAGAAGGTTCAACGCCGCGCAGCCCGTTTTGTAAAAAATTCCTACGATAAAACGCAAAGCGTCACCGAAATGCTCATGGATTTGGGGTGGGAATCATTGGCTGAAAGACGATTCAATGCAAGATTGAAATTATTAAATAAATTTAGATCCGCACGTTTCAGCACCGAGGTCTCGCAAATTATTCGTACTCCTACATACATTGGTCGCTTGGATCATGCATATAAAATTCGGGAAATAGATGCCAGAACTAGCCGACTCAAGGACTCCTTCTTCCCACGGACAATACGGGATAGCAACTGCAGGGTTACAGATAGCAAAAATTCCACTTGCCACCCTCAGCGTCTAAAAAATAATTAGTTGTATTTAAATGCATGCTCTTCCACTAACCTTATGTGTTTTGTTATAATAACCCATTCTTTCCGAATGACCTCATTCGTGTTCCGTTCATCTGTTTTTAAGTCTCTTTCCTTTCAATCCCTCGTCCCTCTCCGCGGGGGGAAATTCCTGCTACCTGCAACGTTGGGTCGCATTCCCTGCCTTTTACAGACTCTTTGGGGGTAGAGTGTTTCGTGGTGCATTTTCATGTGGTAGTGATGTTTCAATTTCTTGCTTGTTGTGTCCTGGCTTCCGTGTTGTAGGATGGCTTTCGTGCTGCATCATGGGGTGCAGTTTTTTAGTTGTTTTGCGGTATATGTGTTTGCATGAGTATTGGATGAAGGGATTTTTGCATGAGTGTGTGCGCTGCTGTGGGTGTAATTTTCCGTGTTGTTTTTTTGCATGTGGTATTTTTCCTTTTTACGGTTGGTGACCTAACACCCCCCGCCACACGCCCTTGCGGCGGCTTGCGGGGTATTATGTAGATGTAGATGTAGATGAAGGACAAAACTGGTGCGCTATACAAAAAGGTTAAAACACTATCGGGAAGTAAGAAGGGAAGATCTTTGTAAACAGTTAGAGATAAGGCGGATAAGATAATAGTTGACACAGAAAAGGTCCTAGAAAGATGGAAGGTATATATAAAAGAACTGTATGGTAATGAACTTAGGCCAACAAGCTTAGACATAGAAAAGGAACATGACGTAGAGAAAGATAGCTTAGGCCCATGCATACTCAACGATGAGATAGAAAGTGAATTAAGGGAGATGAAATCAGATAAGGCTGTGGGGTTAGACAACATTTCTATGGAACTACTAAAAGGTTTAGGAATACGTCGTAGGAAGAGACTATATGGACTGATTCGTAGTATCTTAGAGGAAGGAATCTGGCCAGGAGACTACATCATCTACATCTACATAATACCCCGCAAGCCGCCGCAAGGGCGTGTGGCGGGGGGAAAGGGGCGGGGAGACTATGTGAGTCGGTGTTAGTTCTTATTCCGTAAAAGGTAAAGGCTACATCATGTAAGGACCACAGAATATTACGTTTGATATCCCACGCAGCAAGAGCTGTTCTCAGGATCATTAACAAGAGGATGGACAGCAGAGCCAATGGATACTTAGGGGATTAACATTTACGGTTCACGAAGGGTAGAAGCACGCATGATGCCATTGCTGTAATGAGATCACTGGAATGTAGAATACAATTACGAAGCATTTGCCAGTTTCGTAGATTTCGAAAAGGCGTTTGGTAGAGTGAATTGGGAAAAACTCTTTTGAGTATACTGCAGGAAATAGAAATACTTTGGAGAGATAGGAGGCTAATCTGGAACCTGTAGACGCCTCATACTGCTCAAGTGCGAGTGGGAGACGACGAGATCGAATGGGCAGTGTTAGAGGTGTGAGGCAGAGTTGTCCATTATTACCGGTGCTGTTCAACGTATATTTAGGGGAAATGATTAAAGAGGCATGGGAAGAACTGGAGGTAGGAATGAGATTGGGCGGGGAATTCGTAAAATCAGTTAGGCTCGCTAATGACCAAGCTTTAGTTTTTCAGTCAGCCAAGGGGTTGCAAGCATTGCTGAGTGAATTGGAAATTCAGTGCGACAGATGTGGGAGGAAAATCAATATTAATAAAACAAAGGCTATGCGATTTTCTAGACAGAAAAAGGTTAAGCTAAACATTAAATGAGGGCAAAAACTAGAGCAGGTAGAACAGTTTACGTATCTCGGAAGTGTTTTGGACCAACACCGTCAAAGTAGTAGGGATGTAAGGAGAAGTATTGCGCTAGGCAAAGAGGCTATCACAAGGAGGAGGGGGTTGATGTGAGGGACGTTGAGTAAGGATATTAAGAAAAGACTCGTAAAAACTTTGATATGGAGCGTAGTTCTGTACGGCGCGGAAACGTGGTCATTGAAGCAGGAGGATAGACGTAGACTGGAGGCTTTTGAAATGTGGGCGTGGAGAAGAATGGAGAAGTTGAAATGGCCCGAAAGGAAAACAAATTAGGAAATGCTTGGTATTGTGGGCGAAAAGAGGGGTTTGTTGGGAGAAATTCTATGGAGGCAGGAAAAGTGGATGAAGGGGGAATTGACTGGAAGGGGGATGTTGAAGGCTGTGATTGAGATGAGATTATTAGGAAAACGAGGAAGGGGCAGGAATAGGATAGGGATGTTGGACGGAATGAAGGTGTCATGAAGTGTGCCATGTTTTTTTTATATATGATTTTGTCGTTATTGCATGCGGTTTTTTTTTTCTTTTCTAAATTATGGGTGGTGTCCTAGCACCCCCCGCCACACGCCCTTGCGGCGGCTTGCGGGGTATTAAGTAGATGTAGATGTAGAAGGGAGGAAGGCAGTATACACAGATGAAGAGGGGTTTGTTGTAGTAGAGTAGGAGGTGGGATTTATTTTGTTGGGAGAGACAAGATATTTACCATGTATTAGGTAGTTGTGTCCATCCAAAATTTACCTCAACGGGTAGATTTTCTATATTACGAGTATAACATAATAAATTATTATATGAGAATAAAATAACATACCTCGTAATTATGGCCATTTAAAGTATAACATGAGAAAATGGTCCCCGATAGCGATACTTCGATCAATGAGGAGGTAACAATGTGGAAGATCAACTTAAATTGTTTGATGTCTGAAAATATTCGTAGGAAAAAGCTGGAACAAAATGTGTCTTTCATGGTTAACCACCCATTTATATTCGCACTCCAATCGGCTGATGAAAGTTGAGCCACGTATTATAAACAGGGCGTCAGATAAAAATCCAAATCATCAATAATTATTAATTAACAAATTACATCCACTTGTAAGGATTACATTTCCAACGCAGACATGATACCATTATTAATAGTACATCCCTTCAATATGCGTCAACATATTCCCTTGAATGCAAGACGGTTGCCATTTCCTTGCTGGGGAAATAAACACGAAGGTGATTTCACCCTGTAACGATGGTTAGTCTTGAGATTTTAATGCAAATAAATATTTCCTTGTGCATCTGTTTATTTGCTTTTAATTACTCCTCCTTAGTTCACCTTACAGTCTTTCTCCTCCAGGGTATGATAACTAATTGTTGATTTATTAATTTTTCGAAACCAAACTCGCGGCTCGCGGTTGCCTTTTTATATTTATTTTTATTGTTATTAAAATTTAGGCCCATGGAGCACTAGCGAGGAAAATCATTACTCCTATAGAAATAACTTATCCGGAATAAACATGCGTGACATTCCGACGTAAAATATTGTGCGGAAACCCGAATCCATCATCCGCCTATTTCAACAGATTGATATATCATCCACCACGACTTCTGAATCTTTCAGAAGAGTGATTCCAGCATGTTAGTATGAGTGAACTAAAGCCATCTCTAAAGGAAGGTTTTGAGATTGTGGGACAAATCCGAGAAATCCGACCGTCGCATCGTGTACGTTCCACGAATTACTGGATTGACAGGAACAGCGGGCGTCATGAGGACGCGCCAAGCCGGTTGAGGGTGAGTTCAAAAATTCATTTATATCGCAAGGGAACGATGCACCAGGGGATTTCGGTGCGGGGAACTATGGGGGGAAACGCAGAAGCTATGCTGAGAGAGAACCGTTGGGGTGCGGGCGGGGAAATGAAAAGACAAGCAGGCATGGGGTAAAAAAGAGTTCAACGAGCGTGGAAGGAGATAGGCATCTAGTTTTTGAACTGCGGTGACAGCGTGACCCTATTTTTGCGCCCGATTCACTTAATTCAGTCCGGTGCACCTAAAGACACTCCCAAGAGAGGGGATGGGGCGAAGACCGATTCAAACCCCAAGGCATTTCGTGCTCTTCCCATCCCTATTTCTCACCATCAACGTCTCTGCTCCTTCCAGTCCCCGACCATTCGATTCCATTTGTGTCACTTAAGCGACAGACCGGATATGAAATAAAAATTCAGGTCATTCAGATTGCAGACATTCGGATTATTCTTGAATTTCCAAGCCGAAAGAGCGGTAAATATTCAAGTTTAAGCGCACTGGAACTATTAAAAGACTAAGGAACGACACGTCCATTTCAAAAGTTTCCGGGTTACGATATGGGATGATTATAGAAGAGAAATATTCCGCAAAATATTCTTTTTTCATATGATTCATTTATTGAATTTTCCGAATGATGCATGCTTTGTCGAATTGAATTCGAGTCATCAAAAAAGGCATCACATCTTTTCGTTTCACAACAATTTTATACAATTTTAGACAATTTTATACCAGCTGAAAACTACGAGTATTCCACGGTCATACATACGTTAATAAAAAGATAATGTGTTTACATTTTGTCTCAAGACCACATACGTGTATTTGTGTACCTTCTGAATCTGATAAATCAATAAGAATTTTTTAGAAAAACGTACTGATCAAAGAAAATGAATTAGAGTACCTCAACTTCGCGAAATTTACCAAATTTCCTCCTTAAAAAAAAAGAGTCCTTTAAGATGAAAAACTAAAAACAAATAAAACTAAGCATTGTTAAAGTCGAGGATTCGGCAAAATTAGCTCATACAATTCATCATCGCGGACCAATGATCTCTTTTGTCATTCTAACGTGCGGAAGGAGAGCGTGAGAAGAGAGTTTCTTATCTTCGATAACGGCCGCATTACACTTAGGAGAATTTCTACAAACTTCGATTTTCTGATGCTGATTCAAGCTTTAATAATCACCCCGAGTCACCCAAATTTGAAGTTCACCAGTAAAATTTGTAATTTCTGTGAACTTTGTGAACTCTTTGACTAATCGTCTAGATTTCTAATAAAATGACAGCCATAAGCACCGTAGAATCCGTAATTCATTGGCAGTTTTTATTCATAATTTACCAATTATCCACTGGTCGTTTTATTATCCATAAAAGAAGTTGTTCATATAAATGTATCTAAGACTAGCTCCTTACTACGAATAAGCAAGGATATACATCACTATTCAAAGATCTATCACACTACAGAATCCCATAGACATATTGTCCGCAGAGCTTGACTTTCGGAATTATGTGGCACTTGAATTATATGTATTGACCATATTAATATCATATGGCTGAATCATATTTTTTTGGGAAAAAGAAAAAAATAACGGATTTCACTTTACATGATGACAAAACTTGTATTAACCTCCGTATACAAAAACCAATTTTAAAAGTACCGACATCAAAGCTTAAATAAAAGGAGAATAAAGATTTGGCGGGGTAAGCCAGGTGGGCAACACGCCCGACCGCAAGAGGTCACCAATTCAAGTCACCTTGGTTGCGGGCCCTGGTGGCTCGGCCGCCGGGAAAACCTGACGACATGCCAAAAGTGGCTTATCGGGACCCCACCGACGCCATCGGCTTATCAGAAGCGTCCACGAGGCAATGCACAAATGAAGTCTCCTGGATGAAATATAGAACGATTTTTTGTTTGGTTCGAGTCATAAATTTCGTGAACGTTATTTTAAAGGAAGCCATTGTTTGCGCGGAACATAAATATTCCGCCATCGAGTAAAAATATAAATGCCGATAGGCACAGGACGGCGCTGCTCGTGAATGGAGCGAGCATTCTCCGTGAGCAGCCGACTAGAACGCCGTATTACCGCGACACGTAATGTGTGTAATGATCCCTGGCTCCCTCCCCACCGAGGAACTGGCAAAGCAGAAATCTAACAGGGGAGTTCAAGGCTCCCGGGTTACCACCACCATTATTCCCAAAGAAAACCACGTGATTCGAATCAAGGGTCACCGCGTTTTAGTGCGGGAAAATTGTTTTAAAAACAGAGCCAGGCACCTAAGTTAAACCATGTGGGTACCCTGTAATGAAAAACGTTATCGCGAAAAAAATCATCGGGCATGTATAGCCTCTGGTATGCATTAGGGCCCATTATCTTCCTCACATTACCCTCGCGTGTTCTATCCCGCCCCAACCCTCCTCTTTCCCTTGAGCCTCGCCCTCTCAATTCATGCTAACAACGGATTATAGGTGCGAAAATGAATTTAAAATAGACTACACGAGAAACCGCATTCACTTGGAAACTTCGGCTCGCTATCATTTCCAGTAGGCTTTGACAATAGCAATGTGTGATAGTTGCTTAAACACCAGTCCTGGCAGCGGGTGAAAACATTTCATATGCCGCCCCCAGCCTAGCCGTTTCATCACCTGTCTCTCCCAGTTCCTAGCGAATCACAGAAAGAGCATCGAACTCAAAGGAAGAGTCGAGAATCGTAATTATTTTTAGTAACCCGTATCTCATCTCTGCTATGACCCACTGTGCAACCATGGAGTTTCTCTTCACCCTTGTATCTATGGAGCGTATAACACATACTGTTTAGCGATGTACCTTTCTGTTAGTTTTCCTTAAGGTGTGTGTCTGCTTCCGGGAAAATGTCCATTCTGTTTACATTGAATTGTTCCTAAATGCCATACGGAGATATCTGGAGGCATCATTTGTGTGCAAAATTACTTTCAGCGTGCCAATTCACCAAATAATTTTATCCAGAAGTGGAAATTAGCATTAGTATTACTCAATATTATATTTTTATCATGTCGTTAGGGTAAGATTTAAAAAAACCATGCATCCTAATTAATGTCACAAGGTGCATATGTGATATATTAAAAAAATGTGTGATTATACATAAATCTTAAACGGTTTCTAAGAATCCAAAGTTCAATTCACCTCTATTTAACCAAAAAATAAATAATTATCGGGGTACACCGGCGACTTTTCCCCTAATGACTGCGTTGAAATGAAAATTAACGACTTGTACAACATACAATTAACGCAGAATGTTTATATCACAAAATAAAAGTCTCAGCCATACCGATCATTAAGTAATGGGTTACACAGTCAAAGCAAAAAAATCTATCCTCTGAAAAATGAAAGCATCTCAACATACGTGTAACTGACTACGTTCGTTCCTTCTAACATATTTCAGTGCTTCTTACAGAACATTCCTTAGGCCCCAACGGGCATAAGAGGAGGAATGAAAAAAAGGGCAAGAGACGGAGAAATACAGAGCTGATGAGGGATGATAGCAAAATTTCGGGCGAAGCAAAAGGAGGGAGAACATGGTGTGAGGACCCCGCAGGTTGTCAGAAGGGCGGGTGGTGGGGGTTGGTATAGCACCAGCCATATATTCACAATTACTAGTTCATAGATGCATTTGAATATACTGGGTGCGGCAACATAATTTACTTTATCCAAACGCAAAATGATTTCAAAAACGGAAGTTATGTTGCCTCACCCTGTATATTTGCTCAAATTCATGTACACTGGTACATATGCACCCTTGATTACCTTTGGTTGAATCATTCAATTATTGCAAGTAAATATATTGGCTTGAGTTATATTCTGTCATGAATGCGCATCGTGCCTATTTTATTTTAACTCGATGATATAATCTACCCACATAATTTGGTTCCATAATAATACCCTCGCTGCCGCAAGAAAACTCAGGTGTCCTGTTCCTTTCTATAAGTCTGCCATTCCTCCTCTCTTTAACTAATTTTAATATACACCACAAAGAGCTGATATCTACATACTATATACCGGTGGGGACCTAACACGCACCCCGCCACACATCCTTGCGGCGGCTTGCGGGGCATTGTGTAAATGTATCAGTTTCCTAGGTTTCTGTAGGATTCATATGAATTCAACAGATAGATTCAAGATGTCATTTTTTCCACGAACGATAAGGGATCAGAATAATATTGTCCGACCACGGTAGGGTCATAGTCGGGTAAAATTTAGTCTGCTGTGTACTCACCCCCTGCCACATAACCTAGCAGTGGCTTGCAGGGTACTAAAATATCTAAAATAACAGATCCAAACTTGGTGGCATGCTTTGACAATCATTTCAGATTAATCTACCTACAAAATGTAACTTTGGAACGATACCTAATATCTATTAGCTATCAAGTTTAGGGTGGAGTACTTCATATCCGGCCACACCGTTTTTTTCTTTCAGTTCTTAATACTTACCATCAGTTTCCATGCCGTTCAGAAAGCCTATTATATTTCATCCGCTTCCTACCCTCTATTACGTATTTTCGCAACCCACTACCCCTCAGTATCTTCTCCATTCCCTTTTATTTCCTTCGAATTCCACCAACAACTTCTGCTCTTCCCTCATCATATTTAAAACTTCGTCGTTAATCCCCCTTCCTCTTTGCTCAATTTTCCCTGCTCTTCCCACCCTTATCCCAAAAGCCTCTGATCTGAGCTTGCTTCAAAGGTCAGCTTTCGTATCCACACAGCGCTACCCTCCATTTGAAAATCTTTACTTTTCTTTACTTCATTATACAGAGTAACTTTCATCTACTCCCTCCTCCTCAAAAACGCTTTTCAAACTAACGCTGTTCTATTCCTGATTTCATTACTGCTACATGCCTATTTTATGGGTTAATTGAAAGAAGGGACCATTTTGCTTCATTTTCACCTAAATAAAAGACCCATATATATATCTATTTTACTCTGAAGTACCGCCCAAATACGTGAACCATCCGCATGCTCTAAAGTAATCCTTCCGACTGTACTATACATAAAGATTAACCTTCCTAATTCGAGAGACTCTCATTACCTATTTTCTGTGATTGCTATACGAGATTATGGATGTGGTAGTCCAGGGGGTAGAGCGTCAGTCTACCGATCTGAGGGTTCGGGCACGCCACCGGGCATTCTTAGATTCACCCAAACTATGATTTTTCGGGCTTTAAGTCGTCCTGGAAATCCGCAGGTGGGGCACAGGGAATGAAACCGGCTCCCCTTCCCTGATAGCAAACCGAACTTTGAGTTAATAACTGTGTTTTCAAAGTTGATTCCATATTTCTAGTATTGATCCTATAATGTATTCAACAAAAAGTATAATCTCTTGGTTGCCAGGTAAAATCTATGAGTTGATCAACATCAAATCTGTCTAAACCACTGCCCCGGCCTCCAGCCCATAACGATTTCTTATGCCGCCCTTAACGTTTCCTTTACATTTAAGTTAAATATGGCCGGCCACAACGGGAGCCTCCGGCCTGGCTCCGCTGCCTATTACTACTTACCTAGTTTCTCCCTCCACTGCCCTTGTGTCTTCTGCTTCATATCCAGGTTTCGAATTAGTCGTCTATCAATCCATTCTACTCCATTAGCATTTCATAATACATTCATTAACTTTGATCGATGTGCCCAACGCCATCTCTACATTTACAAAAGAAATCTTGGCTATTTTTTATTCATTAATTTTTATTAATATTCTTATTACTGATACTTCTTATTACTAATCTCACCACCACGTGATCCCTCTCCAATATGTATAGAATTCAGATTTATTTTCTTCTTGAGGAAATAATGTTTACTGTGAATGGTACTATGAAAAACCACGGAAAAACTTTAACAAAAAGCCATTATTATTGATTAGAAATATCGGTATAGCAACAAATTCAAAGAACTATGGGAGATACCGCAAACACTGCTTTGATGGAGTGCCCCGCTGAATTTGAAAAATTTCGTATTTCTCTGAATCAACAGGTATACATGAATTCCCCAGTTTAAAAATCCCTGCCAAGGCGATTGATTTTAATGTGCGTAATTCTCACATTAACGGCGACAAATAAATTTCTGTCGAAGAAAATAGGTCACGCATGTTTGGAACGCAAGATGAGACATGAATATTGCCTCGAATCGTTATATCCCGAGGAAGAAAAGGCTTGATATACTATACGAAGAAAACATTTTAACAAAGAAGGCACAAATGCTTAATTTCAAGGGGATGAACTGTGACTAACATGCAGTTTGAAGAAAACTATCCGAAACGGTGCAAAGTCATATCCTCGTTTCTTCCGGAGAGTAGGTCGTCGTCATCATAGTACAAGTGTAATTAGAAAAGTTCTCGTAATGAAATAGAAATAAACAGATTACCCCATTGAAACTTTTTTTATTTTTCAATCTAGTCTCCCAGTACACTAGTGCACTTTGTCCAGCGATGTTCCAATGCCTTGAACCCATCTCGAAAATTAGATTCCTTCAGGCCTGCAAAATACCCGTCTACTTCGGCTGTTAGTTATTTCTTTAAAGCGAATCTCCGTCCCACGGGGGAAATTTTGAGCTTGGAGAAGAGAAAGAAATCTGACAGAGCCAAATTAGGCAAATATGGTGGATATGGCAAAATTTTGTGCCTTAGTCCAGGTATTTTTGCCATCGCAACGACACTTGTGTGTGGGCGTTCATTGTCTTGATGAAAGATGACTCTCTCCCTTGCAGAACCTGGCCTTTTTTTCATACATCTCTTGCTGAAGTTGGCCCAAGAGGTTAGCGTAGTATTTCCCAGTAATATTTTGGCCAATGGGAAGATAATCTATCAGCAGAATCCTTTCCGCATCCCAGAAAACAGAAGCCACCATCTTTCTGGCCGACCGTATGGCCTTTGCTTTCTTAGGTGGTAGTGAATCAACATATTTCCCCCTCCACTGCCGCGACCACTGTTTTGTCTCTGCGGTATTTTAGTTGACCCAAGTTCCATTTGGGGTCACAAACCGGTGCAAGAAATCTTGTTACAACGGGTCAAACATTTTTCGGAAATTTCCATTCTGATGCGTTTGTGATCCTGCGTCAAGAGTCGCAGCACCCATCTAGCAGATCATTTTCTCATATTCAATTCCACTGTTAAAATGTTAAATACCCGTTCATGTGACTTCTCTATAGCTTCAGCGATTTCTTGCATTTTCAGTCGGTGATCCTCCATGACCATTTTATGCACTTTTGCAATCATTTCTGGGGTAGTGGCACAATTTTGCCGACCAATATGCGGATCAATCTAAGCTGTCCCGACCTAACTTAAAATCGTGTATCCTTTTGGCAACGGTTGAATATGAAGGAAAAAATTCCCCGAGTGTGTTTTGAAAGTCGGCATGGATTTTCTTCGCTTTCATACATTTTCTTTAAGAAGTGTTTAATCACTGCTCGAATCTCAGTTTTTTCCATCTTTACAAATCATTAGACGGGAACAACAACAGGGAGGTGCCCGCACTACAGACCTCTTCCCATAGCACAGACGCGTTACGTGTTTACTCATAAATTATTGCCTTTTACTACGCGCAAAATTCATTGCGCTAGGACAGTGGTGATTCTGAGAACCTTTCAAATGCAATTTTATCTAACCATTTTCCCAGGTTTTTCAAAATTAAAGGAAGCCTTTTATTTAAGTTTCATAGAAAACTATCAGAATTGCCGGACAATGTAGCTAACGAAGGAACAGACTAAATCCAAATTGATCTTAGCAAGAGAACCCCCTATTTTCTTACTTTTCAAGGTGCATTTGGATTTTTTCGGCTTAAAAACGACGATCGATGGCCAGTTCCGGAATATCATGATAGTTTAAGCGCTCTCATATAAAAGTAACGAATGCTCTAGTCAAAATTTTCTTCCCTCGAATATTTTCCCTTTATTAAGTCATGAAACGGTATCTAATATCGTAAGTTACGATAGGGAGAATAATAACGATCGAATATGCGAGATATTCTTCCACAAGAACCGTGTAAAATGAGAATTTGGAAACTTATTCGTGAAAAAAAGGTTTTTAAATCAGGTCCAAAAATATAGTGGAAGGGAGCACTTACTCGAGGCCAATATTTCTTATCGATGGAAAAAATTACGTTAATTTTTTTAAATTGTTACTATTCATTAAACCGTGCAATATTCCGTCCATTTAGCAATTTTGAAAATATAAGTTCTTCAGAGACAAGTCTTCTTCTCTTTTCAATACAATTGTCCAATATGTGTCGAAAAAAGTCTGGTTTTCTACAATAAATGGACCGTGAAAATTTTAATCAACGAATAAATGCGCATTGTTAATTGCATGCATGTAATAATAATAAATTGCACACACAAAATAATGCAATAAATTGTGTGGTTTGGTGTAGAGGTAGATGAAGATGCCCTTTTTTCGCGAAAGATAAGATATCAGAATAACTACGAACGATTTCGCAATATGGTTAAAATGTGATTTTTCAAATTCAAAGTAAACTAGAATGGTGTCATTGTTTTCCCTATTCCTTATTCTTATCACTGTTGCTAAAAGCTCCTGTCATAATAAAGACATTTATTTTGCACTAAGATACCTTAGTCCATACAACGGTAGTTAACTTTACCTCAATTGTTGAAATATTTTTCATTTATATTGGTAATTGACATTTAAGCAAAACCGAATATCGATGTTGCATGGCAGATGTTGAATCACCCCCTGCCACACACCCCAGTGGTGGCTCGCAGGGTACTATGCAGTGTTAGATACATAGAAGGAATATAACTGTTCGATGTAGACCTTCGATATCGGCTGCTATTCATTGCAGGATTTCAGCATCTAAAACATACTGAGAAACACAGATGCCATGGGGTTCTGCCTTCGAAAATAGTTATGTGCCTAGCCAGTTTTCCTCTGATCGTGCACTGCTTTTGGGCAAACGAGTATGCAACATCTATTTGAGCCCAATTTCTTATTTTAACCCCGAAGTATAATCCCTGATTGTGTTGGTCCTGATAATTGTCTATTTGATATGAGAAGCAAATTCTAATTCCTTTATGAAAACCTCCTATTTGGCTGACTATCTGTCTCAAGAAGCACAGATTAATCAAGACTAATTTTTCTAATAAAAATGAAAGGCTTTTCCCCTAGTTTGCTAACTTTGATAATTATTGTGGATGTTCCATCAACTCCATCTAAATAATAAATGAATACCTACGATGCGACCCATTTGCTTCACATATAATCAAACTGATGTAAGCAAACGACTTTTTCATTGCATTTACTCATTAGTCACCCACGTAACGGAGTCTAGAAGTTCAGACGAGTGCTCGCCGGGCGAGGCCATAATTCTGTGGGATGGGAACCCACACTTTCGTATGCATCATGGCGTGAAAACTCAGTGGAGTCGTCGCTTAGTGAAGGAGCGGTCTCTTTCGAATTTCCACCGCTCCCCATTCTTTAGCTCCCGGCCTCCATTCCAGCAACATTACACCAAAAGAATTCTCCATCTAGTGAGAGGGAGAGATGCTAATCAAGATAGGAAGTATGTACACGGTTTCAGCGAGAGAACGGTTTTTCAAGAAGAATATACACGTAATGGGGGTGGAGCAAGCGGATGGTGAGAAGGAAAAGGAGTGAGAGCTTTGAAAACGCATATTCTTCGAGGAGAGAGAGAGATGATGATGGCGGCGAACTCGGACGAATGGGGAAAAACTCAAAAGCTGGTTAGTTTGTGTTCCGGCATCCGAATTGGAGAGATACCACCAAAAATATCTATTTAAAGTATGTGTAAAGGGTGCTCACCAAGCCGTGGGCGTGTCTATCCGATGTTTTCGTTTTTGTTGAACGCTCTGCGTTTCATTGGCAGACAAAATTATAGATAAATGTTGAAAATGTTTGGTTTTGAACCACAAGTCATGAATAAGTGGGCCAACATTGTTTGTTTAGCTATTTCACTTCCCACAATTCTACATAAGGATACCGTTCTAAGTTGATATTACGAAGTATACGATAAATCTCAAAAGTGGCCTATGAATCTGTACTGGACAAATTCGTTACGTAGAAAATTGGGGGAGTAAATTCGATAAAAACTTGTAAGTTACGAGTGAGCGTAAAATTCCCAAGTCATGTGTTCGTCTTTTATTTAAATTTTTTCATTTTTGTCATTGGTTTTGTTTGGCACTATATTTTTCCACATTTTTCGTATTCCTACTTATTAAAAGTCTTAAATTTATTCTCTGCCAAAATAAACTCTGATTTATATTCAAATTCTAAACAGAAGGTGGTTGGTTCCAATGCATACATTTATTTTTTAGATTTAAAAATACGAGTTTTCTTTACCTCATTGACCGTCTAACCGCTTTACATTACAATTATTGCAATTACTGAAATCAGAATGTTCAATATTGGATTCGAATTAGGTACAAAGTATTGAATTAACCTTCCTTTACGATCCTATTCTATTTATAACTTTCGGTATTTGCGAATGTTCACGTGCTTTTGTTTTTTTTTTGCTGGACGGTAATGTTAATGCTTCAATTCCAACAAGCATTTAGTAGTTCCGTTAGATTTCATCCACAGTTATGACGAGGTATTTGAGGTAATTTTGATTTCAAACGTTTAGAATACTGAAAAGGAAAAAGATAAATCTGGGCAAATAATTGGATACCCAGGAAAACATTGGGGTACGGTACTGGTGTTTTGGTGATGTTGTACCATGAACTGTTGAATTAAGAATATTGACAGTTGTAGAATTAATTTGCAAATGTCTTCCAATTGTAAATTGTGAGATATTCCAATATCTATACGTCCTCCTCGTCGATGAGTACATTTTTACCAGCAGATCACGAAAACGATCTGTTTTCCAACTTCCCATGCAAAAAACTCGAATATAAGAGAATGATTTTTAATGAAATTTTATACAAATTGAATAACAAAAAGTACTATACATCTGAGGAGTAATTAAAAATATCTTCACTACATATTAAACGAAGGTAAAGAGGCTAAGCAATTCTCTATATACTTATCGCATTTTTTTTAAATTTGAAATATTAAATTACTATTCATTTTGTCTTTAAGATTTCTTTCTTTTGTACGATGTACTCGGCGCAGAAGCGGTCATTATGGTGGGTAATAGACGCATGAGGTGATCCGAAGGCCGCGGTTCGAATACCATCTTAGGTTGAGGATGTGTTAATACCATCCTGGGGTACAGTTTTTTGTTGGTTTGCGGAATATGTGTTTTCATAAGTGTTGGATGAAGGGATTTTTGCATGAGTGTGTGCGCTGCTGTGGGTGTAATTTTTCACGTTGTTGTTTTGCATGTGGTATTGTTCCTTTTTACGGTTGGTGACCTAACACCCCCCGCCACACGCCCTTGCGGCGGCTTGCGGGGTATTAGGTAGATGTAGATGTACCATGCTCTTGATTTTTCTCCGATGACTTTACTGAATGGTGAAACTTCAGCTACCGTAGAGTTTTATTTACCTAAACATGTACAATACTATCGCCCTATCCTTCTGATTAAACCACGCCACGACCAATATTAGTCCGCAAAGCAGAAATCAGAATAATAGGTTGGGAAAAAATGAATCGGGCAGCCAGGATTTCGACTGAAATTTCTCTACGGAAATGGCCGAGGGAATGTGGGAGTGGGCGGGCACTAAGTAAGTGAGAAGTCAGAGACGGAATAGAAAGGAAACAAAAAGTTGAAGAAGCAGAGAAGGCGGGAGAGGGGCGGGGGAGAGAAAGGCGCAGGAAGCAAGCACGGCTCGAGAACTTCTGACTTGAACAGGACTCCCTTCCGCCCAAGACTCCATGCTGTGCCATTCGAGCATCCACGCCCTTTTGACCCCGTTATTCCGAGGCCTACCCTGACCACTGCCCTCTTTCTCGACACCCCATGCGTCACTCTTCTGTATGTCTTCTTCCTTCAAATTTTGCCTTAGTGGCTGCCCCCACTCCTCCCAAAGTCAACTCAACCTCCCGTTCTCGCTACATACAAGTGAATTCCATGAATGACGCTGCACTCTTCTTACTTCCTATCCCTCTCTCCACACATTTCACAGCTTGTCAGAAGTGTTTGCAAACCTTCGAAAAACCAGGCCCTTGTGTCGCGAAGACTTGTCTTCAGCTGCATGAAATAAATCGATGAGCCAGCCGGCGCAGACGAGTGGGTGGTAGCACTTGCCGATTCGTATTCCGCCCTGTATCAACTCATTATTTAATTTATCTTCAATACTACCTCAAATAGTTATCCCCTCTGGGGATTGTCAAACTATTTTTCAGTATTAGCCCGACACTGAATTCTTATTTCTTATCTGTTTCTCTAAGTTCAGCAAGTTATCGCCTAATGTTGGGCAAAGCATGCGAAATATATTAAACATTTGTTACACACACACAGTTAACACAACACAGAGCACACTTGGAATAGACGTAATTGGGATCCTTCGAAGAAAGTGTGGGTAAAATAATTATATAAATTACAAATAATATCCGCCAGATTCACCAAAAACTGGTACGATAAGAAAACGAAAGAGACAGGTCTTTTAGAGGAATTAGGCTTGGAGCTGCTTGAAATTCGATGAGTACAATCAAGACTTAGACTTTTAGTAATGTTCAGAACAAACGAGTTATGCAATAATGCAAATGGAATAATTATGGCCCCGCAATATTTAGGAAGATTTGCCCATAAGGATAATACGAGGCAGATAGACTTCAGTACAGATAGATACAAATATTCCATCTTTCCTTTGACATCTACACATACTCAATACCTTGCAAGTCACCTCTATAGAGTGTGGCAATGGGCATTTCAGCATTCAGTAGGCAGCAGATTCAAATGTTGGCTGTCAATAAATACGCTCAATAATTCAATGAATGAAAAAATTTAAATATAGCCACTTTCACTGCGGTATATAATGGTACAATATTTCCCTACTGATCTACATCTACATCTATTTAATACCCCGCAAGCCGCCGCAAGGGCGTGTGGCGGGGGGTGTTAGGACACCACCCGTAATTTAGAAAAGAAAGAGAAAAAAACACCGCATGCAATAACAACAAAATCATATATATATATATAAAAAAAACTTGGCATAAATTCATGCATGAACACTTACACCCCACACACATGCAAACACTCAATCTACACCTTACATACACATGCACCTGAAAGTATACCTAGCATCTCTATAGTGTTTAATTTGTTCCGACTTATAAATTCAACGTTTTTAATATTTCTAAAGTGACTTCGGTTTCTTACAATTATGATTTCTGATTGTTCGGGGAAAGAATGAGTGCTGATGCGAGATGACTGGGTAGTTAGAATAAAGATTTAATAAAGGTAAGACGAAATAATGACAACAAACCAGGCTGCTTAAGAGTAGAATACATTTTTTATGACGATTTCGACTGCCGTTATTCTGATCACTCAACGTTTCTGGGAAAAATAGCATTTCAAATGTGTCGGTTTTTAGGCTTACCCCTCTAATATGTTTTTAAGGTTTACCTCAATCTCTATGTTAGTTGATAGTATACGTATTTGCATGAGTGTACATTAAATAGATTTTTTGCATGATTTTATACGCCACTATGGGTGCAGGTTTGTATAAATACTCGTATACTCGCAGATGTAGATGTAGATGCATGTTGATTTTGCATGTGGTTTTGTTCTCTTTTACAAGTGGTGACCTAACAACCCCCTCCACACGCCCTTGCGGCGGCTTGCGGGGTATTACGTTGATGTAGATGTACCTGTTCCTATGCTGTGCATGCCTGGTGCGGATACACCTCCAGCCCCACACCTTCGTGATGGTTTGTAGGGTATTATGTAGATTAATTCACTCGTTGCCGAAAGTCATTAAAGTGAAAGAGATAAATGATTCAACTTATTAGAATAAAATTCGAAAAAAACCGTTCATAGGATTTAACTGCATTCCGCCGCAGACATTGATTGTGAAGCATTAGATTCTTGGTAAGTGAAAGTAAAACATGCATCTTTATTTTACCACTCGCTTTGCACTTCTATGAAGATTAAATTTGGCCGAATGAGCATCTTGCATTAAGGTTAACTTTGCGCAGTGGCGATATCGTAACCAATGAAGTTCTACTGAGGTGCGATTATTGCTAGTTGAAAACTTATACCAATACCCCGCCGATTCGACGTGAAACATCGTCGGATAAGGCAATTTTTGGATGCTTCTACGGAAGCCAATAATACATTCTAATGGTAAAACGTCATCTTAAGACTATCGAAGGAAAGACACGTATGATAGCTAAGGAGGCTCGAGATCTCGTCTACCTGGCCAATTACTCCTGATAAGTTAGGATTATGAAAACAATTGGAAGACTTGCCGATGCTTCACCGAATCGTTGTGAATTATCGGATTTGCAATTCCCGACTGCTTCTACAGCCGACAACTATGCACTCACAATGCTTACCTACATTTCCTCACTCTTTTCTCACTCATTAATACTGAACTGATCGGTGATACAGGCATTTATGTAGGTATAATACAGACGTTTTTAATAGGTCTTTTATCTCATGTTATGCAGGGTTTACAAATAGAGAACTGTATAATTGTTCTTAAAGATGAACGAAACCTAAATAAATATATGGATTCCCAAATAGTCTATGAATATGCTCATGAATGGCAAATATCCATTTTACACAATACCCCTTAAAGTCAACCGGGGCGCGTGGTGTTAAGATTCCTGCCATTTATGTATATTTGCATATGCATAAATATGTTTTTGCACATGCATTACAGCACATTACGATAAACATCTACATCTACATCTACATCTACTCAATACCCCGCAAGCCGCCGCAAGGGCGTGTGGCGGGGGGTGCTAGGACACCACCCATAATTTAGAAAAGAAAAATAATTAAAAAAAAATCGCATGCAATAACGACAAAATCATATATAAAAAAAAAACATGGCATACATTCATGCATGAACACTTACACCCCACACACATGCAAACACTCAAACTACCAACTAACATACACATGCACCTGAAAGTATACCTAACATCTCTATAGTGTTTAATTTTGTTCCGACTTGTAAATTCAAAGTTTTTAATATTTCTAAAGTGACTTCGGTTTCTTGCTATTATGATTACTGATTGTTCGGGGAAAGAATGAGTATTTGTACCTATCTGTCTTGGAATCTATCTCCCTTAGTTTATCTTTGTGGTCTGATCTACCTAAGTAGTGTGGGGCCATTATAATTCCTTCAGTGTCATATTTAAACTCGTTTGTTCTGAACCTTTCTAAAAGTCTAAGCCTCGCTTGTTCTCTCCGCACTTCAAGTGGTTCCCAGCCTAAATCCCCTAAGAGACCTGTCACACTTGTGTTTTTATCATAACAATTTTTAACAAATCTAGCGGATTTTCTCTGGACTTTATCTAATTCTTTTTGCCAAATTTTCTCCCACGGATCCCAAATACTTGCGGCATATTCCAAATGAGGTCTAACTAGAGCAAAATAACACCTCTCTTTAACTTTTTCATTACATTTCCCCACCACCCGTTTTATGAAGCCAAGTTTCTTTAAAGCTGATCCGCATATTGTACTGATATGTGCTCCCCATGAAAGGCGTGGTGTTAGAACAACCCCCAAATATTTAACTTGATTTGCCGTAGTCAATACTGAACCCTCTATTTTGTAGTTTATATCCTGTTCCTCGCTTCCTTTATTCCAAAATTTCAAAACTGCACATTTATCTATATTAAGTGTTAATCCCCATTTATTGCACCATCCCGAGATATTGTCTAAGTCTCTAGAGAGTAGCTCGCGATCTAGTTGGCTCCTTATTTCCCTGTATATCACCGTGTCGTCAGCAAATAACCTTAGATTGCTACTAACGTGTGTGCTTAAGTCATTTATGTATATTAAGAACAGAAGAGGCCCTATTACACTTCCCTGGGGGACGCCCGAAGTAACATCTCTCTCCGTTGAGCACAACCCATCTATGACTACTATTTGTTTGCGGTTTGACAAGAAGTCCCTAATCCAATTAATTATTTTCTCATTGATCCCATAGTATTTAAGTTTGTGTAACAATTTATTGTGTGGGACTTTGTCGAAGGCTTTTTTGAAATCCAGGAATACTGCATCGACTTGGGTGTTGTTTTCTCCCGATCTAAGTATATCGTGAATGAAGAGACCAAGTTGTGTTTCGCAAGATCTGCTTTTCCTAAATCCGTGCTGGTTGTGGATTAGTATTTTCCTACTATCAAGAAATTTCATAATGTTAGTGACAATAACGTGTTCCAATATTTTACAAGAGATCGATGTTAAAGAAATGGGTCGGTAATTGGTTGGTTTATCCCTATCGCCGCCTTTATAGATGGGAGTTATATGGGCTAGCTTCCAGTCGCGAGGCACTGAGCCTCGCGACTGGAAGCTAGCCCATACAAGAACATACATGACTATGGTGAATAACTGATCGAAGCACTTTTCTACATCTACATAATACCCCGCAAGCCGCCGCAAGGGCGTGTGGCGGGGGGTGTTAGGTCACCAACCGTAAAAAAGAAAAATACCACATGCAAAAAAACAACACGGAAAATTACACCCACAGCAGCGCACACACTCATGCAAAAATCCCTTCATCCAATACTCATGCAAACACATAAACCGCAAAACAACTAAAAAACTGCACCCCATGATGCAGCACGAAAGACATCCCACAACACGGAAGCCAGGACACAACAAGCAAGAAATTGAAACATCACTACCACATGAAAATGCACCACGAAACACTCTACCCCCAAAGAGTCTCTAAAAGGCGACCCAACGTTGCAGGTAGCAGGAATTTCCCCCCGCGGAGAGGGACGAGGGATTGAAAGGGAAACTTAAAAACAGATGAACAGAACATGAATGAGGTCATTCGGAAAGAATGGGTTATTATAGCAAAACACATAAGGTTAGTGGAAGAGCATGCATTTAAATACAACTAATTATTTTTTAGACGCTGAGGGTGGCAAGTGGAATTTTTGCTATCTGTAACCCTGCAGTTGCTATCCCGTATTGTCCGTGGGAAGAAGGAGTCCTTGAGTCGGCTAGTTCTGGCATCTATTTCCCGAATTTTATATGCATGATCCAAGCGACCAATGTATGTAGGAGTACGAATAATTTGCGGGACCTCGGTGCTGGAACATGCGGATCTAAATTTATTTAATAATTTCAATCTTGCATTGAATCGTCTCTCAGCCAATGATTCCCACCCCAAATCCATGAGCATTTCGGTGACGCTTTGCGTTTTATCGTAGGAATTTTTTACAAAACGGGCAGCCCGGCGTTGAACCTTCTCAATTTCCCGAATGAGACCTTTTTCACTCGGATCCCACACGCTGCATGCGTATTCTAAATGAGGCCTTACAAGAGCGTGGTAACAACGTTCCTTGAGCTACTCAATTCGTTCATGACTATGGTGTTGGTGTTCGGTCGCTCCCTTTCCACGCGATTTTTGGTGGATCGCGGGGTGCCAGGGGCACGAAAAAATAGTGCGAATGTATGTAGAATGGCTGGTGACCCACCACCCCCTGCCAAACGTCCTTGCGACGGCTTGCGGAATATGCTGTAGATGTAATATTATTTTCATGATCTCTCCTAGTATGACGGGTTTATTAATGTATTTAACTCCATTTAACATGGACCTTCTTCCAAATGCCACCGATTTAATCTGTAATTTAACCTTCACCTACATCTACATAATACCCCGCAAGCCGACGAAAGGTTGTGTGGCGGGGGGTATAAGGTCACCACCCGTAAAAAGGAACACAGTCACTTGCAAAATCAACACATACATGCAAAACTATACCCACAGTGGCATATACATTCATGCAAAAAGCCTTTCATTCTACACACATGCAAATACATATACCATCATCTAACAAATAATGGCACCTTAGGATGAAGTATGAATACTACCTTGATCAAAAAGTTCCCGGAATAACCACCGTGTGGCGCTCCCATCGTTCCGATTTGAGTTCTGTTTTTTTTTGTTAAATTGGTACATCTGTTGTTGATATTCCCTTTAAATCTTAGTGTCATAACTTGTCATTTGCAAAAGTTACGGTCGGTTTTCGGTATGTCCATCAGTGCTTCCTGCGATTTTTCCATTACTTCCTCTCGGCTGCTAAAACGCGTTCCCCGTAATGGTTTTTTAACTCGATTGAACAGAAAGAAGTCACAGGGAGCCAAATCAGGTGAATTCGGTGGCTGTTGGATGGTATTTGTTGCATTTTTCGTCAAAAAATTACGAATAATGATAGCACTGTGCGACGGTGCGTTATCATGGTGCAAAATCCACGAGTTTTCTGCCCACATTTCTGGTCTCTTTCGGCGAATTGCTTCACGCAAACGTCTCATAACGCCCAAATAATACTCTTTGTTTACTGTCTGGCAAAAATTCATGATGCACTACACCGTTGTAATCCATGAAAACCGTCAGCATTGCCTTCTTTTTTGACTGAAAACGACGTGGTTTTTTTGGTCTCGGCTCATTTGGTGAACGCCATTCACTTGCCTGATGTCTGGATTGCGTGTCGTACTCATAAACCCACGTCTCGTCTCCAGTAATGATCCTTTTGATGAATGTGGGATCGGATTCAGCCTCGCAAATCATGTCTTTTGCGACGTCAACACGGTCTCTTTTTTGCATGAAATTGAGGTCTTTCGGCACCAACTTTGCTGCTACACGACGGAAACCCAAATCATTAACCACAATGTCTTGGGCGGATCCATAGGCAATGTTCAAGTCCTCCGCTATTTCTCTGATGGTTAATTTGCGGTTATTGACCAACATTTCTTTTACTTTATCAATTTTTTCACCGACTTTCGATGTCGATGGTCTGCCACTGCGTTCATCATCTTCGATTGACTCACGACCACTTCTGAACCGCTCGTGCCACTGGTAAACGGCCGTTTTTTTTAGAGAATCGTTGCCGAAATACTTTTCCAACATTTCCAACGTCCGTGCGCCACTAAATCCGTTTTTTATGCAAAATTTAATACAAGTTCGTTGTTGCAAATTTAAATCCATTTCTGAAATTGTAAAAAATCGCCAACACACACAGAGATAGATGTACTCTTGGCTACGTAACTTTTGCAAATGTCAAGTTATGACACTAAGATTTAAAGGGAATATCAACAACAGATGTACCAATTTAACAAAAAAAACAGAACTCAAATCGGAACGATGGGAGCGCCACACGGTGGTTATTCCGGGAACCTTTTGATCAAGGTAGTATTATCCAATAACGTGCGATTTGAAAACCTTCAGAGGTATCTCGATCCCTACTTGAGGTGCTTTGTGGAGGGCACTTTGAGTGAGTACGCCGTCCGTCGGATGGGACGTTAAACTGCGGACCCCTTGGCGCCTTTCGTAAAGAGCAGGCTAATGCCGACGCCGGGTTTCTCTCCACCCTTCATCCTTTCCTGTCCATCCCCTATGGCGCAAATGACCTTAGCTGTCGGTCGCCTCTCCTTAAAACTACTACTACTACTACTTGAAAACCTTTGGTCGCCGAAACATATACCTTTTAATAAATAAGTTTTATTTGAAAAGCATACGACTCATATTCAAAACTGAGGGATTAAGTACCTAAACTAAATAATTGAAAGAAGATGCATTGAAAACTATATGAAAAAAGCTGAAGTAACTAACGAGAATAAGGCCATGTGGGAGTCATTTGTTTGAGGTAAAGGGGAAAGAGCGTGAAAAACCTTAGGAAGTTATGCTGTCGCCGAATGCAAGAGCTTCTACAGTGAATAAATAAACTTAGTATTTTTTTACACAAATGTGTGAAATATTTTGGCTTAAAATATACTTAGTCTATTTATTCAGTTATCATGGATTTTCACAAAGTAAGAGCCTCAAAATATCGCATTCATTAAGAGCATCTCCTTTTAATGATTTAATCTCTCATATTTTTATCATTTCCCTGTGACTTCAAATACCGATCCAAACGCCTCGCTTAGGTCTATCTCTTCAGGAGATAATAATAAACCTCCAAATTTAATTAGATTTGTCGCCAGACAATTTCATTAGCTGCGCATGGCTGGTGACGTAAAACACTCAGCCGCACCTCCTTTTGCGGCGGCTTGTGGGGTAATATGTAGATGTAGACTACAGGCAGGTATTCTAGCAAAAACAGGCAGCATTTATCCCCACCCAGTATTCCAAATGCGACTCATCCCCTATTCCCCCAGTGTAACTCATCGCGTGGCACATGTAAACATATACTTTCTCAGTACAAACAACAGTGCTTACACTGATTTCGTGCTCTGCTCCACTTCATTAGGTGATCAAGAGGAGGTTTTTCCGGCTCCTTTTTCTTTTCTCAGAAGGAATTGATCCGAACTAGTAGAAAGCACAATTCACCGATCGAAGGTTGGTTGGAAAGCAAAAAAATTCACTTGGGCCACAATTTACACAATTAAACAAAAAGGTACAAGTTTAGGCTCTTTATCCCTAATTATTCGGCTGAAACGTGAAAAAGGAACGGGTTTTCTTAGGGAAAAAATGTTCATAAAATTCAGGTTGTCACACTTCCATGATTTAACTGATATCATCATACGAAAAATATTGAGAATCGCTTTGAATAGCAATTTTCAAGTTCATCATTTTGTGGTGCGACAGCAGTGTTATGCTGGTGAAGAGGTACGGCGCTCCTAGAAACTATCCCTCTGTCTTTAAAAACACAACCTATTCGTTTTACTCTGCAATACGTTACCTCATTGAGATAAATACAGTGATATCTATAATAAACAAATTCCTAAATAGCTCTGTAATTTTCTGTGAAAACCGTGCTAAATAAATACCTATTCAATTGCTGGTGCTACTTGGATCGGAACAAATTAAGAGGACTCAAAAGTTAAAGTTTGATCTGAAGTTTAATCGCACACAAACAATTCATATTGGGCTACAAATAAGCATTAGACTGAAACCGTGAGATTCTAGTTTATTCTAGTAAGGATGAACTCTGTTGTAACCTTGATTGGGTAAAGGCGACAAGTACATTGACAGTCAAGTCATCTTCAACTCTAGTTCAATTCATTTGTTTGATTCTGTATCTAAACTCTTTATTTATTGGCTTAATATGTTTTTCATAAGAATTTTATTAATAAATTTGACTTGACTAGAACAGAATCGCGACAAGGCATACTGTCTCATATTAAGGACTAAACTCGAAATTCGGGTTTATACTTAGTCTGCTGGTATATTTGTAATGTATCTTGCCTTAGACAAAACTTGTTTGAAAACATTTCTCCAATTGTCATATTGCTTGAGTTATGTAAGGAAACTGTCAACAGGAATTGAACCTCGAATGACGGAGAAAAACCTTGGGGAGAGGGCAAACGTACTCTCTCCCTCCCACACCCTGTCGTGAATTTTCCCCACTCTTCCACCAACGTTCGAATTCCGAGCTCCCATTCATTCCTCCCCGCCCCCGTTCTCTTCCGACCCGCCCCATATGGCCGCATTCGAGGGCGATAGGGGAGAGGTCGCCTTTCTTCGTGGTTCCTCTCGTCCAGAGAGAGGAACGGACTGGACTTCACAGTGGTGACTCAAGGAGTGAGTGCATTGGCGTCGTCACGCTACGTCAAGCACTCGTGCGATCGCGAGCACAATGCGCACAATGTCGACAACGGGGGCGATGAGGTGGCCAAATGGACCAGTTGCGACTTCATTTAACGTCTGTTCCAAAAGCGACGTGCCCCGGTAATGGGGCTGAAACGCACGTGGTCCGAGCATATTTCGATTGTGAAAAATCGGTTTTGTCGAGTTTGCCCTGTTGATTCAACAATGAAATATTTCCAAGAACTCTAGCACCGCTTCTTGCACACTAAATTGAATGAACTATTCCGCATTGCACAAGCTTAAAGGTATCTAAATCTACATCTACATAATATCCCGCAAGCCCCTGCAAGGGCGTGTGGCGGGGTTGTTAGGTAACCACCCGTAAAGGATGATACAAATGAACATACTCTATTAACAGACGCTTAGGCAAACACAAGGTTATTTCGCGATGGTTAGACTGAACCTTGAATACACTTCGGGCATTAAGGATCCGACACAGAAGGAATTAATTTCGGATTCGAACAGGATACCAAAGATACCCCTTTACATAAAGAATCGCCAGAGTAGAACAGAAGACGTAATATCAGGAGCCACTGAAAGACTGCCGAGTACAAATGCGACTTAAACTATTAATTAAATATTAATCATTTGATTTTTACACTTAATCAGAGGGAATAATTTCAGCATTGAATTTAAGCAGTAGGTTATACCACAACAAGAAAGGTGGTCGGCTGCCGAGCGGACCGATTAAAGGAATTTTTTTCCCTCACACAACTCATGATAATAACTAACATAATGGCATATCATGCGCAACGATTCGAACTGCCAGGAAATAAAATGATAACCAGCGCTAATAATCACTATTTAAAAATATATCCAGTATTCCCACCCCCTGAAACACAGTCTATTCTTGGCGGTTTGCAGGGTCAAAATAAGATGTGAAAAAAGATCAATTACGTTACTGCCGAGCGTCGCATACAGTAATTGATGTACGTGACTTACAGATATCCTACCTTGGTGCGGCTTTGGCACGATTTCTGTAGTCCTTCGACAGATAAGGCGGCACGCTCTTGCGGCGTGTACTACCAAAAAGCACGATGGCATGTGGTCAAAAGTGGTTTGCCTTCATGCACATTTCACGTCTATCAGTGACTATCGTCTAGCACTGCTCATTGCAATAACAAAAATAACAAAAGGAAAATAATAAAAAGGATTACAATGTTGACTGAAAAAATACATCATCCATGAAGCTGTCATTTATCAATTAAATATGAGTCTTCATATATAATAATTATCTAATACGGTTTTTTTTTCTTTTCTAAATTACGGGTGGTGTCCTAACACCCCCCGCCAATGCGGCGGCTTGCGGGGTATTAAGTAGATGTAGATGTATCTACGTACATTAAGAGGCATTATCTCACGGGATTAAATTGTGTAAATGTATGCAGAGATTGAGTGCGTATAGATTTTTCTTCAAAAATATTTTTTTTTTACTCTTAACTTTAATCATTATGATGTTTTTGTTCATTCATGTTCCCAGTCAATGGATACGGGTGTATTAGTCTCTATAAAGTTTCTCGTTCTGTCGAGTCGAGGATGAATAGAGATACCAATGCGCTTTCTACAGAAATTTTTCATCGGCGAATGTCGAGTGAAATACCGTCCATTATGGCCATAGCTTCATCATAAACGCTCATCTGCCACTCGAGCCAAAATTCATGAGGTGCGAACTTGAACAACAAAATAAATTTATCACTCGGTGACTATAAATTTGGGGACGTCTAATTTACTCTGAGCTCTAGACATTACCAAAAGAGAATAATGATATGTTCAGTACGTCTCGTTAGGCTGAAGTCGCTCTCCGTTAGAGGCTAAAAACTGTTAATCACCTACTCATACACATAAAAATTAACGATAAAGACCTGTGGCCATTCTGAGTCTGCATTGTAAAGGACCTGCTTGAAATAATATTCGAGTCTCAAATTAGCAATATCCTATAGTGTTTTCTTTAAAGGACCCAAATTATAATAGCTCTGGTTAAATGCATTACATCTTAAATCAATCCCAGTAAAAACAGTCAATATTCATGTAGTTGTGCATCTTGAATCATTTTCCATTGATTAAAAACAATCACTTGATGAGGTGTAAATAATAATGTATCTAACAGAATAAATATTAACACCATACACTAAAGGGTAAATCAACACATAATTTACCACCAGAAGTCATAATGCAGGTTTGAGGATGGTAAATCGGGTAATTTCTGAAATAAGATCAACAATCGCCGATAGAACAGCCAGGTGTGTTGCATAAAGTCAACTCGAATCATTTTATCTAAGTTTTAATCCTACCTTAATAGGTCGCGTTGTGTATCACTCTCAATGGGTGATCTCATGATAAATAAAATGTGTATGTTTTCTGAACTTCAAAGAAATTTGGTTATATAGCATATTCATGACCATATATTATCACTTTTCTAATAAAAATAACTTATTAAATTAATCCTTACTGCACCCTGGAAGTCGCCCAGGAGGCGTATGGCAGGTGGTTACGTCGTTAAGTGATCGACGTCATTGGTTCATCTGCCGTGGTTTTTTTAATTGTTTAGTTGTGTTTTTGCTGTGATAGCGAATAGCACGATGAAAGAATGAGTCTCCGAACCTATTTGTGCTCTGAAGTCTATTTTCCTTATCTTCTCCGAATGGTCCAAAAGTGGCGATATAATCAGGAGCTTTAATGGTTTCTCCAATGTCTTAAATTACATCGAGTGCCCAGTGCCTATCTAGTAGCCTTAGTTTCGCCTTCTCTCTTTGTGCTTAGAGTAACTCCCATCCTCGTTCCACATATCTATTCCCGGTCAGGCTTCAATGTATTAGGAGTATCCATATTAAAAGATTTTTTTTAACTTTCCGTATAGTTTATTTTAAGGTACAACGCGTTTCACCGACTTACGGTATCATTAGACACCTGATTATGCCGATGATTACGCCCAAATCTACGTAATTCGTAACATCGCATTATGTTCTGACAACCATCTGGCCTCAAATTCAAAATGTTAACTGGTACTTATTTGAATTTTCCGCAACATGAACTTATCGTGGCTAAGATATAGAAACTTTATGGCATTTTGGACCATTCAGGTGCTTTCAACTCTACACTGCAACGACTGTCCAGCCGCAATAAAAGGAGATATAACCCATTGTAAGTTTGGCTGATCTATAAACTGCATATTGATTTAAGTAGAGCAAGGAATAGCTTGTACTCTCGGTTTTTCAAACAAGTTACATGCCTATATAGCCTGAAACTAAAAATATCTTAATTTCAAAAATGGCGCAATTTTCAAAAATAGTTTACCTTCGCTATGAAATCCAGGAATATCTTTCTCCCGACAATTTTTTTTTAAATCGCCAGCATTGTACCTATTTGATGCGATGAAATTGTACAATTTCCGCCATAAGATATCCTATTTGACAATGATAGAAAATAAAACTCTTCACTGGAAAGTATTTAAATCTTAAGAAATTATGGAAAGCATGATTACACAAGCATATATGCACCTATGCTGTCTTTAAAATACACTGAGCAGTAAATTCGAACCCTTCACCTTCGGTAGGTGAGAACCCAATTACCGAAGCCGGTACACAACTATCAAAGTCTAAAGAAATACCCTTGATTCAGGCACTACTTACCATAACCGACCCTTCAAAATTTTCATTTAAAAGAACTACTTAAACGACATTTGTAATGCGTGAAAAAGGTTGGGGATGCGGGACCTAAACAAGGAAGGACGAACAGAAATAGATGGATGCCTCGCCTTCCAGTTACTTTTTTGCCGCGCCGTGAAAGAAATGGGACGACAATCCAGTCACCGACCGTCCTTGGTGAAGATTTACAAATGTTTTGCGGGGTGGTCGAGAGGTATTTTTATCGTGCATAAAAAAATCGGACACTTGGCCACGATCCACGCGTTTCACTTCCCTCAGACATTTCTTGTCCACGGGGAGATTACTCTTGGAGTGGAGGTGGAGAGGGGGATGGTGAAGGGCAATTTTGGCCATGGCGTGCGCAAAGTGCCACCATTAAAGCCCGCTGCATAAAAGGATCGCTTATCCCCGCGGCTTAACCTCAAAACCCGCAAAACCGCCCCTCGTACGGGAGGAGGACCTCGCCATCCTGCACGCATTCACGGGCATGCTTGGGTGAAACCCCCCACCCAAAAAAAAACACATAGAAAGGAAAAACCAAACCTAAATCGTCCTAAACTATCTTCTCCCTCCTCCGCAACAGCTTCCAAAAAAGCATCCCCTTCCACCATCACTACCTCCTCCCATGGGCCAGTTTCAGTCTCCCCCGATTGCCGACCATAAAAAGTCCCAAGAGCGAACTCTCTCCCCCTTTTGCATGGACGACTGATATATCGCGCTCCCCGGGTCGATGACAAATGCCCGTTGGCCCCCTGGCGGCGAAAGGACCGGGGTTCATGGAAAAGGTAGGGAGCGGGATAAAGGCGAGAGAGATGGAGGGAGAGAACTCGGGACCCGGGTCGGGATTTTTGGCGATGAGGGGGTTGAAGGGTGGGGGTAGGGGAGGTGCGAAGGTGAAAGGACAGGGTGGGGAAGAGAGTATACGTCCCTCTCGCGTGTATGAGGTCGGCGGGAGATGGGCGAAAGGAATGGTACAACAACAAGGGAAGTGAGGGAGGACAGCCAGAAGAATGAAAATACCCAGAATTACGTGGGTGGAGAGGGGTCGTTGCTCCTGAAGAATTCGCGAGTGATGAAATCGCAGTTCCACACACCAAGGCATTCCTAAACAAACAAAATGGAGGAGGTATGCCTTTTCACCACAGAGAAAAAAAATATGTAATTTCCAAATTTCTGCAGCAAGCATAGTTCTACGCTAAAACTCATTTGCCTAATACTTCTATGTAATTTATGATTTTCAGTTGCATTACTCGGGAAGTGCTACAATATGAATCATTTCCCCTCCATCTATTTGTCCCACTTCTCATTCGTTTGACACCTCGAAATCCCCGCTGTACTTGGATTGCATCCGTTAATCCTCAGAGCAGCATATGATTGAATCCACTAAAGTTTCTTTTTCCATCATCAATTTAAGGTAGAGATTTGGGTTTTCGATGCTCCAGCCTGGAGCCTAATAATCCGATTATATGTTGCGCAATGTTTTTAGGACACTTACATAAAATTCTACAAGAGGGAAAATAATGGTTTGAACAAACAGCGAATGTTTCCACAAAGTGTATAAAATCAGTATTTAAAAATAAACAATTAAAGAAATACGCTAGCATGGTCTCTAAACTCGACTCTTCTTTAACGTCATAATTCCAGTTTTAGTACATTGGAGAGTTTATGACCGAGTTTACACGAATGCAATTTATACAGCCCAAACAGCCTCGTGTAGATGTAGAGGAATGACTTTATGAGCGTCATTTCTTTACAAGTTTCTTTCGAGCATATATATCCAAGTCCCATATAAACCCTCAAAGTTTTGGGAGGATATTTAACGGCACTTTTTTTGTACATTAATATGGAGGAATTGAAGGAGAGAAAGCCCAATAGGCTTAATTCAAGAAATCAGAATAGGCACCCCTCTAGACACGAAGAGAAAATGCTAGCTATGATAGAGGTACGGATCCTTTGGTTTGCATCTAAATTTTTCCATTACATTCACGAGAATTATGAGGGTTGGCATAGAGTGTTAGGTCGCCATTCATTGGAGTAATTGTAGATTACATCTGCATCCACACAAATGCCCGTTGGCCCCCTGGGCGGCGAAAGGACCGGGGCTCATGGTAAACGTAGGGAGTGGTGTAAAGGCGAGAGAGATGGAGGAAGAGAAGGCTCCGAAAGGGCATGTGACAAGGGAGGCACCATCGATTATTAGATTAAGGATTATTATCTTTAATTTGATTCCCCTAGATAAGGATCATGTTATTCTGGAAAATTTGAATGGTCATATGTGATCTTGCCTATCGTTACACAGGATCATAGAGATCTGTAGATCATATTTTACCACTGACACCGAGATAATTGTTAGGACGCCACACTATATTACTAAAAACATTATTTTGGTGGATCGCGGGGTACTTATGTCAGATCACCCAATTAAATAAGGAAAATAGACTCCAGAATTATTGACATCAATGCTCGTTCTACCATTATACGGTTCGTGAGAAAAATGAAATCTAAATTGAGCACCCCCACCGTCGCAATTAAAAACTTTACTGCTATTCCCAATATCTTTAACGATTTCTTCTTATTTGAATTAATTGAAATAGGCCAGATGTCCGACGACCTGATGCCCCATCTCCTCAAATACATTGAAATCAACATAGATGTCTACGTTCATGGCGTTTTGACGTAAATCATAAAACATTTCTGGGGAATATCTCTGCTATGAAATGTCAACACTATGAAATCGACGCTTTGTGCATCTACTCTCCGTATAATTCATTTGGTTAGGTATATGAGGATAATTAAGTGGTTGACCACGAGGGAACGGAATATTATAATTTTCTGCCAAGATAACATAACCATCTTCTTTTTTTACAAGCTAAAAACGGAGATTTAAATCCGACACACTGTATATGAGCGTTTTCTACTGGTGTGAGAACATAAAGGTCACCTAAACAACCACCAGCGTAGTTGAGTTTTCTTCTATCTTTGAAGGAGGTGGAAATTGATAAAGCTCGAACAAAAAACTTGAAATATTTGCTTCATTGTTTGCGTATTCGTGGTCGTCATCATACTACTAGGAAATCACCCATAAAGCGGAGATTAATAAAAATCCGCTAGCTAGGCCTCATCTAGATTATGCTGCTAGTTTATGGGATTCTCATGAAGTAGATTTGATTGCCTAATTAGATCGCGTGCAGCATGCAGGAGTATCTTGATAATTAGGGGAACTCTTACAATAACTCAGAAGGTTAGGTTAAATAAAACGGAGGGAAGGTTAAATTACAAATTGTAACTATTTCAATAAAGTGATATCAGCTTTCTTTAGTGCTGATGTTGAAATTATATTTTTAGACCCATCGCACTACGGTAGGAGAGAACATGAAAATAAAATTTGAAAGATAGTGTAGATTTTAAGTTTCAAATGTCATTTTTTCCGCGAACGCTAATGCATCAAAATAATTGTATCCACCCACGAAAAAAGTATTTTTTTTCATCCAAAGTAGCATAAATACGGTGTTGTCATTACTTTATTTATCCTTTATCTTACGGTCCTTCTTTTTACAAGTAGCTCGTCTTGCATGCTTACATCTAAATCTTTTTAATACCCCACCGCCGCAAGGGTGAGTGGCGGGGGGCGCTTAGAGAAGTAATTCACACTCAGATGCCTCAGTGCATTTACCTGTAGTTAACAAATATGTTGTTACTTCCATTATTTCAAAAATTTAAATACTTGTTGGAAACTAACAATTGAGAAAATCTTAATTTTTGATTTTGCATGCCTCGTGTTGAACCTCCTCGTCACACACCATAGTGCTGGCTTGTAGCTTGTACCATGTAGAAGAAAAGTAGAAAATGTATTGCTCCCAGAGCGGGGAGGTTTGTGAGAATAATCTATTACGCATTTAAATGTAGAACAATACCGGCAAGGTCCTGAGGGGTGCTCTTAGAAGTAAAGAAAAACATAGGCCCCATCCAGAAAACAGTACAAGGGCTTCAGCCCTTGGGAACCGTGACTTGGGTCGTTAAACCCCACATGGGTGGAAATAGCCAAATACTTCCACATATCAAAAGTGATTAAACTCACTTCATTCATTCTACACTTCCTCGAAATCTTATTAAGACCAACCACATCTGACTGAACCGCCTTTGAAGTGCGAAGAGCGGTGGGGGTGAGAGGTGTCAGATACTTCCGTGCACGAGCCGAACGCTGACTGTCGAAGGTTGCCGAGGTCCAACGAGAATTAATTCAATCGGAGAAAATAATTCCTAAATAAGCCGACAATTGGCGCTAATGCACGGATTAATCTGTGACTGATGGCTGCACCTGACATCTGCCGTCGCCATCTGAGGCGGCGACGGCAGATGTCCTAACTAATTAGAACCACGGCGCTGTTGGCCAACAAGAAACTAGTTGGTACAGCGACAACAGCTGACTATAATTGGCTAATACTGTACACACTGTGTATTACTGAGTATTTTCGATTTATCGGTTTACATCAAAACCACATACTATTCAGTAACCGGTTTCTATATCTACGTCTGCTTCATACCCCCATGTCGTGATTACTTAAACGTGATCAGTACATATACCTACTGCTTTAACATGTTTACATGTGAATCTCTCTCTTTTGGTGAAGGAAAAATCCGAGATAAAGGAGTTAAGAATGCCTGTACTGAGCTTATGTCAGTAACAAAAGAGCAGGGATAGGCGACATTGCTGAATTTCTAAACTTAAGGTACATGAGAGAAAGACTTGGAATTGCGGCCGTCTTCACCAATAGACTCTATTCCCTTGCTTGCCTTTTGCTTAAATGGATGGACTCAAGAGAAAATAATTTCCCTTTAACTAGAATTAAGTGATTACAAAGTGTTAAATCGCTATTGAATCAATAGTTGTCAGTTATTTGCGGGCCGTTGCAGTCTGCGAATCGCTGTTAGACTGAACCCGTATTCGAGGGTCGCGTCATAAAGTCACGATTCCACTTACCATGGAACAATTATATGCAATAAAATTCGGTGTTCAACTCAGAAAATCGGGTTCGGAGACCATAACTATGGTTGAGGATGCTTATGGAGATGGAGAAATGTCCCAAGTGATAGTTTTCTACTTGCACAGGATGTTCTGGGAGGATAACAAGGAGGTTGACGATGAGGAATGCCCTGGACATCCATCAACAACACAGTGCGATGAAAATGTACAGAAAATGAGACATGCTCAATTCTGATTGACCCCTAAGAATCAGGATGTTAGCAGGGTGCAATATTCAGAAAACCACAGCGCATTTCATTCTCACCGAAGATTCAGCTATGAGAAAGGTGTGCCAAGATCTTCCCCAAGGTACTGTCGGAAAACTGGTTGTGTAAAAATCTTGCCTTGGACATCTTAAACAACTGTGAAAGTGACCCGAATTGTCCGGAATAGGTGATTACTAGCGATGGGTCTTTGAGTACGACGAATTAGCCGCCTATCCTGATGTGTGAATTTTGCACGCCGTATACAGCTTAGCATTAGGCGAGCTCTACCCTCGCCTATCAGACCATTTTCACGTCAACTATACTTGTAAGGCGAGTAGCAGAAAAATCGGCACCCCGAATATTACTACCTCTACGTCGCAAGTCTTAGTAAATGTTTGCCCGTTGAGCTTCGATTCGTTACTCATAAAAATAATGCAATTACATAATATCCTGCAAGCCACCGACTTGGTTCAAGGTAATGGTGCGGCCACAAAAGACATGCAGTTCGTGAAAAGTTACATTCAATCACCGTACACTTAAGACAGGCGGTTACAATATAATTCTGTCATATTAGTTTACGAAAAATTAATATTACATTTGAAAAATTCGTAAGATAAAAAAATCATCACCAATAATAGAGAGACCAAGTAAACGAAGTATAATTGCTATCTTTAAAATATATTTCTACTATATTAAACAAGAATAAAACAAATGTTACAACTTCAACTACCCAAAAAAATTCATTGAATTTTATAAAATACAGTCAGAGATGAGCTCGAGTTCAATCCAATTACAATCAGTAATCAGCAGCCTCTTACCTTAACCGCAACCTGCTGCAGCTACTCCTGAAGTCCATCAGTCCTCCATAAATCTTCACAATCACTCCAAAGTTTGTCAGGATAAACAAAGTTTACGGCTCTCCAACAAGTGCCTATGTGATCGTTAGCATTGCGAAAACCTTGAGCTGTGTCCAGACTCGTCATTTAGGCGTCCAAATTACTCGATTTAGGTTGGACACCATCATTCAGGATATCCAAACTCGTTAGACAGCAAGAGAGCGCAAATTTAGGCACCTATTTATCATGCAACCGGATTTAGGAATCAACAAGTGCATCCTACAATACGCCATGTTGCGATCCCACAATTCCAAGTGCTGGAAGCGAGACAACTAGCAGAAGAATAATCGCCTTGACGGGAGTATATTATATATGTTGGTCGCAATCACATTGTTATTTCTTAGAGAGTATACTTTTACTCGTTGAAAAAACGAAGGCTTTATTATTGCGAGGTGGTAAAAGGCAAGAGAAACTTGGCGCCTTCCGCAGGAATGGAGTTTTATACCAACAAAAACTTTATTTCATCAAGTAATTGGATACAGATATTTGAAATGCAGAGGTAAGAACATATTTCTTTGTTTGTTGCTTAATTGAATGACTGAGAACATCGTCTTTGCCATCGTTTTTGTACCATAACTCGTTGGTGTGCTTGTTAAATCTTATTTTAGCATATAAACGCTAAGGAAAATAATCTTCAAGCGCAATGCTGTGTTTGGAGAGTGTAAGCAATTAGTAATTCCCTTAGTAAAAATATATCTATCTGCATGAATCCAACTGTGTAATCATAATTCGTTCGCCAAACCTCTGCAAAAGGAGTCACTCTTTCATTAAGTAAGCCCACAAAGTAATAATTCCCGCAAAAATGAAAAAGCTCCGACAAGTACTTATTGTAGGATAAATATTCATTTGCTACTAAGCTTAAACATAAATATGAAACATTTAGCATGAAAAGTACGCATGAATGTAAATGAACTTCACACGATACAAAGCAATTTTAAAACAATTAATGACGGACATATTACCATCTAGCAAAATACTATTAAAAAGTTTAAAATACAGTCCGATTAGAGAAAATTAATACGACATTACTACCAAAATTCACCCAATTTACTAAATTTTAAAAAAGAAATGGAAAACTTCAATTAAAAAAACTGCCGAATGAATATTAAAATGAACTTAGAATTACGCAAAAATAATTACGCAGTTTTGCAACTACATTCACACAAACTTTTGCAGAAGCTATCTCAAATATCATAATATTTTCATTCGGACATCATCTGTTAATTTCTTATTCTTAGCTACACAGATGGCAGCACTGCTGCGTAGGGTATCCAAACTCCAGCTGCTCTAGCATTTAGTTCCTGACATTTAGGCAATGAAAAGCATCTCTCTAATGCCTAACGAGTCTGAAAACAGCTTTTCTCTTTTCATGGGAGAAGTGCCCGTGGAAGTAAACCAAACCCAAGATGGCTACATCGTCTTAAATAAACCAAAGGCAAGTGTTGAAAATATATAGTGACCGCCTTGTTACCAAATATATACACTTCACTTTAAAAACATCATCATACGTTAGAAAATCTCTAAAATAAAATAATCATCTTTCACAGACCTCAATTGCTTGATATATCCATTTCACTGCCAATCTAAACCGACTATTAAAATGCTGTTTGGCGTCGGTGCCTATTGTCGCAAAATTATTATGGTAGTATTCACCTTAGCTTTCTTTAACTTTCTCGGAACCTCATTAATATGTCCCGGCAATCACTTAATGGCAAAGGCGTTTATAAGTATTCATGAAAGTCAAAGCATTGCAATTATTTAACGAAAATTTATGACGAGACTTCCTGAGGAAAATATCTCCCGAGTGTCGTTTTAAAATGGTGCATATTGGTATGCATGACATTGGCCAACAGTTGATATCAATTAAAATTTCTAAATAATAGTTTTAAACTATAAATATTTTGTTAATTAATCCATAAATGTCCGAAACTGTAGTCTGGGGAAAATATTTACTCGCAAAATCGTGCAATTATAATAAAAAGTAATATCCTTGTATCTTCCTTGAATAGACTGTTAACACAAATAAAGAGAGAGGGAATGTAAATGCCTCAAATAGATCATCTACAGTGGGGATGCCTCTCGGTATTCCTTTTTACAATTACCAGGAAAGTACGATCTGCGAAGATATCAATCATGTGATAGAGATTGGAGACAGGAACAGCGCGGCGTCCGCCATCATTGGAATGGAAATTAAGGTAGCCATTAATCATAATTTCTTCCCGTGCCCTTCGGTTTGCTGGCCTTGACGTTTCAATGTTTACTCCGACAGTACCTTATATCCTATTTAATTGGTTATTAAATTCAATGGTGTAAGGCTTATGAAATCATGTTTCCAGGAATTATAAAAACTATAAATTTCTCCTAACTATAGAGGTATGACCGGTGGCGTCACATATGTGAAATCTTCAGGTACTTATGGTTTGGTAAAATCTGCAAAGTTTTTCTGATTCTTCGGTTATAAAATGTTTTAATTCTGTGCGTACCTTTGCGAGAGCATTTTTACTTAGGATTTCCAGCATATCAGCTGCAATTTAATGGAAATGGACTCTAGAGTCCCACATCTCATCTACATCTACATAATACCCCGCAAACCGCCGCAAGGGCGTGTGACGGGGGGTGTTAGGTCACCAACCGTAAAAACGAAAAATACCACATGCAAAAAACAACACGGAAAATTAAACCCCAGCAGCGCACACACTCATGCAAAACTCCCACCATCCAATACTCATGCAAACACATACACTGCAAAACAACAAAAAAACTGCACCCCAGGATACAGCACGAAAGCCATCCTAAAACACGCAAGCCAGGACACAACAAGCAAGAATGTGAAACATCACTACCACATGAAAATGCACCACAAAACACTCTACCCCCCAAAGAGACAGTAAAAGGAAGGGAATGCGACCCAACGTTGCAGGTAGCAGGAATTTCCCCCCGCCGGGAGGGAAGAGGGACTGAAAGGGAAACTTAAAAACAGATGAACAGAACACGAATGATGTCATGCGGAAAGAATGGGTTATTATAACAAAACACATAAGGTTAGTGGAGGAGCATGCATTTAAGTAGAACTAATTATTTTTTAGACACTGAGGGTGGCAAGTGGAATTTTTACTATCTATAACCCTACAGTTGCTATCCCGTATTGTCCGTGGGAAGAAGGAGTCCTTGAGTCGGCTAGTCCTGGCAACTATTTCCCGAATTTTATATACATGATCCAAGCGACCAATGTATGTAGGAGTACGAATAATCTGCGAGACCTCGGTGCTGAAACATGCGGATCTGAATTTATTTAATAATTTCAATCTTGCATTGAATCGTCTCTCTTCTAATGATTCCCACCCCAAATCCATGAGCATTTCGGTAACGCTTTGCGTTTTATCGTAGGAATTTTTTACAAAACGGGCTGCCCGGCGTTGAACCTTCTCAATTTCCCGAATGAGACCTTTTTCACTCGGGTCCCACACGCTGCATGCGTATTCTAAATGAGGCCTTACAAGAGCGTGGTAACAACGTTCCTTGACCTTTGAGTCACTTTTGCCGACAATGCGTCTAATGAATCCCAATTTTTTATTTGCTTGACCGCAGACTTTACGTATGTGAGTCCCCCAAGTTGTCTTTTGTGAATGTGACACCTAGGTATTTTACCGTATCAACAACTGCTAGGTCACCTCCAGCTAATTTGTAAGCAAATCCCGTTGATCTTTTAAAGAAATTTACCACTGAACATTTATTATAATTTAGAGTCAATCCCCAGTTAGAACACCATTTAGTAATGCAATCTAAATCCTGCGCTAGAATAAAACGATCCTCATCCCCAGATATCTCCCGATAGATCACCGTGTCATCCGCGAACATCCTAATTTTACTTTTCACTTCGCGGTTCAAATCGTTAACAAAAATCAAGAAAAGCAACGGCCCGATCACACTTCCCTGAGGTACCCCCGACGTGACTCGAACGCTGTCGGAACTAGCGCCATCAAGGACTACCCTCTGTTCCCGCTCTGAAAGAAAATCTTTAACCCAGCTTATGGCGCCCTTGTTTATACCCGCGACCTTTAATTTATGAATGAGTTTACCATGTGGGACCTTATCAAAACCCATTCATAAATTAAAGGTCGTGGGTATAAACAAGGGCGCCATAAGTTGGGTTAAAGATTTTCTTTCAGAGCGGGAACAGAGGGTAGTCCTTGATGGCGCTAGTTTCGACAGCGTTCGAGTCACGTCGGGGGTACCTCAGATAAGTGTGATCGGGCCGTTACTTTTCTTGATTTTTGTTAACGATTTGAACCGCGAAGTGAAAAGTAACATTAGGATGTTTGCGGATGACACGGTGATCTATCGGGAGATATCTGGGGATGAGGATCGTTTTATTCTAGCGCAGGATTTAGATTGCATTACTAAATGGTGTTCTAACTGGGGATTGACTCTAAATTATAATAAATGTTCAGTGGTAAATTTCTTTAAAAGATCAACGGGATTTGCTTACAAATTAGCTGGAGGTGACCTAGCAGTTGTTGATACGGTAAAATACATAGGTGTCACATTCACCAAAGACTTAACTTGGGGGGCTCACATACGTAAAGTCTGCGGTCAAGCATATAAAAAATTGGGATTCATTAGACGCATTGTCGGCAAAAGTGACTCGAAAGTCAAGGAACGTTGTTACCACGCTCTTGTAAGGCCTCATTTAGAATACGCATGCAGCGTGTGGGATCCGAGTGAAAAAGGTCTCATTCGGGAAATTGAGAAGGTTCAACGCCGGGCAGCCCGTTTTGTAAAAAATTCCTACGATAAAACGCAAAGCGTCACCGAAATGCTCATGGATTTGGGGTGGGAATCATTGGCTGAGAGACGATTCAATGCAAGATTGAAATTATTAAATAAATTTAGATCCGCATGTTTCAGCACCGAGGTCTCGCAAATTACTCGTACTCCTACATACATTGGTCGCTTGGATCATGCATATAAAATTCGGGAAATAGAGGCCAGAACTAGCCGACTCAAGGACTCCTTCTTCCCACGGACAATACGGGATAGCAACTGCAGGGTTACAGATAGCAAAAATTCCACTTGCCACCCTCAGCGTCTAAAAAATAATTAGTTGTATTTAAATGCATGCTCTTCCACTAACCTTATGTGTTTTGCTATAATAACCCATTCTTTCCGAATGACTTCATTCATGTTCTGTTCATCTGTTTTTAAGTTTCCCTTTCAATCCCTCGTCCCTCTCCGCGGGGGCAAATTCCTACTACCTGCAACGTTGGGTCGCATTCCCTGCCATTTAGAGACTCTTTGGGGGTAGAGTGTTTCGTGGTGCATTTTCATGTGGTAGTGATGTTTCAATTTCTTGCTTGTTGTGTCCTGGCTTCCGTGTTGTAGGATGTCTTTCGTGCTGCATCATGGGGTGCAGTTTTTTAGTTGTTTTGCGGTATATGTGTTTGCATGAGTATTGGATGAAGGGATTTTTGCATGAGTGTGTGCGCTGCTGTGGGTGTAATTTTCCGTGTTGTTTTTTTGCATGTGGTATTTTTCTTTTTTACGGTTGGTGACCTAACACCCCCCGCCACACGCCCTTGCGGTGGCTTGCGGGGTATTATGTAGATGTAGATGTAGAGATAGGTTAATTAATACGCCTGCTTATTCCGTTGCTTTATGAAAGGATCGCTCGGATTAGCACTTGTTGCAGAGAAGACAATGGATTCCCTCTTTGCGTAGGAAAAAATCCGATATCCGACTTCCCATACATGTTAGCTAAGATTCGATGTTCATACGAGTATTCTACTTATCTACATCTACTTAATACCCGCAAGCCGCCGAAAGGGCGTGTGGCGGGTGGTGTTAGGGCACCACCCGTAATTAAGAAAGAAAAAAAAACGCATGCAAAAGCCACAAATGTATACAATCCACAAACAAAACATGGTATACATTCATGCAAGAACACTTACACCCCACACACATGCAAACACTCAAACTACCAACTTACATACACTTATGTATTCGCAATGTTTAATTATGTTCCGACTTGTAAATTAAATGTTTTTAATATTTCTTAAGTGTCTTCGGTTTCTTACTACGATATTATGATTTCTGATTCTTCGGAGCAAGAACGAATATTTTTATCTATCTGTCCTGGAATCTATCTCCCTTATTTTATCTTTGTGTCCTGACCTACCGAAGTAGTGTGGGGCCATTATAATTACGTTATTGTCATCTCCAAACTCGTTTGTTCTGAATTTGCGAGAATAAGGAACCTAAATGGTACAACGGGAAAGTCAGATCGGCATTAAGAAGGCAAAGAAGGCTACAGCTAGATTTTAAAAAGACTTGAAAAAGTGACGATATAGGTGGTGGCCGACTAGGGCATCGGCAAGTCTTCCAATAGCATCCATAATCCTAACTCATGACGCCTACATCTACTTAATACCCCGCAAGCCGCCTCGCTTGTTCTCTAGGTATTTCAAGTGGCTCCCAGCCTAAATCCCCTAAAAGATCTGCCACACTTGTGTTCTTATTATTTCAATTTTAATGAATCTGGCGAATTTTCTCTGGCTTTTATCTAATTCTAATTTGCCAAATTTTCTCCGAAGGATCCCAAATACTTACGGAATATTCCAAATGAGTTCTAACTAGAGCAAATTAACACCTATCTTTAAGTTTTTCATTACCCGCGAAGGCATCATCGGGAACCTCTCGAAGACATGTCGTCACGGCCTCTTTGACGGCGTCCAAAGTCCCGTATCGCGTTCCTTTCAAACTCCTCTTTTTCTTCGGGAACAGAAAGAAGTCCGGTGGTGCCAAGTCCGGGCTGTAGGGCGGGTGCGGCAGTGTTGCCACGCCGTGCTTGGCCAAGAAGTCCGACACGACAAGCGCGGTGTGAGACGGCGCATTGTCATGATGCAGCCGCCAGATGTTTTTGATCGCTGGCCGGACGCGGGCGACTCGTTTTCGAAGCCTGTCGAGCATTACACTGCTCTGCTATATTCAGAACACTAAGACGACGATCAGAGTTCAGTACTTCGCGAACTTTTCGCACATTTTCGTCGGTGAGTGTCGTTGATGGGCGTCCAGGCCGTGGTTCGTCGTCGACCTCTTCTCTGCCGTCCACGAACATCTTGTGCCACCGAAAGATCATGTTTCTGGACATGGCTGACTCCCCGTAAGCCTGGTTAATCATACCGACAGTTTCGGTAGAAGATTTCCCAAGCTTTACCGCAAATTTGATGGAATAACGCTGCTCCAAAAACTTCGGCATCGCGTTCCGTGACGTGGGTCGAGCGTGGAGGTTCGCGTTAACAGAGCTCCTCACTACACCACAGCTCAGAGCCGACTGCCTTTTTCAGCGTCGCTTGCCAACATACCCCCCTCCAATCGCAGCCCGTCAGAGCGGTGCTGGGCGCGCCTGGAGCGGCGGGAAAAAATCAGTACACTTATTTTCCGGAAGAACCCTGTAGGTACAAATACTCATTCTTTCCCTGAACAATCAGAAATCATAATAGTAAGAAACCGAAGTAACTTTAGAAATATTGAAAACATTGAATTTACAAGTCGGAGCAAAGTTAAACACTGCAAAGCTGTTAGGTATACTTTCAGGTGCATGTGAATGTAAGATGTAGATTGAGTGTTTGCATGTGTGTGGGATGTAGGTGTTCATGCATAAATATATGCCATGTTTTTTTTTGTGGATGCATGATTTTGTGGTTATCGCATGCGGTTTTTTTTCTTTTCTAAATTACGGGTGGTGTACTAACACCCCCCGCCACACGCCCTAGCGGCGGCTTGCGGGGAATTAAGTAGATGTAGATGTATTACATTTCCCCACCACCCGTTGACTTAAAAGATTCTTGATTGCACCTCAGGTTTTTTTTCAATGGTAGGAACTTTTTATGATAATTCTACATCTACATCTACTTAATACCCCGCAAGCCGCTGCAAGGGCGTGTGGCGGGGGTGCTAGGACACCACCCGCAATTTAGAAAAGAAAAAGAAAAAAAAACCGCATGCAATGGCCACAAAATCACATATCCACAAAAAAAACATGGCATACATACATGCATGAACACTTACACCCCACACACATGCAAACAATCAATCTACATCTTACATACGCATGCACCTGAAAGTATACCTAACAGCTTTGCAGTGTTTAACTTTGCTCCGACTTGTAAATTCAATGTTTTCAAGCATTTTCTAGCAGAATTGTTTGCTTCCCCCTGTTCGAAGGTGAGGCGAATTTCTAAATAAATGAAAAATCTAATGTGGTATGTTGATGACGATTAATAGTATAATTTTCACTGGCTCCTGGAACGATTCATTCAAGTAGACTCCATTAAAGATTCTTATTTGGATTGAAAAAGTGACAATTTTGTAACAATATTTGTTATCTGGCAACGTACTGAAACCCATAGAAGTGTAAGAGTTACTTAAAGACTCAAGGACTCCTTCTTCCCACGGACAATACGGGATAGCAACTGCAGGGTTATAGATAGCAAAAATTCCACTTGCCACCCTCAGCGTCTAAAAAATAATTAGTTGTATTTAAATGCATGCTCTTCCACTAACCTTATGTGTTTTGCTGTAATAACCCATTCTTTCCGAATGACCTCATTCGTGTTCTGTTCATCTGTTTTTAAGTTTCCCTTTCAATCCCTCGTCCCTCTCCGCGGGGGGAAATTCCTGCTACCTGCAACGTTGGGTCGCATTTCCTGCCTTTTACAGACTCTTGGGGATAGAGTGTTTCGTGGTGCATTTTCATGTGGTGTTTCAATTTCTTGCTTGTTTTGTCCTGGCTTGCGTGTTGTTGGATGGCTTTCGTGCTGCATCATGAGGTGCAGTTTTTTAGTTGTTTTGCGGTATATGTGTTTGCATGAGTATTGGATAAAGGGATTTTTGCATGAGTGTGTGCGCTGCTGTGGGTGTAATTTTCCGTGTTGTTTTTTTGCATGTGGTATTTTTCTTTTTTACGGTTGGTGACCTAACACCCCCCGCCACACGCCCTTGCGGCGGCTTGCGGGGTATTATGTAGATGTAGATGTAGATGAAAGAAAAAAGCATTATTCAGTGCTACAATCTATTATTATTCATTGCTTTTTATTTCTCAATTTCTGAGGCTACAGCTAAATAAAAACCATTAACATTAACTTAAAACATTTTGTTTTTAATATATATGGCTATACATTTTTGTAAAACTTATAAATGGGTGTGTATTGTTTGAATGACAGTTTACAGCCTTCACACGCATGGTGGATTTCACTTTACTTAATTCTACATCTACATCTACTTAATACCCCGCAAGCCGCCGCAAGGGCGTGTGGCGGGGGGTGTTACGACACCATCCGTAATTTAGAAAAGAAAAATAAACCGCATGGAAAAACCACAAAATCATACATCCACAAAAAAAAAATGGCATATATTCATGCAAGAACGCTTACACCCCACACACATGCAAACACTCAAAGTACGAACTAACATACACATGCACCTGAAAGTATACCTAACAGCTTTAACTTTGCTCCGACTTGTAAATTCAACGTTTTTAATATTTCTAAAGTGACTTCGGTTTCTTACTATTATAATTTCTGATTGTTCGGGGAAAGAATGAGTATTTGTACCTAACTGTCCTGGAATCTATCTCCCTTAGTTTATCTTTGTGGTGTGATCTACCGAAGTAGTGTGGGGCCATTATAATTCCTTCAGTGTCATAGTTAAACTCGTTTGTTCTGAACCTTTCTAAAAGTCTAAGCCTCGCTTGTTCTCTCCGTACTTCAAGTGGTTCCCAGCCTAAATCCCCTAGGAGACCTGTCACACTTGTGTTCTTATCATAACAATTTTTAACGAATCTAGCGGATTTTCTAGGGACTTTATCTAATTCTTTTTGCCAAATTTTCTCCCAAGGATCCCAAATACTTGCGGCATATTCCAAATGAGGTCTAACTAGAGCGAAATAACACCTCTCTTTAACTTTTTCATTACATTTCCCCACCACCCGTTTAATGAAGCCAAGTTTCTTTAAAGCTGATCCGCATATTGTCATGATATGTGCTCCCCATGAAAGGTGTGGTGTTAGAACAACCCCCAAATATTTAACTTGATTTGCCGTAGTCAATACTGAACCCTCTATTTTGTAGTTTATATCCTGTTCCTCGCTTCCTTTGTTCCAAAATTTCAAAACTGCGCATTTATCTATATTAAGTGTTAATCCCCATTTATTGCACCAAAATTCATAATTAATATACTAGTAGTTCATCTCAGCTGACAATTGTTTAAGAAGTATGCATTAATTATGCCACCTCAACTGTTTTAAGTCGTTAGCAATGCTAAGGTAATATATTAATCTACGTTAAGTTAATTGGGCAGCATGGAAGCTACTGGAATTGCCTCTCTGCCTAAGAAAATATTCATTTTCAAAGGGAAGAATACTAGTTATTCTCCACCTAACTTTTATTTGGCAAAACAGGTACTGAGATGCCTGAGACGCTTATGCGTTGAAACCAGTTGTGCTAAATAAAAATTTTTGTGGAAAATACCTAGTATTCATCTTTCAGTGGATATTTTTCTCAATTAAAAGTGCTAGTTTTATCACTGATTGTGCGCGATCCCACACTTGAATTTTGGAAAAAAATCATCATGCCTCGACCGCTGGAATAATTGGACGAGCATGAAGATGACCAGAATTTCCTTCGACTTCCGCCCAACTCCGCCAACCGCATGGAGGAGGATGTTCCGCTCTTTCCTCCTCTCTCTCCCTTTCTCCGTTTCCTCCTCCTCTTTCCGGAGCGTCTAAGCATTCATTCATTGATGAGGAAAAAGTCGTGAACTACGCGACGAGCGAGTGTTCCCTCCCGTGTTTGCGTTCTCGGAAGCAGCGTCGTGTTTTCTTACAAGTCGTGAGAAAAGAAGTTCCCGGTTCGAACCCCACTGAGAACTTTGACGACTCCCTTCCGAGTGTCCGTCGAGGGATAAGTTTCGGAAACCCTCCGAACGTCGCAGGAGAATGGATTTTTGTCCCTCGCCACTTCCCTCCCGGGCGTCGATCAATCAATCAGGTCCTCCGCGGAGGTGGGCAACGGACAGGTCAAGAAAGGGCGCATTGGGGAAGGGGGGGGAGAGAAAAGGGAGGAGAGATTTGTGGGATTTTTGGGAGGAAAATGGGGGCGCAGACAAGAAGGGGGTTGTAAGGAGTATACGGGGGAGGGGGAGATGTTGGTGTACGAGGGGGGAAGTGCGCAGGGATCCATTGCGGGCGACAACACATTGGGGGAAGGAAGGAAGAGTTACGCCATGCAGGCGGATGGCGTCCCGCGGTGTTGTTTGCAGGCGCTAGCGGACGGGTATTTTCCACATTCTGCCCCCTCCCATCCCCCAGCCCTGCTCCCTCCTCTTCCGCCGTCTCCCCTTCAGCGCAGTCGTACTCACCTCCCGCGGTGTCACCCTGCTGCACAATGGTCTTCTAACCTCCACACATACACACACACGGTCCCATCCAGCGTCATCCCTCCTCCGCTCCTTCCATTCCCGCAGTCGCCCGCGTACGGTAGCCCGGGCCAATTCGCCAAAAAGCGATGAGGAGCAGAAAGAGCGTTTGTCCCGGCAGCAGCTTCCTCGGGGGAAATCCATTCATCCTTCGCTCCCTTACCCTCTCTTCACCCCACCCTCGAGATCCTGCTCCACCCAATTCTAGAATGCCGACAACCTTCAGGACTCCCTCAGTCAATCCGCGCAAATTTCCTCCCTCCCAGACGTCGGAGGAGGTGAGTTGGATTCCGTTTCACAAAGCTACAAGCATGTCATTTTACAAATCGTGTAGGAACAATCGAGATCTTAATGAGGAACATTCTGAGCCACGGGGGAAACGAAGTTATAATTGAGTGTTGGTACTCGGAGGAAATGATGAGAACTTAGTGCATTCGACGTAATGATTTTTATTGATTAGACTTTAACTGTTAATCTTCAGGAAAGATTATTCACACAAATTGTCAAAACCAACGTTGAATTAATAAAAAAAACAATTAAGTGGGATTAAAAAAGTTCTTGTCATTACCCATTTCCTTCATAATGCATTGCTTCCTTAAAATAACGCCGAAATAAGTTGCCTCCGCGGATAGTTAGTGCTCTCAGTGGAATATAAAGGCTAAGTAAACTACCAGGGCTAATACATTCACTTCTTGGTTCGACAAACGGGCCCCCGTATTCTCCCTAGAAGGAATGTATACAGGTGTATACAAAGACAAACATTTGATGTTTTACTCAATTATTGCATGAGTGCAATTCTTTTGATGTACATATATGTCTGCATACGTATGTTTTTTATTGGCTGACATACGCCCTTACGGCAGGTCTCCGTGAATTGTGTAGATGTAAATGCATCTGATGCACGTGCCTGTTTCCATAGGTTGGCTAAGCCCGCAAAATTTTCATCTGAGGTTTTATGGTTCAAATGGTTTCCATTTAAGTCTACGTAAACGTCATTACTTTAGCATTAAAAACCCGCATGTAAAAGATTACCCAATGTACCCAGCAGTGTGCGCTGCTGTGGGTGTAATTTTCCGTGTTGTTTTTTTGCATGTGGTATTTTTCTTTTTTACGGTTGGTGACCTAACACCCCCCGCCACACGCCCTTGCGGCGGCTTGCGGGGTATTATGTAGATGTAGATGTATTTTAATGTGCTAGTTAAGTTTATTTTCCTACCTTATTTTATCATGATACTTTTCAATACTTTTACCGGTCCCAGTGGTCATATTGGTAATACGTTGGGTTGGTTATCCCTATGTTGAGAGTCCGAATTCCGCTTTATGCATGGCTATTGTATCATTCTTAGTATTAGTTGCCTATGATATAAAATACGACATAGCCTTAGATGTAGTTGGATCACCGAAAACCGTAAACTACTACAGCTGCTAGTTTATTCATTCTTGTACTTAATAACAGGATCAAATGTAAAAGTAAGTAATATCCTCTATTTGAGCAAATCTCTGGAATAGGAGTTTACCGTGGGGTTGGCTCGTTCAAAAATAAACTTCAACCGTTTAATTATACTGAAATCTTCCAGCTCCAGTATAATTACTTCAATTCAGAATGTGTTTCGAATCATTAGTAGCCAAATACGTGCAGTAGCACTTTTTGACCATTATTTTGGAGGGATGTCAATGATCAATGATGGCAAATAATGTTCCCATTTTTCCAACATCAGAGGCCCTTTTTAACAGTTTTCCATCAGTTAAAACTTCTTTATTACTGACCCGGTCATACCGACGATTTGGTCGGTTTTAAAAAAAATATGATTTTAAATGAGTGAAAAGTGTTACTACTTGGGAATTATTGTGTCCCAATCCTAAAAACTCACTTTCGGAACTACGCAACTTCGTGTTTGGATGTTCGTGATCATTTTTCGAGTCTCAAAGAAATAATTTTGCATGAGTATGACTTCTGGCTTACATTTCATTATAGATAAGCTAATATCCCACGCCAGTCTTTTTCCAGTTATTAATAGCCATTATTTGTATATAATTTGCCTCACAAACATCCTGAAAGCTTTTCTCCATATTTTCTTTCACTCCTCCATTTCAGGTTTATTCTTGTGAGCAATAACTCTCTCTCTGACTGCTTCGAATAACGATCCGTTTTATGTTAGTTGCCATCCATATCCACCACCCTGATATTCATTGATTTCCAAGTCCTCTCAACCTTTTTACTTTTCCTTCACCAAGAGCTTTTTTATTCTCTCCACCCGACGACACAATAATACATTTGACGCTTATGCATTTTTTGGAGATTTTATTTATATTTGTTCATAGAATCCCACATCCATTACCTACTAGATGACGAAACCGCAAGCGCCTTGAAAGTAGAGGGAGGGAGATAGATTCCAGTACAGATAGATACGAATACTCATTCTTTCCTCGAAAAATTGGAAATCATAATTTAAGAAATCGAAGCCACTCTAGAAATATTAAAAACACTGAATTTACAAGTCAGAACAAAATTAAATATTCATACTAAAAGGAAAGACTTGTACTTTTCCACAGATTTTATTAGATGGTACAACGCGTTTCACCGACTTGCGGCATCATCAGGTACGATATCAGGTGCCTGATGATGCCGCAAGTCGGTGAGACGCGTTGTACCATATAATAAAATCTGTGGAAAAGTACAAGTCTTTCTTTTTAGTATGGATATTAAATATTTACACGAAGTGAAGCCTGAAACAATAGAATAAAATTAAATATTGCAAAGATATTAGGTATATTTACAGGTGCATATGTATGTTAGTTGTATTACGTAGTAGTTAGTATTGCGGTTTTTTTTCTTTCTTAATTACCGGTGATGTCCTAACACCCCCGGTAGATGTAGAAAGTGCTAATACCTGTCCACGGGAATTAGTAACCTCGCCTTCCCATGTGCTTTTCACGAGTCATTGTCGTCGTTCTAAGATTAAATTAAAAATGATGCGTGGTGTGGCCGGCAGAGTGATGTTTTTATGTCACTCCGATAAAGAAACCTTAGGTAAAGAAGTGAAGACTTAAAACGGTGTGCAATTCTAGATTTCAGGTTATGGTGGTGCTTCCATTGTTCCATCTACAGTTGACCAATATTTTTGGGGAGAGTGCCGGAAAATATGCTAATACGGTTTTGCTCAACAATTCCGTGTTTTCTCTTGCATAGGTTGGGATGTTACGTGTTGCGTGACGACTTTAATCTTCAAAATTAATTCATAGGTCTTGCTGGTTGATACACACCAGGGATACAAAATAATTACATTATTATTCAGAGGGCCAAAATAAAATGATAAACCTCCACCGCAAAATTAAAAATCACAACAGTTTGCCAGCACTTCTGGACACAAGGCTTAAACAGTAAGCATGGATTTGCATTCTCCCCACCCCCTTCACTCCATTCTCTCCTCCGATTTCGCAGTCACCTTCCTTTTCTCTTTCACTCTATCCTTCTGATCTCCCTTCGCCCCGTTTAACTCTCTCGCCTCACCCTTTCCCCCCTCCCTCTCCTTCTCACGTCCGCCTGGGTGACCGCAAGCCCACCCCAACACGCCCGGCCCCTTTCGAACCGCCCAAGCTCTTTTGTCTCTGCGCCTCGCTCTGTCCTCTGCTTTCCATTCACTACCCCAATTTTTCAAAGCGTAGGGCGGGTTTTATTTTATTTTTTTCCACAGGGTGACCAGGGGGAGATTATTCCCCTATCCTCGCTCTCGAGCGTCAAGAGTTGCGCATGTCAATGGATTGCCCGTCGTAGCTCTATCAAATAGCTACCATACGGTAGCGTCCCCATGGTTACGGTCAGGAGCTGTCAATAAATTACGTCACACTACCTTTTGTGCAATCCAAACCTACCTCACCCCCAATCCATTTTGGCCCCATCACTTTGTTACTAATTGTAAACGCTTCCTAATGTATTGTTACATCTGCCCCTTTGACCTTGATCCAAAGTTTTTCTTAATTTGAATAAATGCTGACCAATGTCCGATGCCCTCTCGGTTCCAGCTCGCTCTGAATTACGCCAAGGCCCAGTATCTTAATCATAGGACAGCCGTGTCTATCGATGATAGTCAAACAGAGAAAAGAGTCCCGGGCGAAAAGCATCAGGATTTGTTTTATTTGGCCTCTCCGGTGGATGAGTTCAACCCACGACATAATACATCTATAATAGACGTTCTATTGGGTGGCATCAGAGTATACGCTTGCAATGCGAGATGCGAATCTGACACCATCGGGTTATCCGACAACCGCGATCTACTGGGTCAGGCTTCCATCATGAAATGATGTTATTTTTTTATTACTATCAATGTCTGGCTAATTTTCGTTATGTCCGTTCTTGAGTGAATTAAAATGAGCTATGCTTGGATAAAATCCTCCGTCACTAGTCACCAATGGATTCCCGTCCTCAAGAAACAGAAATCATCATTTTACTTCAAATTAAACGTAATATCTTAAGATTTGGGTATATATTTGATGCGTTATTTTCTTTGGTAATTGCATTTCATGATTATTTTTTATAGATTTTCAACACGTCTTCATGAAATGCTGGTTTCATAGCTGTCTTTTAGTGAATAGATAATGCTTTTCAACTCTTGGTACATTTCTTCTGGTAACTGAGATGAGCAGTAAACTTGCTCCTTCGCTTTGTGCTCCATTCGACTAAAAGAGTTCACAGGTTTCATTGTTGGTAGCACTTGTCTTGACTGATCTATCAGTTTCTTCATCTTTATCTACATAATACCCCGCAAGCCGCCGCAAGGGCGTGTGGAGGGGGGTGTTAGGACACCACCCGTAATTTAGAAAAGAAAAAAAACCTCATGCAAAGACCCCGAATTCATACATCCGCAAAAAAACATGGTATACATTCATGCAAGAACACTTACACCTCACACGCATGCAAACACTCAAACTACCAACTAACATACACATGCAACTGAAAGTACACTTAACATATTTGCAATGTTTAATTTTGTTCCGACTTTTAAATTCAATGTTTTTAATATATCTAAAGTAACTTCGGTTTCTTACAATTATTATTTCTAATTGTTTGGGGAAATAATGAGTATTTTTATCTATCTGTAGTCCCGCCTAGGAGCGTTTTCCTCCTCCAAGGGCTTTCATTTGTCTTCAATGTGATGTTTATTGGTTTGGTGGAAGAAGGGTGTATAGAGTCCCAATATTACTCCAATTAGCAGTCGTTAAATAAATGATTAATTAACAAAAAGTTCTTATCCAAAGCAGGGGACGTGGGAGTCTAGGGGTAGAGTTTTAAACTACTGACCCGAGGTCCCAGGTTCAACTCGCGGGCAGGCCTCTTTGGACACCCTCGGCTTCATCTACATCTACTCAATACCCCGCAAGCCGCCGCAAGGGCGTGTGGCGGGGGGTGCTAGGACACCACCCATAATTTAGAAAAGAAAAATAATTAAAAAAAAATCGCATGCAATAACGACAAAATCATATATAAAAAAAAAACATGGCATACATTCATGCATGAACACTTACACCCCACACACATGCAAACACTCAAACTACCAACTAACATACACATGCACCTGAAAGTATACCTAACATCTCTATAGTGTTTAATTTTGTTCCGACTTGTAAATTCAAAGTTTTTAATATTTCTAAAGTGACTTCGGTTTCTTGCTATTATGATTACTGATTGTTCGGGGAAAGAATGAGTATTTGTACCTATCTGTCTTGGAATCTATCTCCCTTAGTTTATCTTTGTGGTCTGATCTACCTAAGTAGTGTGGGGCCATTATAATTCCTTCAGTGTCATATTTAAACTCGTTTGTTCTGAACCTTTCTAAAAGTCTAAGCCTCGCTTGTTCTCTCCGCACTTCAAGTGGTTCCCAGCCTAAATCCCCTAAGAGACCTGTCACACTTGTGTTTTTATCATAACAATTTTTAACAAATCTAGCGGATTTTCTCTGGACTTTATCTAATTCTTTTTGCCAAATTTTCTCCCACGGATCCCAAATACTTGCGGCATATTCCAAATGAGGTCTAACTAGAGCAAAATAACACCTCTCTTTAACTTTTTCATTACATTTCCCCACCACCCGTTTTATGAAGCCAAGTTTCTTTAAAGCTGATCCGCATATTGTCCTGATATGTGCTCCCCATGAAAGGCGTGGTGTTAGAACAACCCCCAAATATTTAACTTGATTTGCCGTAGTCAATACTGAACCCTCTATTTTGTAGTTTATATCCTGTTCCTCGCTTCCTTTATTCCAAAATTTCAAAACTGCACATTTATCTATATTAAGTGTTAATCCCCATTTATTGCACCATCCCGAGATATTGTCTAAGTCTCTAGAGAGTAGCTCGCGATCTAGTTGGCTCCTTATTTCCCTGTATATCACCGTGTCGTCAGCAAATAACCTTAGATTGCTACTAACGTGTGTGCTTAAGTCATTTATGTATATTAAGAACAGAAGAGGCCCTATTACACTTCCCTGGGGGACGCCCGAAGTAACATCTCTCTCCGTTGAGCACAACCCATCTATGACTACTATTTGTTTGCGGTTTGACAAGAAGTCCCTAATCCAATTAATTATTTTCTCATTGATCCCATAGTATTTAAGTTTGTGTAACAATTTATTGTGTGGGACTTTGTCGAAGGCTTTTTTGAAATCCAGGAATACTGCATCGACTTGGGTGTTGTTTTCTCCCGATCTAAGTATATCGTGAATGAAGAGACCAAGTTGTGTTTCGCAAGATCTGCTTTTCCTAAATCCGTGCTGGTTGTGGATTAGTATTTTCCTACTATCAAGAAATTTCATAATGTTAGTGACAATAACGTGTTCCAATATTTTACAAGAGATCGATGTTAAAGAAATGGGTCGGTAATTGGTTGGTTTATCCCTATCGCCGCCTTTATAGATGGGAGTTATATGGGCTAGCTTCCAGTCGCGAGGCACTGAGCCTTCTTCTATCGATTTTAGAAAAACAATATGTAAAAATGGGGCAATGTCGTCAGCTAATTCCTTTAATATTCTAGCAGGTATTTCTTCCGGACCAGGTGCCTTGTGTGCTTTGATACTACGGAGCAGATGTACTATTCCCTGCTTGGTCAGTGTAAGATCGCTCATGTGTTCCCCGGGTGGGTGTGGAGGATCGTTTGGTGCGTTTGTGTTTTTGTTGTAGACGCTCTGGAAAAAATGGTTTAAAATGTTTGCCTTTTTCACGCTATCTGTAATGATTTCTCCATTTTCCGTCTTCAAAGAGTGAACAGTGGGACGTTTACCCTGTATTTCCCTAACATAGGACCAGAATGACTTTGGATTTTCCTCAAGATATTCGCTTAGCATTTTAGATTTAAAAGAGTGTAGTGCTGTGCGCATAATACTTTTCGTCTTACTACGACATTCTTTTAGTAGCTGTTTGGTTGTATTCACAAAACTTATATCGTCACTTTTTAAACTCTTTTTGAAATTTGACTGTAGCTTTCTTTGCCTTCTTAATGCCGATCTGACTTCCCCGTTGTACCATCTAGGTTCCTTACTGTCGCATTTGAGTTTGGACGGGATGTACGTCTTTATTCCTTCGCGTAAAATATTTAAGAAATAATTCCAAGTGTTCTCTGTATTTGTTGTCAGTGTTTTTGTCTTGTATTCCGGTAATTTTATCTTTAAATATTCTCTTAGTCCGTTAAAATTTGCCTTGTTGTATAGGTATATTTTACGCTTTTCTTTGTTTATTTTGACGAACTTAGTTTTTAACTCCACAAGAATAGCCTTATGGTCACTGATTCCGTCTATTATTTCAATGTTAGTAATGATTTCGGGCATAGAAGTCGCAAAGATGTCTAGTATGCTTTGGCCCCGTGTTGGTGATTTAACTATTTGTTCTAAGGAGTGTTTTGTGAATATATGAAGGAGTTCTTGGCATGAATCTCTGTTTTTGGCAGATTTTCCCACGCAGTAGTTTTCCCAGTCAATTGACGGTAGATTTGTGTCACCAGCGATTATAGTAATACTGTTGCTTTGTCTGCTGCTGATAGTGGATATTTGTTCGTCGAGCTTGTGTAGGACATCTGTGTTAGAATCTGGGGGTCTATAAAATGAACACACGTATAGGCTTCTGCCGTTGTAGTCCTTAATGTTGCACCAAACGCTTTCTATGTCATCTACGTCGCATTCATATCGTTGGCTACTAAGATGTGACTTTACTGCAATGAATACTCCCCCACCCAACCTATTTGGTCTGTCCCTTCTGTAAATTGTGAAGCCGTTTGGAAAAACCTCATTGTTTGCTGTATCTCCCGTGAGCCAACTTTCTGTTCCAACTACTATGTCTGCGTTTGTACTGACAAAAATATGTTCAATATCCGATATTTTGTTTCTAATGCTACGGCAATTTAATGTTATAATTTTAATATGGCTAATAACTTCTTGTTTTTCGGTTTTATGTACGCTAACAAAACTGTTTTGAGACGATTCGTGGTGAACAGAGACAAAAGAATTACATTCACTTGCATTGCTATCTGTTATGTATGTAGAGGCACCAATTTTATTAAATTTACGTGGGTTATATGTTGTTTTAACGCAAGTGCTTGTTTGTTCAATATTTTTGGGGATTTGAGAGGCATTACCTGAACTGAATTGACAAAAAGCGCTGGATTCTACTTTATTTTTCCCAATATATGACCTTCACTTCACTTCGCTTCACGCGAGTTGTGTGATTTTTCTGATACCAGAACTTTCTGTTCAACCATATGCAGCACAGGAAGAGATAATCACCCGACCCGCCCCATACCCTGATGTGTGAATTTCACACGCCGTTGGGTTTAGTATTGGGTGAACTCTACTACGTGAACTTTACGGGTGGTGACCTAACACCCCCCGCCACACGCCCTTGCGGCGGCTTCCGGGGTATTATGTAGATATAGATAGAACTCTACCGACATTTATCAATTAGACCTTCGGGTTGATGACTTTGTTCATGGTATTGTATATAAAGAAAATAATAGGAATTTCTTCAAATTCATTCGTTCGGGGATTCTTTAAAATTCGGAACCAGTGAACAATGCAGAACAGATAGGGTTTACCTAACAAAGTTGTAATTTAAATGTAGAATACGTGTATAGCTGAATTTCATATGAGGTTTCCATAGAATTTGCAATTGCATTGCTTTGGTCTCTCAGACTGTATGTCGCAGGGCCCCTTTATCTAGATCCTTAGGAGTATATAGTGTCGGACAATGGTCCGATGAAACTAATCTCCCAAGACTCATAAACAAAAGGTGTTTCGTGCGCAAATACGGACTTCTGTTTCATTTTTAATTTGAAATAATTTTCCTCTGCAAAGTGCTACTTGGTTTCGTTGCCGTTTTCAACTGCTCCGATCACCCTCCTTCCCTTTGTTTCCGTCCTCGGCAGTCCTCTTCCCAATCGCTCTCCGCCTCGGTCGCCACAATCCCCTTAACACGGAATCAATGGTCACGACTCACGCCTTTGTTCTCCCCCTTTGTCGCCCACACTCGTTCACACGGATTCCCCCGCTGAGGGACCGCCGCGGGACTTTCTCTCTCCCCCCCCCCTTCTGCCCCCTCCTGTTTCTCTCTTGCCCGCGCTCTCTCCTCATCCCTTTGTTCCTCCTTCCTCGTCTGTCCATCCCGCCTATCTGTCACGCACGCTCACAGGAGGAAGACGCATCTCTCTGCTAGAGCTCCCACGCTCAGCACGTTTGGTAGCCGCTCCCACTGCGTCGTCGACAGGTTGAGGTGAGGCATTCCCCTGGTGTCCTTTCCCTTTCCTCCCACCTTACGTCCTGGGTAATTCTCCTTCACCCTCATCCTCCGACTCCCTGAGAAGCGTACACTTCCTCCTTCACATAGGATATTCTTACCACCACCTTTAATTTTTCCCAGGTGCCCGCTATAGTTAAAAGATTCTCTTCTTCTTCGCTTATCCATCCCGCTATATGATCTGATCACCTTCCAAAGTGTGGAAAGAGTAAGCTTAGGACCATCTACATCCACCTACATTTACATAATGCCCTGCAATACCCCGTAAGGGCATGTGGCGGGGTATCTTAGGTCACCAGCCTTAAATGAGCAATCTTCCGTGCTGATCGTTACTTAAGAAGTTATTTCAGTCGAGATAACCCGTCATCGAATTGACAATAATGTGCTCCAAAATTGTGAAACAAATCAACACGAGGGAAATTTGGCCAACCCGTAGGGACTATGCACTCAGTGAGGGATTTGTTAAATATTACTTGGAAATACGACGCGATATTAGGAAATAATTGTTTTAACACACTAGTCGGTATATTTTCGGGACCCGTGGATAGGGTTAAATTTCGTTAAATAATTAGACAATTCCTTTTTCGTCCGCTGTTACATCATCCATTAGTATGGTAATTTGGTTATCGGGGAGTTTCTCGTTGGCAACTCGCAATTCGGAGACAGATACTTATAGAATAGACCTTACAGATAACATTAATATATTTCATTCATTATAGATAATACGAGCATAGCTCGTATACCGGTTGAGGTAGGTTTTGGATGAACACAAGCTAAAAAACAACTTCAACTCCATATAATTAATTCTCTCATCCCTTCATTCCATCTAACATTCATTTCCTATACCTGCCCCTTCCTCGTTTGCCTAGCATTCTCTCCTCAATCACAGTCTTCGACATTCCATTACCAATAAGTATGCTTTGGATCCATTTTTCCTCTCTCCTTATGGTTTCTCCCAACAAATCCCTCTCCTCCACCACCATACCTACTACTTCCTCGTTTGTTTTCCTATCTGTTGACTTCACCTTTAAAATCCTCCTCCACACCCACATTTCAAAAGCCTTTCAATCTACACCTATCATCCTGCTTTAATGGCCATTTTTCTGCCGTGGCGGCGCACACACATAGGCGTAAATGTCAGCGGGAAACAGTTTTAAGATAAAGTAAATTTAATCCACTACTGATGTTCTCAGGTATCTTTCATATGAGGGGATAGGTCCTAAATGAGATTCACAGTAAACTTTTTATTTTGACGATTTTAAAAATATTTTTTTTTAATCCGGTCCTTAGATTTATCCACCACTCTACGAATTAGGGGATAATTACTCGTAGACGGTGGAGAAAATGTCACTCATAAGATTGGTGAGCAATTTTAATTCTTTAGTACTAGTACAGATGATCGTTTTATTAAGTAAACTATCGGCCTAGCAACAAATTCATTCCCCTTCAGACCAGCTTTAGCTTTTCAGAGTATATTGCCACTTTTTGAACTATTTGCTTTCATTAATTTTTTTAAGGACATCAATTTCATGTATGTTTGGATCGGGATGGTACGGTGGCTAATACACTTATTTACCACCCTGAGGGCCCGGGTTCGAATCCTGAAGACAACAGATTTTTTCAGTTGTATCCCGATCCTTATATACCGGTGGTATACGGACCCATTGGGGCCTTTAGTTAAGAGTAGGCTAATGCCGACGCCGGATTTCTCTCCACGCTTCCTCCATTCCCATCCGTCCCTAATGGCGTAAACGACCTCAGCTGCCGGTTGCCCCCCCTTAAAACTACTACGATTGTAAAACATCAGCAATATATGTATTAACTTTTTATCTAAATATCTTCCACGTGTAGCTGAATCTACTAAAAATTATTATATATTTATTTATTAAACATTAATAATTGAATTCATATATTTAAATTTTATTTTCATAAGGTTCAATTAGCATTTTAGTGTTTTATAAATATTCAAAATGGACAGAACTTCCTTCCGGCTATTTGACCAAAAGTCAGCATAATGCAGCATAAAAATATAATATAATCTAAGAAGGAAAAAAGCAATGCTTGTATTGGCGGCGAAATTTCCCCGTTTCATTCCGAGTAATGCCAGTACCCATAAGATTTTATATTTTTCCGATCTCCTTGTGCACATTGTCCTCACGGACGTCGTATAAGGTACCCAAGGAGGGGGTGAACATTGCGTCTCCATCTGCACTACGCCTTGAATTGGGCACTTCCATAGTCTCATTTCTCTTTGGGCGAATATTTCTCCCTCGCCCTCTTCCCCCATCCCCACTATTAACTCCCGAATCAAACTTGGTAGTAGAAGAGCTCTCAATGCCAACCACTTCCCCAAAAGTTTCCAATTCCGCTCCAAAATGCTCCATTCACCTTTTGACTTACTAAGCCCTCGACTATTGTTTTCACCGTTTCTCCCTTTGTTGAATCGCCTGTCTCGCGTTTGCTAGCAAATAGCGTCACGGCTTTTACCAAAAAAGAAATGGGGAAAGATTTATTACCATCCTCAATCATTTCCCTACGACACCTTTTATGATTCTTTCTTCTCCATTAAATGTTTTTGCCAGCGTTGTACCAAGGATGGGAGAGGGATTCCCGTTTTAAAATCTGAGCGACTGAATTTGTGAACGTCGTGTGTGGGAGGCCTTGTGAAACTCCGCCCGTTTCGAATTTAATATGCAAAACAAAGGTGTTTCCAGGACGCTTTCGTAGCAGTTGGCGAAGACCATAGAGTGGAATGCTCTGCAATGTGATTGTTTTTTTTGCCGTTATTTGCAAGACAGGAATGCTTTGTAAACATCGGCATTGTACAGATAAGAAAATATCAGTATTTTTCTTCCATTATTCGCAACGTATTATATTAAAAAATTCTAGTTGGTGAGTGTGTTGTCATTTTCACAAAAGAGTAACTTTTTGGTAACCACAAAGAACATTCGCTGAGGAAGCATCCCCTTTTCGATTTAACGTCATGCCTCTCCTACGATTTCATTTCTAGATGAACAGAAAAAATGTGTTATTCTTCTGTCAGCTCGGAATCATGTGTAAACGAGTAGTAGTTACTTCGTAACAGTTAGCTCCCTATTTAGATAGTAATTTGAAATTATTATAAACCTGTGGATTTGAGTTAAATCATTAAAGATTTGCACCTAAATGAATGTTTTAGTAATAGGAATGGGAAACATGATATTACCTACAATATACACAAGAGTTATTCATCTACACACATTGTAAATGTATATCTACATATACATACACTCTTAGTGTATGTATAGCTACATACACAATATCACGCAAGCTGCCGCAAGGGCATCTGGCGGGGGCAATAGGACAAAATCCCTAAAACAGATTACAGGCAATGTAAAAAAACAAAAGCATGCCAATTCACACCCACGAAAGTGTATATATTCATGCAAAAACCCTTTTAACTTACACGTATGCAAATGCATATGCTAGAAATATACATCTACATCTACTCAATACATACACAAGCACATGCAATAGCTGGTAGGCAAGAGCGTAGGTCATATATTGGGAAAAATAAAGTAGAATCCAGCGCTTTTTGTCAATTCAGTTCAGGTAATGCCTCTCAAATCCCCAAAAATATTGAACAAACAAGCACTTGCGTTAAAACAACATATAACCCACGTAAATTTAATAAAATTGGTGCCTCTACATACATAACAGATAGCAATGCAAGTGAATGTAATGCTTTTGTCTCTGTTCACCACGAATCGCCTCAAAACAGTTTTGTTAGCGTACATAAAACCGAAAAACAAGAAGTTATTAGCCATATTAAAATTATAACATTAAATTGCCGTAGCATTAGAAACAAAATATCGGATATTGAACATATTTTTGTCAGTACAAACGCAGACATAGTAGTTGGAACAGAAAGTTGGCTCACGGGAGATATAGCAAACAATGAGGTTTTTCCAAACGGCTTCACAATTTACAGAAGGGACAGACCAAATAGGTTGGGTGGGGGAGTATTCATTGCAGTAAAGTCACATCTTAGTAGCCAACGATATGAATGCGACGTAGATGACATAGAAAGCGTTTGGTGCAACATTAAGGACTACAACGGCAGAAGCCTATACGTGTGTTCATTTTATAGATCCCCAGATTCTAACACAGATGTCCTACACAAGCTCGACGAACAAATATCCACTATCAGCAGCAGACAAAGCAACAGTATTACTATAATCGCTGGTGACACAAATCTACCGTCAATTGACTGGGAAAACTACTGCGTGGGAAAATCTGCCAAAAACAGAGATTCATGCCAAGAACTCCTTCATATATTCACAAAACACTCCTTAGAACAAATAGTTAAATCACCAACACGGGGCCAAAGCATACTAGACATCTTTGCGACTTCTATGCCCGAAATCATTACTAACATTGAAATAATAGACGGAATCAGTGACCATAAGGCTATTCTTGTGGAGTTAAAAACTAAGTTCGTCAAAATAAACAAAGAAAAGCGTAACATATGACTATACAACAAGGGAAATTTTAACGGACTACGAAAATATTTAAAAATTAAAATTACCAGAAGGCAAGACAAAAACACTGACAACCGATACAGAGAACACTTGGAAATATTTCTTAAATATTTTACGCGAAGGAATGAAGACGTACATCCGATCGAAACTCAAATGCGGCAGTAAGGAACCTAGATGGTACAACGGGGAAGTCAGATCGGCATTAAGAAGGCAAAGAAAGCTACAGTCAAATTTCAAAAAGAGTTTAAAAAGTGACGATATACTTTATGTGAATACATCCAAACAGAAACTAAAAGAATGTCGTAGTAAGACGAAAAGTATTATGCGCACAGCACTACACTCTTTTAAATCTAAAATGCTAAGCGAATATCTTGAGGAAAATCCAAAGTCATTCTGGTCCTATGTTAGGGAAATACAGGGTAAACGTCCCACTGTTCACTCTTTGAAGACGGAAAATGGAGAAATCATTACAGATAGCGTGAAAAAGGCAAATATTTTAAACCATTTTTTCCAGAGCGTCTACAACAAAAACACAAACGCACCAAACGATCCTCCACACCCACCCGGGGAACACATGAGCGATCTTACACTGACCAAGCAGGGAATAGTACATCTGCTCCGTAGTATCAAAGCACACAAGGCACCTGGTCCGGAAGAAATACCTGCTAGAATATTAAAGGAATTAGCTGACGACATTGCCCCATTTTTACATATTGTTTTTCTAAAATCGATAGAAGAAGGCTCAGTGCCTCGCGACTGGAAGCTAGCCCATATAACTCCCATCTATAAAGGCGGCGATAGGGATAAACCAACCAATTACCGACCCATTTCTTTAACATCGATCTCTTGTAAAATATTGGAACACGTTATTGTCACTAACATTATGAAATTTCTTTATAGTAGGAAAATACTAATCCACAACCAGCACGGATTTAGGAAAAGCAGATCTTGCGAAACACAACTTGGTCTCTTCATTCACGATATACTTAGATCGGGAGAAAACAACACCCAAGTCGATGCAGTATTCCTGGATTTCAAAAGAGCCTTCGACAAAGTCCCACACAATAAATTGTTACACAAACTTAAATACTATGGGATCAATAAGAAAATAATTAATTGGATTAGGGACTTCTTGTCAAACCGCAAACAAATAGTAGTCATAGATGGGTTGTGCTCAACGGAGAGAGATGTTACTTCGGGCGTCCCCCAGGGAAGTGTAATAGGGCCTCTTCTGTTCTTAATATACATAAATGACTTAAGCACACACGTTAGTAGCAATCTAAGGTTATTTGCTGATGACACGGTGATATACAGGGAAATAAGGAGCCAACTAGATCGCGAGCTACTCTCTAGAGACTTAGACAATATCTCGGGATGGTGCAATAAATGGGGATTAACACTTAATAAAGATAAATGTGCAGTTTTGAAATTTTGGAATAAAGGAAGCGAGGAACAGGATATAAACTACAAAATAGAGGGTTCAGTATTGACTACGGCAAATCAAGTTAAATATTTGGGGGTTGTTCTAACACCACGCCTTTCATGGGGAGCACATATCAGGACAATATGCGGATCAGCTTTAAAGAAACTTGGCTTCATAAAACGGGTGGTGGGGAAATGTAATGAAAAAGTTAAAGAGAGGTGTTATTTTGCTCTAGTTAGACCTCATTTGGAATATGCCGCAAGTATTTGGGATCCGTGGGAGAAAATTTGGCAAAAAGAATTAGATAAAGTCCAGAGAAAATCCGCTAGATTCGTTAAAAATTGTTATGATAAAAACACAAGTGTGACAGGTCTCTTAGGGGATTTAGGCTGGGAACCACTTGAAGTGCGGAGAGAACAAGCGAGGCTTAGACTTTTAGAAAGGTTCAGAACAAACGAGTTTAAATATGACACTGAAGGAATTATAATGGCCCCACACTACTTAGGTAGATCAGACCACAAAGATAAACTAAGGGAGATAGATTCCAAGACAGATAGGTACAAATACTCATTCTTTCCCCGAACAATCAGTAATCATAATAGCAAGAAACCGAAGTCACTTTAGAAATATTAAAAACTTTGAATTTACAAGTCGGAACAAAATTAAACACTATAGAGATGTTAGGTATACTTTCAGGTGCATGTGTATGTTAGTTGGTAGTTTGAGTGTTTGCATGTGTGTGGGGTGTAAGTGCTCATGCATGAATGTATGCCATGTTTTTTTTTTTTTTATATATGATTTTGTCGTTATTGCATGCGATTTTTTTTTTTTTTCTTTTCTAAATTATGGGTGGTGTCCTAGCACCCCCCGCCACACGCCCTTGCGGCGGCTTGCGGGGTATTGAGTAGATGTAGATGTAGATGCACCTACGAATGTACCAGATGGTTACGCAGCGTTCAATCATACTCTCGCTTGTAATTCGAATCTCTTTACTATTTCTACTATGACTTCGATTTCTAACTATAAAGATTCCTGATTGTCCAAGGAAAGAAGGAATATTAATACCAATTGGTACTAGAGTCTTTCTCCCTTATCTTATCTTTGTGGTCTAACCTACCCAAAAATGTAGGGTCAATCGAGCATACCAAACAAGTCAAATGCCTAGTTAAAAGTCTTTCTTACATAAACTTTTACTGAGACAGTCTCTTAGAGAACTCGACTTCTTTACATCTACATCTACATAATACCCCGCAAGCCGCCGCAAGGGCGTGTGGCGGGGGGAATATAGAGGGTGTGGGCTTTATAGGGGGTGTTCAAACGTTTATCGAGAGACACTGTGTCACACTGGGTAGGTCAAATGAGTTCATATTCGGCTAACGTCTGGAACACATTCATCTACATCTGCATAATACCCCGCAAGCCGCCGCAAGGGCGCGTGGCGGGGGCTGTTAGGTCACCACCCGTAAAAAGGAACAATATCACATGCAAAACAACAACATGGAAAATTACACCCACAGCAGTTCATTCAAGATAATAAGGAACTAGGAAACGTTTCGAGGTAGTCCACTAAATATCTACATCTACACAATACCGCAAGCCGTCACAAGGACGTGAGACAGGAGGTGGTAGGTCACCAACCATTCTACATGTATTCCCTCTATTTCCTCATAAACATGGTACCCCGTGATTCACCCAAAAACCGCGTAGAATGAGGGTGGCCGAGCACCATTCATGCAACATGCAAATGTTGCGAGTATGGCACGATAAGTAGCTGTTCATCTACATCTACATAATATTCCGCAAGCCGCCGCAAGGGCGTGTGGCGGGGCTGTTACTGTACCTACACAAAGAGGACAGGCACACAATGCAATTCAGGCATTTATAACCGGTTAGTATTCTACACATTCCGGACGGGAAATTCACAAATACAATAGACTTCATCTACAGTATTAATGCATGTGCGAAAACATATTTATGCCTATGTATTCATAAATGTGTCTGGCTGGTGTCTTATCACCACACGTCCCGTTAGGAGTTTTGTGTAGAAATGAATATTTGCCATTCATGAGCATATTCATAGACTACTTGGGGATCCATATATTTATTTAGGTCTCGTTCATCTTTAAGAACAATTACACAGTTCTCTATTTTAAAGCCCTGCATAACATGAGATAAACGACCTATTAAAAACGTCTGTATTATACCTACATAAATGCCTGTATCACCGATCAGTTCAGTATTAATGAGTGAGAAAAGAGTGAGGAAAGGTAGCTAAACAGTTGTCGGCTGTAGAAGCAGTCAGGAATTGCAAATCCGATAATTCACAACAATTCGGCGCAGCATCGGCAAATCTTCCAATAGCATCCATAATCCTAACTTATCAAGAGTAACCGGCAAGGTAGACGAGATCTCAAGTTCACTCGTGGCCTTCTTAAACATGTCATTACCTTTCCTCCTATTGCTTAAGATATCGTTTTGCCATTAGGGTGTATTATTGGCTTCCGTAGAAGCGTCCAAAAATTGCCCTATCCGACGATGTTTCACGTCGAATCGGCGGGGTATTGGTATAAGTTTTCAACTAGCAATAATCGCACCTCAGTAGAACTTCATTGGTTACGATATCGCCACTGCGCAAAGTTAGCCTTCATGCAAGATGCTCATTCGTGCCAATTTAGTCTTCATAGAAGTGCAAAGCGAGTGGTAAAATAAGATGCATGTTTTGCATTCACTTTCCAAGATTCTAATGCTTCAAAACCAATGTCTGTGGCGGAATGTAGTTAAACCTTGGGAATGGTTTTTTTAGAATTTTATTCTAACAAGTTGAATCATTTATCTCTTTCATTTGGCTGACTTTCACGAGCAAACTTTGTTGCCTAAAGTTCGTTGCTTGTGATACCTTGTGATAAGGGTAACTTTCGTTTCCATTTACAGTTAATTAATCGCTAACTAGTCCAAAACGAGCGTTAAAATGCTCATAAAGATAGGATCAATATATTAAGCATATTAATGTGCACCAGCAAGATTTTTTTTATGAAAAGTGGACCTGTCGCTAATCCCCACGTTAAGAAAAGAAAGGAATTTACAGGATATTTAAAATCTGGACCTTTGAGTTATAACTTTATAGTGATGTACCATATTCTCTTTTGCATCATTCGTTAATGGGGTGACCGGAGGTTGACTTAACACCGCTTGCCACACGTCCTAGCGGCGGTTTACGGTGTATGACGTAGATGTAAGTAAATCGATGCCAGGACTAGCCGACTCAAGGACTCCTTCTTCCCACGGACAATACGGGATAGCAACTGTAGGGTTATAGATTCCTGCTACCTGCAACGTTGGGTCGCATTCCCTTCCTTTTACTGTCTCTTTGGGGGGTAGAGTGTTTTGTGGTGCATTTTCATGTGGTAGTGATGTTTCACATTCTTGCTTGTTGTGTCCTGGCTTGCGTGTTTTTTAGGATGACTTTCGTGCTGTATCCTGGGGTGCAGTTTTTTGTTGTTTTGCGGTGTATGTGTTTGCATGAGTATTGTATGGAGGGAGTTTTGCATGAGTGTGTGCGCTGCTGGGGTGTAATTTTCCGTGTTGTTTTTTGCATGTGGTATTTTTCGTTTTTACGGTTGGTGACCTAACACCCCCCGCCACACGCCCTTGCGGCGGCTTGCGGGGTATTATGTAGATGTAGATGTAGAAATCAAAGTTAAGCGTTAAACATTTTCGTTTGTAGTAATAATCGAGAAAATAGAAAGAAGTGAGGTAGTTGGACTAAACTGAGGAGAAGCGAAAAGTGAAAAAGGTTCAGAAGACACGAGTTTAAATAAGACAGAAAGGGAATTATTATGGCCCCACACTATTTGGGTAGGTTCTATCTACATCTACATAATACCCCGCTAGGGCGTGTGGCGGGGGGTGTAAGGTCACCAACCGTAAAAAGGAAGACTATAAAGATGAAATAAGGGACATAGACTCCAGTATGGAGAAATATAAATATTCATTCTTTCCTTGTCCAATCAGGAATCGTAATAGGAAAAAATCTGGTCAACCCTCTTACATGCGAGAACAAGTTTAAACGCTGCGTACGCATCTAGTGCCTGCGTAGGTGCATGTGCTCGTGTATATTAGTTGCTTGTATATGTATTTACATGCGTGTAAGTTAAATGAGTTTTTCATGAGCAAATCTACACGGCAGGTGTGCATCTGCGTTTTTTTTTGTTTTTAGTTCGTGTAGTTGCATTCTATTTTAACGGTAGTATCCTAACACCCCCCAAACTCTGACACACGCTCTTGCGGCGATTTTCGTGATATTGTGTTGCTGCAGATGAACTGTTACACTTTTAATACAGTTTAGATTGGGCTAACGGAGAGCAAATTCAGTGAGAGAATCGAGGAACCCTGTTTTAAAAACAGAAACCTGAGATCTTTGTTCGCACGAAATTTAATCACGAGGGAGACCACTCCGGCAAATATACAGGCACAAACATGCTTCCCAAATACTCCACCTGGAGAAGAAAACACCCATATTGGACGTCCTTAAACAATTTGATATCTTCATGTATATCTACAAAATACCCCGCAAGCCGCCGCAAGGGCGAGTGGCGGGGGGTGTTAGTAGTGCCTATAGTGCATGGATATACAGGTATAAGAGAGCCTAACCTCAAATAAATGTTATATTGTAAATTAATATGTTACATTTCCCATTTTCTCCTCCTTAACTTCCTGATATTCAACTATCTACCCCAAAAACATCCCACCTCATACTCCTCTCACTCTCCAACCCGTATCTGTCAAAAGCCCCCGGTGACTAAGACTTTCCTCCTCCCTTTCCCTGTTAACAGCTAACCCCCACCAAACCTTACAAATGTACCCGTACTCGGTCCAATATCCAGATTAATCATTCAATAATTGGCGTATTTAATTAAATCGTAAAATAGCTGCGTAGGTTTTCGCGGCGGTGGTTTGAAGTATTCTGCATTGTCGGGTTTCACCGCGTCGTTGTTTGATTCAGACAAAAGTTCCGCCGAAGTTGCATTCGGCGTCTTCAGGTCGAAGATGAGGGACTCGGAATTTTGCCACCCTTATATAGGTGGTCCCGTCTAGTGGCTGCTCGCTGATTGGACACATCAGCGAGCAGCCACTAGACGGGACCACCTATATAAGAGTGGCAAAATTCCGAGTCCCTCTGACCCTGAAGAGGCGCACAGCCTAAAACAGGGCTTCCTTGTTTGTTGTACACTGTTATTTACTGTTATTTATTTATTGTTACCTGTTATCTGTTATATGATTGCTTATAAATGTTATGTACAACAAACTTGGATAAATGAACAACTTTTGAACTTGAAACGAGTCCCTCATCTTCGACCTCAAGACGCCGAATGCAACTCCGGCGAAACTGTTGTCTGAATCAAACAACGACGCGGTGAAACCCGACAATGCAGAATACTTTAAATCGTAAAATTTTGCATTGAAAATCTGAAATTATCCAAATAAAAATATCACATCTATAGAAATACCCCGCGATCTACCGTCAATTGACTGGGACACGTACTGCATAGGAAACTCAGCCAAAAACAGAGATTCTACATCTACATCTACTTAATACCCCGCAAGCCGCCGCAAGGGCGTGTGGCGGGGGGTGTTAGGACACCACCCGTAATTTAGAAAGGAAAAAATAACCGCATGCAAGAACCACAAAATCATATATTCACAATAAAAAAACATGCCATTCATTCATGCAAGAACACTTACACTCCACACACATGCAAACACTCAATCTACATCTTACATACACATGCACCTGAAAGTATACCTACAGCTTTGCAGTGTTTAACTGTGCTCCGACTAGTAAATTCAGTGTTTTCAATATTTCTAAAGTTACTTCGGTTTCTTACTATTGTGATTTCTGATTGTTCGGGGAAAGAATGAGTATTTTTACCTATCTGTCCTGGAATCTATCTCCCTTGGTTTATCTTTGTGGTCTGATATACCTAAGTAGTGTGGGGTCATTATAATTCCTTCAATGTCATAGTTAAACTCGTTTGTTCTGAACCTTTCTAAAAGTCTAAGCCTCGCTTGTTCTCTCCGTACTTCAAGTGGTTCCCAGCCTAAATCCCCTAAGAGACCTGTCACACTTGTGTTCTTGTCATAACAATTTTTAACGAATCTAGCGGATTTTCTCTGGACTTTATCTAATTCTTTTTGCCAAATTTTCTCCCACGGATCCCAAATACTTGCGGCATATTCCAAATGAGGTCTAACTAGAGCAAAATAACACCTCTCTTTGACGTTTTCCCAAGATTCATGCCAAGAACACTTACATACATTCGCAAAACACCCTTTAGAACAAATTTTTAAATCTACCATACGGGGTTACAGCATACCTGATATCCTCGTGGCTTTTACGCCCGAAATCGTTAAAACATTGAAATAATGGACGAAATCAATGACCAAAAGGTTATTTATGTTGAATTAAAAACTAGGTTCGTGAAAATAAACATCTACATCTACATCTACATAATACCCCGCAAGCCGCCGCAAGGGCGTGTGGCGGGGGGTGTTAGGTCACCAACCGTAAAAAGGAAAAATACCACATGCCAAAAAAAAAAAACAACACGGAAAATTACACCCACAGTAGCGCACACACTCATGCAAAAATCCCTTCAGCCAATACTCATGCAAACACATATACCGCAAAACAACTAAAAAACTGCACCCCATGATGCAGCACGAAAGCCATCCTACAACACGGAAGCCAGGACACAACAAGCAAGAAATTGAAACATCACTACCACATGAAAATGCACCACAAATTACTCTACCCCCAAAGAGTCTGTAAAGGGAATGGAATGCGACCCAACGCTGTGGGTAGCAGGAATTTCCCCCCGTGGAGAGGGACGAGGGATTGAAAGGAAAGAGACTTAGAAACAGATGAACGGAACACGAATGAGGTAATTCGGAAAGAATGGGTTATTATAGCAAAACACATAAGGTTAGTGGAAGAGCATGCATTTAAATACAACTAATCATTTTTTAGACGCTGAGGGTGGCAAGTGGAATTTTTGCCATCTATAACCCTGCAGTTGCTATCCCGTTTTGTCCGTGGGAAGAAGGAGTCCTTGAGTCTGCTAGTTCTGGCATCTATTTCCCGAATTTTATATGCATGATCCAAGCGACTAATGTATGTAGGAGTACGAATAATTTGCGAGACCTCGGTGCTAAAACATGCGGATCTAAATTTATTTAATAATTTCAATCTTGCATTGAATCGTCTCTCAGCCAATGATTCCCACCCCAAATCCATGAGCATTTCGGTGACGCTTTGCGTTTTATCGTAGGAATTTTTTACAAAACGGGCTGCCCGGCGTTGAACCTTCTCAATTTCCCGAATGAGACCTTTTTCACTCGGATCCCACACGCTGCATGCGTATTCTAAATGAGGCCTTACAAGAGCGTGGTAACAACGTTCCTTGACCTTCGAGTCACTTTTGCCGACAATGCGTCTAATGAATCCCAATTTTTTATATGCTTGACCCAACAAAGAAAAGCGTAAAATATACTTATTCAACAAGGCAAATTTTAACGGGCAACGATAATATTTTTAAAAAGAATTACCAGAATACAAGTCAAAAACACTAGCAACCGACACAGAGAACATTTGGAAATATTTCTTAAATACTTTACGCGAACGAATGAAGACCTGCATCCCATCCAAACTTAAATGCGACCGTAAAAAACTTAGATGGTACAACGGGGAAGTCAGATCGGCATTGAGAAGGCAAAGAAGGCTAGAGCCAGATTTTAAAAAGAGTTTAAAAAGTGACGATATAGGTGGTGGCCGACTAGGGCATCGGCAAGTCTTCTAATAGCATCCATAATCCTAACTTATTACATCTACATTTACTTAATACCCCGCCGCAAAGGCATGCGGCGGAGGATGTTAGGGCTCTACCCATAATTTAGAAATAAAAGCCGCATGCAAAAGCCACCACTTGATACAGTCCACAAACAAAACATGGCATGCATTAATGCAAAAACCCTTACAACCCACACACATGCAAACACACAAAAATGCCAACTACCATACACACGCACCTAAAAATATACCTAAAATCTTGGCAATGTTTCATTTTGTTCCGACTTGTAATTAAATTTTTTTAATATTTCTAAATTGACTTCGGTTTCTTACTATTATGATTTCTGATTTTACTGGGGAAGAATGAGTATTTGAATCTATCTGTACTGCAATCCATCTCCCTTATTTTACCTTTGTGGTCTGATCTACCTAAGTAGTGTGGGGCCATTATAATTTAGTTAGTGTCGTCGTTTAACTCGTTTGTTCTGAACCTTTCTAAAAGTCTAAGTCTTACTTTTTCTCTTCGTATTTCAAGTGTACTCCAACTTAAATCACCTGAGAGACCTATCACACTTGTGTTCTTATTATAAAAAGTTTTAACGAATCTGGCGGATTTTCTCTGGACTTAATCTAATGCTTTTTGCCAAATTTTCTCCCAAGGATCCCAAATACTTGCGGCATATTCCAAATGAGGTCTAAATAGAGCAATATGACAACACTCTTTAGCTTTCTCACTGTTTTTCCCCGCCACCCGTTTAATAAAGCCGAGTTTCTTTGAAGCGGATCTGCGCATTATCCTTATATGTGCTCCCTATAAAAGGAGTTATGTTGGAACTACATCTACATAATACCCCGCAAGCCGCCGCAAGGGCGTGTGGCGGGGGGTGTTAGGTCACCAACTACCCCCAAATAATTAACTTGATTGGCCTTAGTTCGCACTGAACCCTCTATTTCATAGTTTATGTCCTGTTCGCCACTTTCTTTGGTCCAAAATTTCAAAACACTGCATTTGTCTTTATTAAGAATTAATCCCCATTCCTTGCATCAATCCGAGATTATATCTAAGTATCTAGAGAGCAGCTCCGCGACCTAGTTCGCTCAATATTTCCCTGTATATCACCGTGTCTTCAGCAAATAACTTTTCACGCTGTCTGTAATAATTACTCCGGTTATCATCTTCAAAGAATATACAGTTCAAAGAACTCCTTCTTATATTCGCAAAACACTCTTTAGAAAAAATTGTTAAATCACCAATGGTTTAACAATTTGTTCTAAAGAGAAGTCCGTTAAAATTTGCCTTGTTTATTAAGTATATTTTGCGCTTTTCTTTTTTATTTTCACGAACTTAGTTTTTAGCTCTACAAAAATAGCCTTATGGTCACTGATTGCGTCCATTATTTTAATGTTTGTTCGAATTTCGGGCGTAGAAGTCGCGAGGTGTGCTGTCACCATATCAAGTATGCTGTGGCCCCGTATTGGTGATTTAATAATTAGTATTAAAGAGTGTTTTGCGAATATATGAAGGAGTTCTTGGCATGAATCTCTGTTTTTGGCAGTTTTCCAACGCAGTACGTGCCCCAATCTATTGACGATAGAGTTGTATCACCAGCGATCATAGTAATACTCTTGCTATAATTGTTGCTGAGAGTGGATATTTGGTCGTCGAGCTTGTGTAGAACAGCTGTGCTAGAATCTGGGGGTCTGTAAAATGAGCACACGAATAGGCTTTTGTCGTTGTAGTCCTTTATTTTGCACCAAACGATTTTTATGTCATTTACGTCGGATTTGTATCGTTGGCTACTAAAATGTGACTCTACTGCAATGAATACTCCCCCACCCAATCTATTAGGTCTGGTTCTTCTGTAAATTGTGAAACCGCTCGGAAAAACTTCATTGTTTGTTTGCTATATATCCCGTGAGCCAACTATCCGTTCCAACTACTATGTCTGCGTCTGTACTCACAAAAATATGTTCAGTATCCGAAATGTTCTTTATAATGCTGAGGCAATTTAATGTTATAATATTTATTTGGTCAATCACATTTTGTTTGAGGGTTTAAGTATGCTCACAAAACTATTTCGAGACGATTCATGGTAAACAGTTGCACAAGTATTACAGTCACTCGCATTACTATCTTTTATGTATTTCTAGTCTACCAATTTTATTAACTTTTCCTGGGTTGTAAGTTCTTTTAACGCAAGTGTTTATTTGTTCTGTTATTTTTGGGATCTGAGAGGCGTAACCTGAGTGACAAAAAACGCTGGATTCTACTTTATTTATCCCAATATATGACCTGCATCCTTGCCTACCAACTATGCTAAACCCTCGAAACGTGTCCGTGTAACCTACGCATTACAAACTGCGATGCCTCGGCAGTATAATGGACCCCCGAGCGATTAAGTGGTACCCGACACGATGGAAGGACGGGCCTCAGATCAACAAAGTCCCCTCCGATATTCCCGCAAAATCCCCGCAATCTCTGGTTTTAACCCTCTATTCGGCTCCGAACGAGCCTTCCGCGGACAATAACACAAGTGCCTAAGTGTATTGGGACCTTCAACTCGTTTCACCTCCGAGTGCAATTAGGAGCAATCTGCAGAGTAGATGAGATCTCAAGTCTAGTCGTGACCTCGTTAGTTACCAACGATGGATCATTTCCTTATCAACTTTACTTGACGTTTTACACTTTGAGAGCAATATTGGCTTCCGTTGAAGCATCCAAAAATGCCATCTTCGACGATGTTTCACGTCGAATCGGCGGGGTATTGGTATAAGTTTTTAACTAGCAATAATCGCACCACATAAGATGTTCACTGGTTACGATATTGCCACTGCACAAAGTTTACCTCCCTGCAAGATGCTCATTCGTGCCAATTTAATCTTTATAGAAGTGCAAAGCGAGTGGTAAAACAAAGATGCATGTTTTACTATCACTTTCCAAGATTCTAATGCTTTATAACCAATGTCTGTGGCGGAATGTAGTTAAACCTTGTGAATGGATTTTTTCGAATTTTATTTCAATAAGTTGAATCATTTATCTCTCTCACTTGGCTGACTTTTGGTAATGATTGAAACAATCTACGTAATACCCTGAAAACCATCATGAACGTGTGGGGCTGGGGGTGTATTCGCACCTGGCATACACAGCACAGGAATAGATATATCTACATCCACACATTTCTCGCAAGTCGCCGCAAGGGCGTGTGGTGGGGGGTGTTAGGTTACCACCCGTAAAAGAGAACAAAACCACGAACAAAAGCAACATATTTATGCAAAATTGCACTAATAGTGGCGTATAAAAACATGCAAAAAACTATTTTAACCTACACGCTTGCAAATACATATATAATCAACTAGCATACACATCTACCTTACAATGTAGTAAAAAATTATCCAATAACATGCAAACTAGATGAAGTCGCGTACCACGATTAACTATAAATAACAATATGGACATGCAAATGAATTTTCTTTTTTCTCATTTGTACGGGTCGTGTTCGAGCACCCCTCACCACACGCCCTCCGGCAGCCTGCGGGGAATCGTGTGGATGAAATCACTAATCGGATTCAAGAAGAATTCTCTCAGGGTATCACCACCATTTCTAATCAAATAATTCAAGCAGAGTTATATGATAATTCTACAGCTACACAATACCCCGCATGGGCCTGTGTTGGGGAATGTTGGGTCCCCACCCGTAAACTAGAATAAAACCACATGTAAAGCCAAATTATGTTACCTCTACACAAATATTAGTTTGTTCATGCACTCGAAAAACCTTAATCACACGAAAGGAAGCAACATGCAACAGTATTCAACCACAGGATTTTTACATTCAAGTCATGCTGTGGAACCATTAAATTATTCGCATCGGAGTTTAAGAACCATCTAATTTTGACGACTTAACTAACGAGTATTTTGCCGCGCATTGACTGCGGAGGGCTCGTCTTATAGAGAGTTTAAATAGAAGATTACGGGGAAATAACTAGGATACAGGAAACTTATCATGAACTGTACATAGACAGTAACGAAGTTTTAAAAACCACTGTACACGTCCGACAATAGCTTTTAATAGTGGTTATAATACAAGAATATTAATACAGCAGTGAATAAATTACGCATTGCTGTATTTCAGTAGTGAACGATTTACTCTTGACTGAGCTTAATTAACGTCTGCTACAATAGAATATATATATATATATATATATATATATATATATATATATATATATATCTATGAAGAAATCCATTACGAGTTTAAGGTGGTCGCTTTGAAAGAATCCTAATGGTCAACAAGATTCCTCTCTTTCAAGGGTGTATAACTCGGCGCCATTAAATTCGTAGCATAGGCATATAGGTATAGAATTATTCGGAACATAATTGCAAAAATTCTATTCAATATTGTCTATGTGTATTTTCCTTATATTTTACAATTTCCTTTTGATAAAAATGGTATTCCAATGTTTGTAATTGTAATTTATTCACTAACACTCTCAGTCAAGTCAGTCGAGTCAACAAAATTGTTGCAAAAAAATAAAGTATAACGGGCATGATTTCAATTTCAATTCAAGGACATCCATGAATTTTCTCCAGGATAATTCATAAATTTAAAATATTAGCCAAATATAAAATATTAGCTCAATTAGCATGCATATTTTTGGTTTCCAAAAGCTGCTGATGATAATCATTTAAATCGGGAAGTCATTGAAAGATCTAATGAAACGCAGCATTTTGTGATTTCCAATTCTCGCTCAAAGAGAATGAGTTTGGACCGGATGTTTTTTTATAGGTAGGCATTGGGAAGGATGAAGTGAGTTGGATGTCGAGACGAGAAAGTGAAGAAGTGTTAGACAGGGTAATGGAAGGGAGGAAGATACAAATAGGTTTCGTAAGGTTGATAGAAAAGAAAATTGAACGGTAGATGGATATGAAAGTGTTGAAAGGAAGGGAGAACGTAAGATAAGAACGCAAAATAACATTTTATATTACACTTGTATTGTACCCAATACGTAACGTAACATTCACTTAAATGCGTACACTATCATGATTTAAGATGATTTTTTTGTTTTAAATTGATATTTTTAGGATTAAAAGATATGCAATTTCTGTTAAGAAATAAAATACATTTAATCTTTTGCTCAGTCTCTTATTTCTCACATAACAGGCATAAAATATTTTCACCAGTAACACATATTAAAAACGTACAAAAATGTATACAAATTACAATTTTCAAATACAATTAATACTGAATCCTTTTCACTTATGGTGAATAATTTATTATGACCGATCGGATTTCACAAAATATACCATTTTCTATATATCTATGTAATCGCATTGCCAAATTCAATCCAAAACTTTTAATTGATAACTTTACCGAGCACTTAACATATAAATTATAAACGAAAAGGTACCGACGTTGTATCCATTAACGTAAATTATGATTATCAATATGGGGAGTAGTTCTGTTGTGTCCACTTTGTGTAGCAGACAAAGTCACTACTTCATTGGTACGATAAACGCTAACATTATTAGGCTATTGTTAATCATTGATATAGACTTTTTTGGCTATTCCTGCTTCACAGACATTGGAGGGCCGTAGAAAAGCATTGGAAAAATATTAATTCAGGATTTAAAAATATAAATGCATCACAGGCATTTCTTTCTTCATTAAAATATTTGCCTTACCATCTTTGAGCAATGTTTAGGTAAAAAATGAATAGTGATAATGAAATAAATTGTATATATTCTGCCTTTCCATTCCCTTCAAGTAATAATATTCGGTAAAGTTTTTTAGCGGTTCAGAAAAAAATAGTTATGATATATTTCGCGTTATGCATCACCCGTCAATCGTTTATGTCTGCTTAGAACGTGGGCGAAATTGAGTTGTTCGTGAGCCATATCATCTGGAGAACTCTATATCTTAGTAAACCATGTGATATTTCCTTGGAAATGTGTACGTTTATCCTTGTCCAAATCTCGAGGACTAGAGCAAACCAAACAAGAAAAATGTGTTCTTCCCAGTGAGAACGCAACTCCATATCTCAAAGCTTCTAACCAAGTCTTTGAACACACAATTTTTCAAAGCTGTGAATCGGGTTCCCCAGAATGAGTGCCACTCTTCGCAGACTAATATTCTTTGGCATCCGCTGCAATCAATCCGCACAAATGCGGTTTTTCTATATACCAAATATTCTCAAGACAATCATTGACAAACGCCGATGTTTGAAAGATGTCTGACATAGTCTGCCCAAATATTTAAGCTCGATCGCGGTGGCTACCCGCCATTTTATGAATTTTCCAAATGAACAGGGCAATTACTCGCGTGAAGGTAGATCAAGTATAAAAACTAGCTTCAACTTTATTTAAATTAATTGAGAATTGCAAAAAAATTGCAATATCTGCTTTGGTTTAACCACCAATTATTCCACATAATGTCTTTAGCATCTTTAGTCATTAATACCGGTCGTCGAAGGCTCAACTTTGCACTTGAGCATTGATTAAGGGGCAGTCCAGCATGATAAAACGTGCCACTTTAATGGCATCTTTCGTTCACATCAGTCACATTAACGACGAAGAGGATGACAGTGGCAAGTAAAACGCCCATAAATTATCATCAGCGATGCCTTACTCGTCTAAACCGGCCCGTTGCCTTGCCTCTACGGTCAACGGCATCCCCGCTTTCTTGTGGATGGCACTACGTAAATTGAATCGACTCGCGAACCAAAACCTCTGTCCGTGCATCCCTTATCCGAGTGTACTTCCACCCAGTCATAGGGTGGTGGTATAATCTAAGGTCTCGACGACCGCCCCGCTGCCACTTCAGTATCCGTAGAGGTACGGGAAACCGGCCAGGGCCGCCATGTCGGCGATCCTCTGCGCGGGTTGAGGCGAGAGCGCGTCGGGGGCGAGCAGTCCCTGGTGAGTGGAGAAGGTGAGTGGTGGCGGGAGGAGGAGGCGGGGGTCGTGAGGCAGGAGGTACGGGTGCGGGGAGGGCGGGGGCGGCGCGTGGGTGCGGGCGTGCTTCTTGAGGTGGTCCTTGCGGCCAAAGCGCTTCTCGCAGAGCGGGCATGCGAACGGGCGCTGCCCGGAGTGGATTCTCCGGTGGCGGGTTAGCTCCTCATTGCGGGTGAACGCCTTCCCGCAGCCCTCGTATTCGCAGCTGAAGGGACGCTCGCCTGGAATATCCAATGGAAAAGTCATTCGATCAGTCAGCTCCTCAGAAAAATTAACCTTAATAAATATACGACTCTGAATCGTCGTGAGTAATTCTTGAGGTATCCGTGGTCCACATCGTCCCCAGAAACTTCGGCATGCCAACATTTTTGGAACACTTCGTAACGGGTTACAATTTTGGCGCGGGAAGCAGATAAATTAACGTAAAATGTTCAGTTTGGACAATATCTCAGCGGGGTGACGCTAATTTTGACAACAATTTAGATTTCGAATCGATTTTGTTCCGCAATAAGATTATAAGTTGCCGAAAATGTTAGCTAAAATAAACTTGGAAACCGTTACCACAAGCAACTCTTTATTTCACTACCCGGTTTAAACATAATGCCGTCAGATAACAATTTTATGTTGAAACCAGCTGATGGAATAAAATGTGGTTTTTGGGAATGGACACGAAGTTTATTTTACCCTATCTTCTTATTGATCAAGAAATACTTTAAGAGGAAAAAAATCTTTAATAATGTTTAAGGGTTGTAATTATATTGGTCATTGAAGGGTTGTAAAATGAAATTGGACCATTCTATGAATTTTCGAAGTAAAATGGCGGAGGAGTGGGAAGTCATAATTCTAACTAATTCAATGGCTAGATAATTGATATTAATGTAATAATTAATTTTTAAAGTACATACTTAAATGCCAAATAATATGAATAGCTTTTCAATGCAATTATTGGAATGAACTTGCTTATTATTGATAGTTCTTTGTAAATTATTGACGCCTTATTCGAAAAGTCAGGTTTAGAGATTGATAAAGCTTTAGTATATTGCCCGATGAAGATTTTTTTGTGAAGATCTTCTGAATATATTCTGTACCATAGATATCAATTCTTAAATAGCATTCCCGGTTTGTTTATATCTGCAGAAATGAGGTTTTTTTGGGAAATAGTAAACTTTAGTGAGCATTTGAATCAAAAATATATATTAAATTAGAATTATTTTCCAAGCAATATGATTTTAAAGCTCCCCACCGTGATATCAACCAAATAGTTCGGCGAGGCGCTTGTATATGTTTATAAATTGTTTCTTTTCCGCAAGATATTCGCTCTGAGCTCACCACCTACCTCTCATAACTAAGTATTGGTCAATTATAGTCTCTGATTGATTTTATTTAGGAAGTTGACTATCAAATAAAGAATACAATAAAAATCGAAATTTTCTGGAAACGAATTACACATATATTTTTCGGAGAACTTTTTATTATCAGAATGAACCCTTTTTCCTCTCTTGTATTCCCTTTGTTATTTTCATTGATTGCTAACTAACGTGCTAGCAAATAGCAATATTTGATTTGGGAACTCAGATAAAAATGAAGTACATTAGGAAAGGTACTCCACGTAAAGCAATGCGTATAACTATCACAATATTAACTGACACGACCACGAAAACATTGAATATGCCCTAACTTAAAGTCAAATTTACATTCAAAGCGATAGTGACTGGACGAGCAAAGAAATTATCTTAACGTTCGCATTTATAATAGTAAATATGAACAAACCTGTGTGGATCCGAACGTGTCCTCTCAGCTGTCCGTTGTTGCTGAAAGCGACCTGGCAGTGGGGACAGCGATACTTCTTTGGCCTCTGTTTCTTCCCTGAGCCCGGGGGGTGGGACAAACCGCGGGGGTCTCGCGTCCCCGCGCATGCGGCCAGTCCTGCGTCCACGGACCCATAACCTCCGAGAAGACCCAGTCGCTCTAGCTCCGCGTCTGTCATCTCGGCGAGGAGAACGGGGTCGAGGTGTGGCGGGAGGTGTGCCAGAGGGTGCGGTGGCTGGTGGGGGTGGAAAAAGGGGTGGAGGCCGGGAGGGATGAAATGTGAATCTTGAGGGAGATGGCGCCCGTAGCTATGGGGCGCCGGGAGCGAGGGGGAGGAGGGATTGAGAGCGGACGCCAATGAGACGTCTCCACTCTCCTCCCTCGACTTTCTTGAAAGAGTATTCCTCAAGGGATCAGCCGGAGTCTCCCACGCGGCTGGGGGGACGCGAATCAGAGGGCCCGAAGGCTTTTTCCCCCCATCGACCTTCCCGTTTCTCTCCTCGGCGACTCTCTTCTGGACTCTCCTAGCCTCACGGTCCTCTTTCTTCCGCCTCCTTCGGTTGGATTGACCCTGTAACTTGGGCTTTTCGTCCACCTTCCGCTCATTCTCCCCATCTGCATTGCCCTCCGCGGGCCTCCAGGGGCGGAAGAGTTTCGATGCGGTCCCTGAGGATGACGGGGACGGACTCGGAGGGTGCTGGTGGCAATTCGGGGAAGGCGGGGGGGACATTTGCGTGGCGCTGACGGTGGCCATGGTCACCAAGCTCTCCTGCACCAAGGGAGTCATCTCCCGACGTCGGAGATTCCAACGCCGGACACTTCACAGTTCTGAGTTTCCCGAACTCCCACGGTCTTCTCTCAAACGAGAGTCCCTTTTAACTTCTCGAAGGAATGTCCACTCCGAAAGCCTATTCACACTCGGTCTTGACCTTTCTTCTCTCATCGGCTCTTTGCCTTCTGCACCTGAGAACTTCCAGTGGCGAAGTATTCGTCGCTGCGGTCGAGCCCTCCCCTATATATGCATACGCACCCTAGGAACCAGGACCCTTCTTGACCTGCACCCCGTCCTCCCCCACTCCTCCAGCGAAAAGTATGCCTTTTTCGTTGTGTATGCGTTTTTCTTCTGGTGCTCCGCTAATAATGAGAGGGTGAGTGTCTAGGAGGGTGTGAGGAGTGGGGGTCAGAAGGGATGTTGAATGGGGTGTGGGGGTGAGGAGGGCGGGCAGCGAGTGGGGAGCGACGGGAAAGGAAAGAAGGGGGGGGTCGCCCCGCATTGTGTCGCGCGGCCCGAAGGGGGGGCAAAGCCCATCGCGGCTAGTGTTGCATCGAGGGTCGCCCCCATGGTTGAGAGTAACTCGGAGAGGGGGGAGGCCATTTTGTGAAGGAGGGCGGGGAAAGAAGAGTGGGGGCCTAGAAGTGGGAGGAGCCTAAAGAGTGCCGATGGGGTTGGTGTTGTAGTGGGTTGGGAAGGGGGGTGTTGGTAAGGGGTCGCAGGAGAATGGGGGTTAGACTGCAAACCATGGGTTTGAAGAAATTGCATACATCCAAGGGTAATGAGAAATTCTTCCCAGCATCCCGTATCCCAATAAGATCGTTCTTCCACATTAAAGATGACCTAGGAATTATTTTCCCTGGAATAGTCATTATCCATAGTTTATTGAAATTCACAAAATTAAATTGAGCCCACTTGTCTACGTTTTGCCGAAAAATGGTGAGTTCGAATCTCGTACAGATATTTCCTATACATGGATTACATTGTTTTCGCATTACTGATTGTTCGTGATTCTTTCCACGATATTAAAAGAAAAGACGTCTTTAGTTATAATGATTATTCATTTGTGTTTCTTCATATATATTTCTTCAAATATATATTTATTTTCACTCATAAACTTTGATTACACAAATACATCTAATTTTGCACTAATCACACCGTGTTATCTTATTATCGCATTCATTACGATTTGTACTCTGACAAATATCTTAACCAAAGTGGGTTCAAATGTTAATAAGTATCTCGCGACTTCCGAATTCTAATCTCGACGATTCCCGAAAAACGTGACGCAATGACGAAAGCTCATTAAGTACAAATAACGCGAAATGAAAACATTAGGGTAGGGTATTAATTTAGGGTTTAGGTATGGACTGATTGTAAGATTGAGAATACATTACATACAGGGAATACTTTAAGTTACGTTGTTCGTGTGTTTTGGTCTCATTTTTGCCGTCAGTCGGGAAGAAATTCATTTACTGTGAATCAGCAAATTGTCATATGACGCACAGTTTTAATTGGATTCCTTTGCCACAAATGTTTGAAAACAAACTGTTGATTTAAATTATCTTGTAACTAAAGCAATTTTATGTATAGGAGTTCAACTGCATAAGATTGGTCCGGTAGACGTTTGCACCAAGCTATTATGTACTCATTAATTTCATGAAAGCGACAAATTGTCGAAGTTTGTTTGTCTTGATAAACCAAAACCATTTTCATTGACATATAATTGAACCATTTCGAGCGTTAAACAAGTTACATATTCCTTATTCATTGAATTTAAACGAAGTCTGTTGACTAACAGCGCTTTGTGTGTATTTTTCTTGTCCCTTCTTGAATAGAGAAATGTTCACTCTTGTTGTGCAACTCAGTTAGAAATCAAGAGTGTAGTATTTGTTTCAGAAAAATGGTTCGGCATCGATGATATTATTTAATGCTACACGACCTAGCGGTGACTAGCGGGGCATTACGTAGACATAAAGGCGCAGATATTAAAGAAACCTTTCGCCGAAAATTAATTTAAACTTGCACATTAATCAACATAACCAGATTCATTCTTGTAGTTTCAGAATAGCCAACATTTTAAAAAATTATTTCTACAAAGTTAATATCCTCCTTACAGAGAAATAACAGGAGCACGGCTCTTTCACTTGTATGAAATATTTTGATAAATTTATCAATCACCCTTTGATAAATCCACGAAATGCATAAATGCAAGTTTTCACGTCAGATTCAAAATGTCTACTGCATACATATTCGATATCAATTGTGGCATCAATGTATTTACCTACTTTACTTGTCTTCATAGTTTAAGACACGGGAGTGCTATATTGCAACCCTTTGATAATTTCATTCGGTATTATCGCATGCATATAATGCCCTCCATAGCCTTTGTTTTTTATTAATTTTTAACAGCTTTTATTATTTCACTTTTGAAAACGAAATACTATTTTCCACTGTTATATGGAGTGCTAAAATTTTATTCTCGAAAGGGATTTTATGGACAAATGAAGACTTGAGTTTTGAATACTAAGTGTCCTTGGTTTCTGTAATCTTCTTCGCACGGTTTTCATAAAATCATTTGCGTATGGTTTAATAGCTCACATCGCTATCTGCCGTCGTCTTTGAAACTTTATAAAACTCTCGGAAAATAATTGACGGGCTTCTACACTTTTGCAGATCGCCTTTTCTGTGAATAGGCCTGAGGCATTTCTGTCTGCCGCCTTCACACCGAAAAGGCGACATAAAGGAATCGCCAAGGAAAGAGAGCTTCCTTAAAAGCTCCTCCGTCCAGGCCTCCCCACATATTCTCTCGCGCGCTTCCATTCTTTCGCCCTCTCTACCCTCTACCCCCCCCCATACTCCTCCACCTCCGCCCCGCACACACTCCTCCACTCCTTTCTCCTTTGCTCCCGACTCCACCTCTCTCATTTTCCGATCTCTTTCGGTGCCCCTCTAAACCCTCACACAGCCGTCTCATCTGTATCGCCTCCCCCTTCCTCACACGCACATACACCCTGCTTCCCCCCCCAGCAATCCGTCCCCATCCCAACTCACGCAAAAGACCCGGGACCCCTCTTCCCTCCATCTTGCCGCCCGCTCTCAATGAAAGATTGATAGTCCGGGTTGAGTGGAGTGGAAGGGAGGGGGAGAATGGGAAGGGAGAATGGCCGTGTGAGGAGGGGTGCTACTGGCGGGACCCAAGGGGGAGCTGTGGGATGCAGAACGGAGAAATGGCGAGCCAAGGGGGCGCGCAATGGGCGGGGAAGGCGGGAGGGAGGGAAGGGGAGTGAAGGGGGCTCGACCGCCCCACGATATATATATATATATATATATATATATATATATATATATATATATATATATATATATATATATATATATATATGTATCTGCCAGAGCCATCTTATGCTCCTCCCTCCCCCCCCCCCAGCTACGGCTCTCCTGCCGCCACCCTGCGGTCCGGGGTCCCGGGAACCTAAGCTTTATCCCTCCTCCTCCCAAATACTCCAAAAACGAATCCGGCGGTCCCCCCCTCTACGCATCGGAGTTGAAATGCAGACCGGAGAGCCATCGAAGTGGGGAGAAGATGGGTATGTGTGTGTGTGTACCGCCCCTCTCGCCAGGGTCCCGGCACTTATTTGCTTGGCCCATCCCCTCTCGCCTACTTGCTCCCTTCTCCCCGGTCTTCACCCCTTCTCGCCGAGAGTTGTAGTGTCAAATCCTCGCCTCAGTCCAAGGTTCGTTTTTGTTGTGCGGAGGTAATGGAGACATTGCTTTTCCCGTTGTCATTGCTCTGGCTATCAAATCCCCCCTGCCACACACCTTTTTGGTGGCTTGCAGGGTATTGATGTAGATGTAGATCCCTTCGGCGCATGTCGTAGTGCTAGGAACGCCTATTATGAAGCGCATGGGACGTAAATGTTTCAAACGCCGTATCCTTTTTGGACTTCGCCAAAGTTGCGTCAGTTTTATTTTCATTTTGACCAGTTCCCGGCTCGAAGTGTCAATTTCCCTATCTATAATGAAGCAAATTTTATGTGAGGAGTACACATTGATTGATTCTGTGTGTTTTAGTAAATATTTAATTACCAAATTGTATTCCAAAAATAAAAATTATCAAAAATGTATTCCTAAATGTTCCAACCTTGCGCTCATTTAGTTTAGTTCTGGCTCTTTTAATTTTACTTGAAGCTAATTAGTATTCAAACAAAAGTTAGCGTAATTAATAATATATATTTGCTCTGAAAGTTAGCTCATTTACTTTGTGTATTGTCTTTAGATTAAATCAACGACAGTAGTGACTGCAGTTTTGGGGCTGCGGCCATTGAGACCGTTTTGTCGTATGTGTTTTGCTCAGCAACCCATAGGGAGAACATTTATCGGAGGACTATAGTATCATGACTTTCGTTAATTATTAGGAAATCAAATAACAAAATTGATCGGGGTGGAAGCAATTATTCATAAAGCCTAGACATGAAATCAGGGATGCGGAAATCTAATTCCGATCGTAGGACTAGAAGCATTCAGATCGTTTGTGTTCCACATTAGGGTTACAATAATCCTCTCTGAAGTAAGGTACATTTGAGAAAAAACTACTTACCGTAAATGCATAAATCTCTATGCTAACATAGGTTTAGACTCTGTGCTATTTCTCAGTGTACCCTCTATTTTTATTTCAAAATTTATTCTATTGCGAGATAAAGAGAATAATGCCTCTCTCGAATGTAAGTGCAATCCTTTAGCTTTCTCCGTCTCTCCCATAAATTTCCTTTCCGAGTTCTACTTCTTCCTCTCCATAAATTTCTTGAATAAACCAAAAAGATGAATATCCCATGGTGTTAGGTGCAGGCGACCGCGATCTGCACTATGATATGAATTCCGCCTAACTTCTCAGTTCAGCTGTTTATTTTCACCTTTGTCAAGTTATGATAGTGTGAAGGCCGCGATGTCATAGAATAGCCGCACTTCCATGCGTCGTGCAATGGCTTACCGTAAAGTTTACATAGTTTCGGAGTGAAATTCTGCGTTTATGGTTGTATTCTTTGCAAAAACGTAGCCAAACAGATCCCGTTATACGTGAACACTTGCTTGCTGGAATGGTTCCGCATTTATTATCCAACTCTCTTATTCATGTCGCACATTTAATGGAAGCCAATGTTCGGCAAATGATATAAATCGTAATTAATTGTTTGATTCTTATAATTAATTTATCAGTCATCAATTCCATTGATGCATTCGATAAATTAAATTTATCCGAGTCAAGCAGTCCTTGGTGGTATGAATAAACGATACCTAAAGGTGAACCGTTTTAGTATCAGTTGGAGAAACATCAATGTTACTGAAAGATCTGGTGCTTTCCCGGCGTATGAGTTGGGTGAATTCTTCTCGGGTCTTCCACCGGGTCAATGTATCATCAATTTTACTAGTATATATGTGCAGGTATGCCGAACTGTACATACATATAAAGAGTTAAATGATATTTAAGTAATAATTCTGATCGGGAGCATAAAAAAACCTTTAAAATAAATTTCATTGGTTTGAATGGCAAAAATATTCGTACAAAAGTAATTTTTAATTTATTCTTCATGCCTTAGAAATAAGTATATCAGAAGGTAGAAATAACAGTTACCTAGTTGAAGTCACATGTCTTAGATCTGTTGCGCCTTCAATT
>NW_027286763.1:50120811-50165811 GCF_022747635.1 Hetaerina americana | reverse complement strand
ATTTTTCCCGTAAAAGTGGCCCAAAGTCTTCTTCGACTTTCAGGATTGGCCTTCTAATCGCAAAAAACCCTTCGGAATCCCCACCGTGTTAATATATGTGCCGTCATAAAGTGGTGAGACGATCATTCAAGGGCGTTTTCTCCGATATCACGTGGTGTAAACAGCGATTCCTTTGGCAACCTATCGTGTTCCTAGCCTCACTAAATCTCCTGTCTCCACAATTTTTTTAATATTTCCCTTTCTCCTTTCGGTTCCCGGTCCCTCGTCTCTCTTCTCACCTTTGACATTGCCAAATCGCTGTCTTCTGACCACACTATCCCCTCTCCTATATTATGCTCCCTGCCCGCGAAGAGACATCACACACGAAAACAATCATTCTTGGTTTTTTTATGCTCGGTGAAAAATTTCTGTAATAAATTATGCATCAGGTTAGGATTGTTGATTTATACCATTTTTAACTGCGCATTTATGAGACAGCGGTCAAAGTAATCGAGCGACGTCTTTAGAGGGGATAAAAAAAGAATACTTTTGGCTTGAAGAAAAGCACTCAGCTGCGGGCCGAATAACGTAGTATCTAATGGCGGTTCAATATATTTGCTACCCTCACACCCTTTCAATTCTGTTTCAGTTTTACATCAACGTTGAAGGATTAGAATACTTGCCGTGCATAGGTTCCATGGCATGATTAATTCGCAAACGTAAAGCTCCTGGGTTTAATCCTGTTTTGCCACCGTGGTGTGTGGAAAGCACTGAAAATATTCAAGTTTTCAATGGAGTTTCTTAACTATAATTTTGCTTAGGAATGTGATGTGGTAAACTGTGTGGTTTCGGGGGACACTCTTGAGGAAGAAATTCATTGCAAGGTCGAAGTACGGTTTTCATCAAACAACTTCTTTGTTCCACGAACCAGATTTTGGATACGATATTTTTGCATGTTTTGTAAATCCCTGCATTGTTTACAAATAACCTAAGATGTCTACAAACGTTGGAGCTTGAGTCGCTAACGTATAACAAAAAGGTTAGGGACGCTATAAAACTTCAATGAAGCACTTCAGGTTACGTCTGTTTCCAATGAACTCAACCCGTAGACAACTATTTTTTATTTACGGTTATAATATAAGTTCCTAATCCATATAGCTTCTTTCGCGTTCCCAAAAGCATTTCTATAACTAAGTAACAATGCCTCCTGATAGTCTTTGTCGCTGGGTTTCTGGAAATCCTAAAATCCAACATCCAATTGGCATTCCCTTCCTTTGATTTCAGAATATCATATATTATTATTTCTATGAGATCCTTCTTATCAATGACTCATATTACTCTTACCATGTTCCCGTTTGCCAATTTCTGAAGCTTTACTCAACATCAATTTCCCCAAAACATAAAGTAATTAGCATTATATAGCAAAACGTTTTATTGCAGCCCTAAGGTACGGAAGCGTCGTGGGTTTAGCTGTACTTAACTGTTCCAATAATATTTTTTATGGATACAACTGACATTTTTTTAATGCCTCGAATTCCAAAGACGAGCAGTTATACGTAAACCGAATAATTTGAGTTAAAACCTCTACATATAAACTAAACAAGTAGAGAATTGTGCCTCTCTTATCGGAAAATAAAATACTTTGTTCTTCCACATAAATGTATATTTTATTATCCACGACCTAGGTTTCCTAGGACCTAGGTCGTACATGATAAAATAAATGTGGAAGAACAAAGTACTTTCTTCTCCGATATGAATCACTTCCACAGAGTGACGCCTCAAACCATTCTGTACCTCTCTTAATTCCATTCAAAAATTCCAATTGTTTACATCACTTCTCAAATAATCTCCTTTTTGGTATCGTCGTCGGCATTCCATTGTCTCTCAGTATCCTCTACATTCGCTTATACCCCCTTCTTCTGATTTCTCCCAGCAGTACTCTCTTCACCCCCCATGCTTATAACTTCTTAATTGTTTTCCTTTCTGCTCATTTTACTTTTTCCATTCTTCTCCGCTCACACATCTTAAAGGCTTCCCATTTACCCTTATTCTCTACCGTCAACGGCCCGGATTCCTGAGCCGCACAAAACTGTATTCCGAAGTAAAGTATTCGCTAGTCTTTTGTGGACTATCTTTAATAAAGGCGCCTCTCATCGACTGCCAACTCTTTGTAAACGCTTCTTTACGTAACGCAACTCGATGTAACCAATGAAATATTGAGCTGATATTATTCCTTTATATCAGTATTAAACACAAATTATTTAGGTTAAAGTTAATCGTGTCTGTAATATTTATTCAATGAAATGCTTCTTTATTTTACCTGATCATTTCTATGAAACACATTTCCACTCCCATGAGAGTGGGAGACAGCTGAATTCTTCATTGATGCCGTACTTCAGGAAATCAATAATTATCCATCGGGACTAATAATCGAAAATATCTATGAATTGAGACCAGTATATTGGGTTGATACGGTTAACTCAAGACGAAATACGAGGGGAATGAACGTTGTCCACCCACCTTCCGAATGAACTTTTTTGGGTTGCCTTAGCCCATTCCTCTGAGGGAGACCATCCATCGAAGTACTTTGCGATGATCATGCGATACTGGAACATATACAATAAATGTGATTCATCAAACGTTATTATTGCATATAAATTTGGGATGAGGTATATTCCATTTTAAATATTGGCCCTCGATATGTTTAGCTAAACTCCTGGTGGTGAAGATCATACATATACATATGGACAATACTTATCAAGCCGCCGCAAGGGCGTGAGGCGGGGTTGATAGGACCCCATTCCTAAAATAGAATACAACTACGCGCAAAACAAACAAAAGCACGTGAAATCACACCCACAGAAATGTATATATAGTATTCATGCAAAAACCCTTTTACCTTACACACATGAAAATACATATATTAGAATTGTAAATACACAAGCTACGTGGCTTTTGATCTTGGCCTTGCTTGTAATTCAAATGTCTTTCATATTATTTTAATACTTCGATTTCTTATTTTTAAGATTCCTGATTGTCCAAGGAAAGAAGGAATATTAATACCATCTGTTCTAGAATCTGTCTCCCTTATCTTATATTTGTGGTCTAACCTACCCAAATAGTGTAATGCCATGATAATTCCCACTGAATCTACAAACTTAATATTTTTTCATGCAAAAATTGTTATTATGCTATTACCAGTTTCGAAGCATAGGCGACATTTGTATCATAACTAGAATTATGTGTTCTGACCTTTTCTAAGAGTCTAAGTCTCGCTTGTTCTCTTCGCATCTCTAGCTGCTCCCAACCTAATTACGCTATTAGAGCACTCAAACTCGTCTTCTTATCGTAACAATTCTTGACGAATCTGGGGGATTTTTGCTGAGCTTTATCTAATTCATTTTCCAACACTTTCCCCCAAGGATTCCAAATAATTAGGGCTTATTCCAAGTATGCTCTGACTAAAGCCACCACCCGTTTAATATCAAGTACACAAGGATGAAAACTTGATAAACCGTGGTATTAGTAGCTTTTGGGGAAGGCGACCGACAGCTAAGGTAATTTTCGCCATTAGGGATGGATGGTAAAGGAGAAAGTGTGGGCAGAAGCCCGGCGTCAGCATTAGCCTGCTCTTAACGAAAGGCGCCAAGGGGTCAGCAGTTTAACGTCCCGTCCGACGGATGACGTACTCACTCAAAGTGCTCTCCACAAAGCACCTCAAGTAGGGATCGGGATACCACTGAAAGATATATTCCGTCTCCAAGATTCGAACCCGGGCCCTCTCGGTGGGAAGTCACAACGTTATATCTACATCTACATATACTTAATAGCCCGCAAGCCGCAGCAAGGGCGTGTGGCGGGGAGTGTTATGGCACCACCCGTAATTAAGAAATGAAATCCGCATGCAAAAGCCACAAATTTATACTATCCACAAACAAAACGTGGTATACATTCATGCAAGAACACTTACACCCCATACACATGCAAAAACTCAAACTACGAACTAGCATGCACATGCACCTGCAAATATACCTAATTTCTTTGCAATATTTAATTTTGTTCCGACTTGTAAATTAAATGTTTTAAATATTTCTAAAGTGACTTCGGTTCCTTACTACTATGACTTCTGATTGTACGTTAGCTACTTGATATACAGTATGTTTCTTATAACACACGGCCCTAGAACATATATGAACACGATAGGCGACGTGGATGCCGTGTGAGAAATTAAATGAGATGCCGTTTATCTTCATCGCGAAATCGATACGGAGACGCTCTCGCGGTGAGCTGTGATGCTCTCAGCTATACTCTCGCTGCGATGCTCACGTGAATCGCGCGATCTTGATGGCGCGATTCGCCTCTTTGCTGGACTTCACCTTTTCCGCCCCCAAACCGAAAAGCTATCGGTCTCGCCCGCCTCACCCCTTCCCAGCTCTCACCTTCCTACACCGCGCCCCCCACACTCCCCTTCGCCGTATGCCATTTCCAGGCTCGCCTCCTCCTCCTCCATCTCATTCCCTCTCTCACCAAAACGCCCGCCAGACAGTGAAGTGACTTTTACCTGCCATCAAGCCGCACACACCTCGAAAACCCTCTTCACCTTTTCTCACCCGACCCGAGTTTTGGCGACCCGCAGTCTCTCCCTCCCCCGTACTCATTCACGCGGGTTGGTTTTTTTTACTTCCCCCCCACCTCCCAACCCTCGCCCCCCCCTCTCTCTCTCCCATCCCTCCACTTCTCTGACTGAGGTACGGTTTGTCCGCAGAGAGGGGAAGAGATTAAGCCACTTCAAAGGGGAGCCGCGTATTACTGCACGCGTTTTTAGCCTCCCTCCGCCACCTCACCTCTCTTTTTTTTTAAGTGACTATCTTCCTCTTTCTTTCCTCCCGTCTTTCAAGCGGGCGCACACAAGCCCCTGTAAGGGATACGCCAGTGGAGGGGGGGGAGAGGACGCAGGGGGAGGGGAGTATCGGGCGGTTAGGGGAGTGAAGTGAGTGAGGGAGGCACACACCATACCACTCGTCCGAGCTTAAATCCTTTGACAACACGGCGTTTTCTCTCTCTCTCTTTTTTCCCTTCCCTCATCTCAATGGATCCCTTTTTAAGAACTCTCTTTCCTTTCCCTCCCTCTCTCAAAACCGCCCTAAGTCCCCTCTTTTAAAGAGTGCTTGTATGTGTGCTTTTTCTCGACAAGGCGTTGCAAATCGTTTAATGTGATGGAGTGCGACCGAGGCGATGTCTCACTCACACCCTGGAAGGTTAAGTGCGAATTTGGAGTGGTTGAGGCGAAGAAGATGTAAAGTGAGTAGGGTCTCGGTCACCACTTCTCCTTGACTTCTAGAGATGCTAATACGTATCCAGGGCTCTTCGCCCCTAACGTGTTTGCGATGAAATATAAATGATTGAGTCATGGAATTAAATATGTTGGCAGAGAGGTGTAATGTTGCTGTTGCTGATATACGGGATGTATTTGTGTATCACAGAAAAAGTCGGCAGAATAATGTAACAAAGCCACCCATCCCTCATGATTAATTTCCTATTGTCGATAAGGAGGGAATTGAAAATCGTTCGCAATTATTTTGCATCAACCTATTTACTTCGAGGGGAGAGGATTTCCGCATTTTTCTGTCGCATTGTTCCTTCAGAGACAGGAGGTTGAAAAATTGTATGCCATCCATCTGTTTATAGTTCGAACAGCTATGGTAAGAAATTGTTTACCTTTTTCAACGTTAAAAAAAGGTTCACAGCGCAAAGCTTGCGGCAGGAGTGTTTTTCCATTGAATTATAATTTACTTTTCATTATTTTCGATGAAACCCTTAGGCAAGTTGCTTGACGTAATTTACCATATGGTTTGCTAACGAAAATTTGGAAACATTTCGGATCCGAGTGGCATAATTCTCCCATGGGTACTTTCATCATAATTCCGAAACGTGCCCGTAAACGTTCATCAGGTATAAATTTATTAAAACGAGAAAAAAAATCTGTGAATATTCGTTTGTTCAATGACTATGATTTATAATAATTGCAGGCTTACCGTATTTTTTTATTTTCTGTGAAAAAAGACTGACCCGGGTTGCGATGAAAACTTTGCCGAATCAAGATGCCAGAGATCAGGTTTTCGTTGAAAATATTTTTATATTAACGAATTGTTTTTAGAGTTATTTATTCATTTGTTTACATATACCCTACAAGCCACCGCCAGGGTGTGTGGCAGTGAGTGACTACATACCAGAATATTTTACCGGAACATGACCCTACCGCGGTCGAAGAATGTCATTATGATCCCTTATCGTACGTGGAAAAAATGACATCTCAAATATGTCTGTTCTACACTTAAACTCTATAATTTTACTAGAATGATCTCTCCTACCGTAGTTCGATGGGGATTGTACAATATTTTCAACATCACTGCTAAAGAGACCTTCCAATTTATGCAAGAGCTTCACTGTGTAATTTAACCTTCGCTCCGTGAGTGATTCCCAGCCTAGCTGCTCTAATACTTTGGACACACTACTAAGTTTATCATAACAACGTTTTAAAAATCCAACTCCTCTACGCTGCATGCGAGCCAATTATGCAATTAATCTAATTTCGCGAGGATCCCATACACTTGCAGCATCTTCAAAATGAGGCCTAACCAACGACCGTTAACATTTCTCTTTGTGTCTATACATTCCATTTCGGTGTTTCCAATGCAGTAGGCGTTCGGGTGGAAATTGCTCTTATTCTCAAAATTTTTGATCATGCACTTCTTTAAGTTTAATTTTAACTGTCAAGTGTCGCACCAGCGTTGTGTATTCACCCTACAACACACCATGGCGGTGGCTTGCGGGGTATATGTAAATAAAATAAAAATAAATAAAATGGTGTTCAAACCATTACGGACAAATCCCCACCCTTCCTCTAGCCCACTAATAGGCTGCTGCACCAGTACTCAACTTAACCCCTCTCCCTTACTCCCCCAACCTTCTTCCCCTCTTGGAGTAAGGCTATATGTGTTGAACGTATTTCATGTATCTCACCTGATGATGATGCGCAGCATAGAAACCATAGTCGTGTGAAGTAGTAAATATTTATGTTGAAGTTTCTTTCTCTGCCCTCTTCATGCAGGAATTCCAGAAAGTTAAGCCTGAAACTGTTATGAATACATTATAGGCATAGTGGGGAGAAGGGGGGATTTTTGGGAGAAATCATAAGGAGACTGGAAAAATTAATGCAAATCATATTTGTTGGCAATTGAATGTTGAAACCTGCTATAGAGGGAAGAATATTGAACAAGATAGGAAAGAGGAAGGGTAAGACAGGGATGCTGGACGGAACGAACGAAGGAAGTATACGGACTTTAAGATGGGCGTATTGTAGTGTTAAATGCCAGGTTGTGTTTTGTTGAGAGAGATAAGGAAATTGTCTATGTACCGTTTGATAGCTTGTGTGCATCCAAAGCCTAACTTGCCTGGTAGGATACCTATAATAATAATATTTGCTTCATAGTAGTAGTTTTTAGGGGAGGCGACCGACAGCTGAGGTCGCTTGCGGGTGGAGAGAAACTCGGCGTCGGCATTAGCCTACTCTTAACGAAAGGCGCCACGGGGTTCGCAGTTCAACATCCCATCCGACGGACGGCGTACTCACTCAAAGTGCCCTCCACAAAGCACCTCAAGTAGGCATCGGGGCATTGCTAAAAAATATCTGTCGCAGCCGGGATTGAAACCTGGGCCCTCAGGATAGGAATCGTAATTGCTTCATCCCTGGGAGGAAAACATATGTATGTTCATCACCAATCTTGGTCTTCCTGCGGTGCCAGAAAAAATCAACGAAAAATACGCAGGCGTCAACCTTGGCCGCTTTACAGGAAGCCGGAGCGCGCGATCGCTACTGGACTGAAACACTTGCTTTCACTCTTCACGTCGCTACACACTCATCCAGATCGCGTTTCCCTCACATGCGCCACCGGGAAACCAAACCCACCTTAATGGATGGCCCCAGCTCACATTTCAGCGTCCATTTCGCATTCGGATCGACTCCGTCCAAACGATGTGCGGCTTCCAGAACGGCGGTTCATCCAAACAGGGCCGAGGGAGGATTCGCCGGGAGGGATTGCATTGTTCGTGCGTGAGTGTGGGGGGGGTGGAGAAGCTAGGAGGAAGGGGGTAGAACGAGAACTCATATGCTCTTCGACAAGGGGTGGTGGTGGATGGCAACATGGCGCGCCCCTTCGACCCCTCGGGTCGTTCACATCTCTCTTTCTCACCAGACCACAGATGCGTGACCGCGGCACGGAATGGGAAGCTGCGCGGAGAGAGGACCAGGGGAGGCAGGGGGCGCGGAGTGAGACCCCCTCCCCCCACACCGCCAGCTCCTCTTTTCCTTGTGCGAGAGAGTGTAAGTGGGGAGTGCACAGGGAAGAGGGATGGATGATGTGGGGAAGGAGTACGAACACAGGGGGGGGGCGAGGGGAGGGTGGGCGTGGCGTTGAGGGCGGCCTGTGGAGAGGGAGGGTGGAACCGCATCGGATTGAAGATGTTAATCCCATTGTGCCAGACGTAAACGTCGGGTGGTTTGTCCAGATTGATGACGTCACGGTTCGTCGCTCAAAACTCTAGACGAAGTACATAGGTGCGGAAAGGTTTTTTAAAGGGTGTCGGGTTCGAGGGCTAGGGGAGGAGGAGGATTGATCTCGGAGTCGAGGGAGAGAGGCCGTCGTCGCTCTCTTCATGGTGTTGAGATGAGGCATGCAGGTTAAGTTGAACTGGAGGGGGAGCTGGATACAGACGATATGGGAGGACGAGACAGTGCATAGGACGGGCTGGAAGTACTGCCTTTCCCAGTTTGTGATGGTCAGAGGATTTGGAGATCCAATTAAAAGATAGTGAGTGCGGTTTGGTGGGGATCATGGTGAGTGGAGAGGATGGGAGAAATCTCTCCTTGGGTGGAGGTGGGAATGTTAAAGAGATAGTGCAGCCATCAGGGTACACTTCCGAATGTGGCAATCCCCTTCGAGACGGTATAATGGATCGCTCTGAACGATGCCCTGTTCTTCGACGAGTTAGAGGCACGTCATTTTGTCATCTCATTGCTCATGAACGATATTTCTTAAATATGAATTAGAAAACTATGCGAAGCAAGCGGATATAAACGGACCTTTTTTCTTATCATTTCTTCTTATGCATTTGATCGATAATTTTTTGTACATCAACGTTTTATGACGATTTGTCCGCTACATAGGCAGACATAGTAGTTTGAACGGAGAGTTGGTTCACAGGATATATAGCAAACAAACAATGAAGTTTTTCCGAGCAGTTTCACAATTTACAGAAGAAACTGACCTAATAGATTGGGTGGGGGAGTATTCATTGCTGTAAAGTCACATGTTAGTAGCCAACGATACGAATGCGACGCAAATGACATATAGTAGAAAGCGTTTGGTGCAAAATAAAGGACTACAACGATAGAAGCCTATTCGTGTGCTCATTTTACAGACCCCCAGATTCTAACACAGATATTCTACACCAGCTCGACGACCAAATATCCACTCTGAGCAACAAATATAGCAACAGTATTACTATAATCGCTGGTGATACGAATCTATCGTCAATAGCTTGGGGCACGTACTGCGTAGGAAATATGCCTAAAACAGAGATTCATGCCAAGAACCCCTTCATATATACGCAAAACACCCTCTGGAACATTTTGTTAAATCACCAACACGGGGCCACAGCGTACTTGATATCATCGCAACTTCTAGGCCCGAAATTGAACAAACATTGAAATAATGGACGCAATCAGTGATCATAAGGCTATTTTTGTAGAGTTAAAAACTAATTTGGTCAAAATAAACAAAGAGAAGCGTAACATATGACTATACAACAAGGGAAATTTTAACGGACTACGAAAATATTTAAAAATTAAAATTACCAGAAGGCAAGACAAAAACACTGACAACCGATACAGAGAACACTTGGAAATATTTCTTAAATATTTTACGCGAAGGAATGAAGACGTACATCCGATCGAAACTCAAATGCGGCAGTAAGGAACCTAGATGGTACAACGGGGAAGTCAGATCGGCATTAAGAAGGCAAAGAAAGCTACAGTCAAATTTCAAAAAGAGTTTAAAAAGTGACGATATACTTTATGTGAATACATCCAAACAGAAACTAAAAGAATGTCGTAGTAAGACGAAAAGTATTATGCGCACAGCACTACACTCTTTTAAATCTAAAATGCTAAGGGAATATCTTGAGGAAAATCCAAAGTCATTCTGGTCCTATTTTATGGAAATGCTGGGTACACGACCAACTGTACATTCTTTGAAGACGGAAAACGGATAAATTATTACAGACAGCGTGAAGAAGGCTAATATTTCAAACTATTTTTTCCAGAGCGTCTACAATGAAGACACTAGCGCACCAAACGATCCTCCACACCCAGCCGGGGAACACATGAGCGATCTTACACTGATCAAGCAGGGAATAGTACATCTGCTCCGTAGTATCAAAGCACACAAGGCACCTGGTCCGGAAGAAATACCTGCTAGAATATTAAAGGAATTAGCTGAAGACATTGCCCCATTTTCACATATTATTTTCTAAAATCGATAGAAGAAGGATTAGTACCTCGCGACTGGAAGCTAGCCCATATAACTCCCATCTATAAAGGTGACAATAGGGATAAACCAACCAATTCCCTACCCATTTCCTTAACATCGATCTCTTGTAAAATGTTGGAGCACATTATTGTTACTAACATTATGAGATTTCTTTATAGTAGGAAAATAGTAACCCACAACCAGCACGGTTTTAGAAAGAGCCGATCTTGGGAAACACAATTAGGTCTTTTCATTCACGATGTATTTACATCGGGAGAAAACAACACCCAAGTCGATGCAGTATTCCTAGATTTCAAAAAATCTTTCGATAAAGTCCAGCATAATAAATTGTTACACAAACTCAAATGCTCTGCTACCGACGATAAAATAATTGTTGGATTAGAGACTTCTTGTAAAATCGCAAAGAAATAGTAGTCATCGATGGGCTGTGCTCAACGGATAGAGATGTAACTTCGGGCGTCCCCCAGGGAAGTGTGATAGGGCCGCTTCTACTCTTAATACTAATTAATGACTTCAGTGCACTCGTTAGTGGCAATTTCAGGTTATTTGCTGACAACACGGTGGTATATAGGAAAATTAGGAGCCAACTAGTTCGCGAGCTACTCTCTACAGACTTAGACATAATCTCGAAATTGTACAAGAAATGGGGATTAATGCTTAATATAGACAAATGCGGGGTTTGAAAATTTTCCACCAAATAATTTGGCGAACAGGACATAAACTATGAAACAGAGGGTCGGGTGCTAACTAAGGCCAATCAAGTTAGGTATTTGGGGGTAGTTCTAACACCACTCCTTTCATAGGGAGCACACTTAAGGACAATGTGCAGATCCGCTTTAAAGAAACTCGGCTTTATTAAACGGGTTGTGGGGAAATGTATTGAGAAAGCTGAGTGGTGTGATTTTACTCTAGTTAGACCTCATTGGAATATGCCGCCAGTATTTGTGATCCTTGGGAGAAAATTTGGCAAAAAGGATTTGATGAAGTCCAGAAAAAATCCGCCAGATGCGTTAAAAATTGTTATGATAAGAACACAAGTGTGACAGGTCTTTAGGGGAATTATGCTGGGAGCCACTTGAAATACGAAGAGAACAAGCGAGACTTAGACTTTTAGACAGGTTAAAAACAAGCGATTTAACGATGACACTGACGTAATTATAATGGTCCCACACTACTTAGGTAGATCAGACCACAAAGATAAAATAAGGGAGATAGATTCCAGTACAGATAGATACAAATACTCATTCTTTCCCCGAACAATCAGAAATCATAATAGTAAGAAACCGAAGTCACTTTAGATATATTAAAAACATTGAATTTACAAGTCAGAACAAAATTAAACACTGCAAAGCTGTTAGGTATACTTTCAGGTGCATGTGAATGTCAGTTGGTAGTTTGAGTGTTTGCATGTGTGTGGGGTGTAAGTGTTCTCGTATGAATGTATTCCATGTTTTGTTTGTGGATTGCATAAATTTGCGGCTTTTGCATCCAGTTTTTTTTCGTAATTACGGTAGTGCCCCAACACCCCCCGCCACACGGTCTTGCGGCGGCTTGCGGGGTATTAAGTATATGTATGTAGATGTAAAAGAAGCAGGACATTCAATCATTTTATCAAATACTCCTTTACCATGTTTTAGTGGGGCGTAATTATTTCTAGGAATGAATCGTTAATGGGGCTTTTCTGTGAGTGATCGTCAATATATCATATTTATTTATCGCCTACAGTGAGGCATTTCAATAATATTCTGCCACATTAAAAAACTTAATTGGCATTGAATATTCATGTTCCTTATGTTCATCTTCGTACTCATAACAGGAAGAAGACGAATGTGGGTGTCTTGAAGTTGAACCTCGGGTAAAATCTCCGCAGAGCCTACTAATGATCTGATACAAAATTTAAAAGTCTTTGGTTGAATTCGAAAAACCCAGTTGCCAAAATGTGAGCGTGGAACCCTCCTCACATCGATCACTGTTAAAAAAATGTCAAATCACACGCGCCGTTCTATTTTGGAAGTCGATCATGCGAACCGCCTCCTGCCCTTTCCATCTCTCTTCGCGGTGGAGAGCAAATTGGGAGTGAAACTGTTTTGATTCGCTCTAAACTCTCAGATACGGAATCACAGAAGGCGTGGTCGCATTTTCCCTTTGGTGTCCAAATTGCCCCAACGGGTAGTTTTCTCAGCTTAACCCTTCGTTTATGGGAGTGGGGAAAGGGGTTTCAGGGCACACCAAGACAAATGAAATGATGGATCGGGTTTGAGGGGATGGGAAATGAGAATCGCGAGTTCCTCCTGTTATGGAATACGTTTTTAAACCATGTCTCAAGGTTAAGTAATCCATCATGTTTTTTTTTCTTTTTTGTACATATTTGAGAGTCTATATTTGAAATTTAGGCGCGACCCCATCGGATTCATCCAATCGTCCTCGTGACCGCCAAAAGCTTTAGCCCTTGCCTTCCGTTGAAATGCGTGCTGGGACAGAGTTGAGTTAACGAGACAATTTATCGCCGTTCTCGGGACCGATTGCGAGTCGTACCTAATCTTCTTTCAGCCGCTTAAGCCTTTTTTTTCATTTCCGTGTCGTTCGATCACGCATGGGAAAGTGCACTGCAAGAGGTTAGTTTTGGGATTGGCAGTGTGGCCGGTTAGGGGTAGAAAATGGCGGGCGGTTTGGGAGAAAGAGAGAGAGAGAGAGAAGGGTGTGGTTTTGGGAGAGTGGATTGGATCGGGAGTGTAATGGGCAAGGATAGCCGGAAGCAGGTCGAGAGGGGGAAGAAATTCCGTGAGGATTCCGGGTCGACGCACTTGACCAATAGCGTATGTAAGACTGATTGTGATTCGGGTGCGACCCACTTCCCATGGAGTCTTGCTAAAAATTCCGACATGATTTTAATTTTAACCTTAATCCAATGGTTTCGAGTGAAATTAGTGTAGGTCCCATGGTTAGGTAGATGTCTTTATTTCATTTAAGTATTGGGATTCAGAGATCCTTTTGCGAAGGCGTCCGAGGGAAGGGGGACTATACCAAACACTTAAGAGCCGAAGTGAGAATTGGTTGTAATTCATCCTGGATCTTTTACCATTATGAGTGCCATTGATTTTCATCAAACCCTACGCAAATATAACAGTGGTTTTTGACAATGGCATGATATATATCGGCTTCATTGCAAATGTCGGTTCTCCTAAGGTAATGGGGGAGATGGTGCGAGGGCTAACGTACTGGCTTCCCACCCAGAGGGCGCGGGTTCAAATCCCGGCGGTGTTGAATATTTTTCAGAGGTATCTCTATCCCTACTTGAGGTGCTTTGTGGAGGGCACTTTGAGTTAGCATGCCGTCCGTCAAATGGGACGTTACGCTGTGGACCACTTGGCGCCTTTCATCAAGAGTAGGCTAATGCCGACGCCGGGTTTCTCTCCACCCTTCATGTCCTTCCTGTCCATCCTTAATGGCACAAATGACCTCAGCTGTCGGTCGCCTCCCTTAAATACTACTAATACTCCTAAGGTAATGATAGTGTTTCACTCCAAAATTTCAAAATCGTATTTAAACATAGGTAAAAACGTGGATAAAATTGTATTTAAACTTAGGTAAAATTTAAAATCATAAAATGTCGATTTCAGTTTACTCTCGCCTGAATTCACGGTTTGAAATATATAGAGACATAAATAGCACCATAAACCGTGGGCGTTTATGGTCTGAATCCATATTACCTGTCTTCGACATCACGTCTGTTAAGTGTGGTTACTAATGGTGTTCCTTTAGTAGCGGTCCGTTTCTTAAAACCAGGTTTTAAAAGTTTATTTTCCTAGTGGGAACGTTTTACAAAAACTTCAATTTGTTGTCATTCGAGTATTTTCTCTTACCTTGGGACGAAAAATTTTCCTTTAAAATTAAAGAAAAGACTATGAGTATTCCATATTTACGCATTTGAGATTAACGTTTGATAATAGATATGTTTAAATATTGTGTGCAAACACTTTTCCAATATTTTATGACAACTAGTAGAAAGGCATATCAAGGTAATTATCTCATAAGGTATGGGCATCACGTCCCTTCCTGGCAGTAGAGAGGCTAAATGGGGTGAAAGAAGAAAGATGGGGAAGTATATTTCAGCGCTCGTTTTTCTACACGTTGCCTTCGCCGGCGAAAACACTGCCTTTGGGGGAAGAGAGATTCCCTGGGTAGCCTTTAAACAGTGAGTAGGTATATCGAGAGAGACAAATAATGCCGTCGAAAGCGGTTAGGAGACGGAATGGTGCGCAGTGGGGCTCCGGGATGGGGAGAATACTGGAGTTGGGGGGGGGGGGCATGAGGAAGAACTGCGGGAGGCACCGGGAGTTAAAAGGGTCCGACGGCGAGAGGGCTGGCGTTCCGAGGGAGAGAGAGAGAGGGAGGCAGTGTCGGCTCCCATCGTATTTGACAGGCGGTTAAGAAGCGCGTGATCGAATGCTCAGCGGGACGTCGTCGTGGCGAGAAGGGAAGGGAAGAACTCAGGTGTCGCGTTTTCCTCTCGCATGCCCGAGCGGCCGGGGGACACCTTGGGGCAACCACCGGTGAAGATGCCGGGAAACTTCGGGGTTCGCTCCTGACAGAAAAAGTCGGTGTCAGTGGGCGGATCCGCATTCTTTTCCGTCCATTTCACCTCATTCCGTCCCATTCAAGGCAGACCGATGGAAGGGCTTCCACCATTTATTCCTGGAAATATATTTGCAGAATTTTCCACGCTCGTTCCGATGTGCATATGCCCATCGGGGTCCGTGAAGCTTGTGGGACCATCTCTATTCCATTCGGTGGGCGAATAGAGTTTTCTCTCGTATCCCTTCGCGAGCGATGAAGTGGTGTCCTCGATCGGCCACGGGTATCTTCTTGATTGATTCATTGCTAAACGCGAGTTTTATGCACGAGGCACAATTGTTTTCTGATCCTAGAATGTAATGTTCGTAGTAAAAATTTGTTTCTCTTACTTTTTCTGAAGCTCGGTTTGCTCTTGGGTATTTCACAGCATATTCGTTCTAGGAAGGTTAACGTCTTAACCTCAAGTTAAACGATGGTTGTGTGGTTTCGGTAATTTTTTCCTCTATTTAAATCCATTTTGCTAACGTCGGGATGCTTCCAATATGATCCACGCTTTTAAATCCCAAAATGCATGTATAACATTATCCATAAAATCTATTTCTTAACTAACACGAATTACAGCAACGAGGATGACTGAATATTTTTAAATGCTTAACCTTTACATACATATCAAAGCGATCAATGCAAAATCTCTGGTATGTATGAGCGGCAAGTTGAAGCAGTTTTTCAAATTGACTATGCTTTCAAAACTTTCGGCTTTACAAATACCAGTTTTTCTTGGAAAATGTTTTAAGATAGCCAACTATTTATGGTAGGTTTTGGATGGACACCGACTGACTGCCGCCACATTGCAAAGCCTCGCTTGACGAAACACAAACAGACACCATAAATTCAGATTCAATTCCGCACACTTCCTGCCCGCCTTCATTCTGACCAAAATGCCTATCCTTTTCCTCTCCTCACCTCGCCTACGAAGCTTTTTCTCTTTTGTCAGTCTTAAGCATTCCATTTCCAATAAAAATACCATATTTTTGGTTACTTTGAATTTCTACCAACCCTCTCTTGGAATTTTTGGTCATTTTTAAATTTTATATGGCATGTTTTGACTTTGCAGTATTTACTAAAGGATCTGGCTGTGCTTTAATCAGCTTGTATACACTTTTAATATTTTTCGTGTAAAAAGCAAATTAATCATATCCTTGAATTCAATAATTTTTATGTTGTATAAGAAATGAACCGTATCCTTCAAAGGTGAGCATTTTTTTAAATATTGAATATTATATTGCCTCGATGAATGTGTTTATAAATAATATTTGTCATGTAAGATGGTAAATACTTGTATAGTCAATGAAAATGCAAGGATTCAATCATATTACATTCCTGAGACTATAGTAATTATGTATTTCCCTAGTGTGTGAAGCAGCATGCATATTATGATACAATTCTTAGTGTATATTGTGTCCAATAATGAGGGCTCTTTCTATCCCAGTTTGCTCAGTTTTCCTCTTTCGTTACATATATATGTGTTTTTGCCCTGAAATTCCCTCCGAACCGAAAACGAACTAATTTTTTCTTCCTGGTCCCTGGCCTACATTTTGTAAGAAAATTCGCTCACTTTAAATGCCGAAGGTTGCGGACGAAAACATCGTATTTGCCGCATCCCGTTGCCATTATCCCGCTTCCAGGGTAATGCCCAGACCCATCAGGGGGCCTCCTAACGTCCTTCACAATTAGCTCGAGGACGCACGCGCGTCCCGCCTTCCTCAGCTGTAAGATCCCTGGAGGGGCCGTCCTCATTAGGCGCGGTGGAGGAACTTAAACAAGAGGTCGCCCCATTGAACGGAGGCGGCGCTCCGTTAATGGAGGGAAGGAACCTTGTCTCCACCGTAGTGTAATCCTCCCAGAGTTTGTCTCAAGCATATACTTAGCCGTGGATCCAATGCAACAGGAAGCAGGTCAAAAAGAGGAGTGCGTGGGGGGTGGGAATGGAGAATCACGAATTCTCAATTCCACGATGAACCATTTCTCATATCGAGCGTAGATATGAAAACTATTCGCTTGTTTAGGATATTTAGCCATGACTAGAGAAATTGGCTATATCGACCATCATTACACATTTGGAATGCTTGCTCTGGACGGGATATTATTCACAAGCTTTGACTTTTACGAAATTTCTCACATGACGTTACTCGTCGGGATTACATGTCGGGATAGAGGGAGGAGTGTAGGGGGGTTCCTAAAATTATTTATATTATGCTGGTGATCAAGCTGTAGATAGCATGTCCGCCATGGGGTATCAAACATTGATGAACGCATTAGAAAATCAGTGTGACTGGTATGGAGGGGGATTCAATTCAACAAAACAAAGGTTATGAAGTTTGCGAGAAGAGATAACGTCAGGCGAGCGAGGTAACGGAGGGAAACGATAGGGGGTTGGGTAGAATGAAGGGAGAAAAAAATTAATGTTGGATTGAGGAAGGGTTTAATGTGCATCGGTTGTCAGGTTGTCCTGTTAGTCGTGGCTAATAAATGTGAGAGTGATAACTTTGTGTCCATCCAAAACCATCTTAAATGGTAGACTGCCAAATAATATTTTGATTGTTTATGCAGATATGGTCAGGGTTTATGAGTACGAGGCCATTGGAATTTCTGTTAATTTTGCAGTTGCCAATTAATCTTTAAGAGTAATTAAGTAGTAGAAATACATCGAATGCAGTAATTAGCCACAAGTACGTTCTCGTAGAAATATGTCGCTGGCTACAATTTTTATTCTAGGCTAAAGCCATGGAAAACCCTCTGTATTATTGGCATTCATCAGAGGGTAGCAATATATTTTCTAAATCAAACCGTTGAGAAATGCTACTAGTCTAGGCATAGGATCTCGTATGCTGAGGTGTTTTTTGGTATATTATAATGCTGAAGGTCTCAGGGCAAACTATATAAATTTCCTTTTGCAATTAAAACTTACCCCACACTTCATCTACATCTAAAATATACATCTTGTTTTATCCACACGATACCTTGCAAGCCACCTGGAAAGTGTGTGGCATGGTTTGCGTCCACGCCAAGCATGCACAACACATGACAAGGCAAAGTCACGCACCATCTACATCTACATCTACTTAATACCCCGCAAGCCGCCGCAAGGGCGTGTGGCGGGGGGTGTTAGGACACCACCCGTAATTTAGAAAAGAAAAAAAAACCGCATGCAATAACCACAAAATCATACATCCACAAAAAAAACATGGCATACATTCATGCATGAACACTTACACCCCACACACATGCAAACACTCAATCTACATCTTACATACGCATGCACCTGAAAGTATACCTAATAGCTTTGCAGTGTTTAACTTTGCTCCGACTTGTAAATTCAATGTTTTCAATATTTCTAAAGTGACTTTGGTTTCTTACTATTATGATTTCTGATTCTTCGGGGAAAGAATGAGTATTTGTACCGATCTGTCCTGGAATCTATCTCCCATGCATGAGACACAATTACACAAAACAATTCCGGGACGCAAATGAATTTACAATAGGGATAGCTTGCACCATCAGACATATGTAAATATAAAATTATGGCATTTTATTGTATGGTTCCTTCAAATGCGCCCACTACCGTATGTATCCGAGAAGGTTAATACATATCCGTGATTACTTTCGGCCAGAAGACCAGAGGAAGGAACTAAGAGTGCATTCCCTAGCGTCCCTACCGAATGGTATTCTTTCTATAGCCAAATATCTCCGCATCCGTGCACCTATTGCAAATCCTCCATATCTTATGTCAACAGTATTTATTTAATTATTTCGATGCCTGGAAATTTTCCATATTGAACGAATCGATGTGAACTTTGTATAAAAAATCTGTCGACCTCGCATTGAGTAAGTCTGTATCCTAATTGTCGTGTCCCTAGGTCATATCGCACGGTCATAGCCCGCGGTTCCGGGGTGGTCTGCAGGCGGTAGGTGCTCATGGGCATGCCTCTGGGTTGGCTAAGGAGAGGGGAGGAGGGTTGGGGAAACGATAATAGCGCCATTCAAAGGGAGGCAGCGAAACTAATGAGGGGAAGATTCCCATTCAGGAGAAAGTCGTAAGGGGGAAGAGAGCGGGAGAGTGGGGGAGGGGAGAGAATAAAGTGTAAAAGAATTTTCCAAGGAAAATCTTTACGGGGAGAAGACGGCCAGTTTCTCTTCCACCCGCCCGCTCGCTCCTTGGCCCTAGGAACCCATCCCCTACCACACTCGCACTCCCGAACATCGCCTTCTGTATCATTCTTCCCATTTCCTTGCCTCCTCCTCGTCGCCTTCAAAATGTTCCCTCGAGTTCCTTTGGGTTTTTTCTCCTCATTTGGTCTCTCATTCATTTTTCCCGGTCAGTACACAAAAAAAAACTTCCCGTTCCCTCCTCCCCTCGCCACAAGACGCACGGGTTGCAGTGGCTTCACGACGTCTTCCCTCGTCTGGAGAAATGAATTTCATCTCGTCGCACGGAATAAAGCGAGCGACTACCCAAGTGAGATCTTTTTCTTTTTTTTAAACGGCTCCCTTTAACATTTTCTCGTCGGATAATAGGGGCGACACACATCTGTGCGTGAAAATGATCTCGGAAATTGGATTTCCTATGACACCCCGTGTTAAGCGTGTTTTTTTTATCGCTGCCTTGTCGGCGTGTAAAATTTATCGGACGTTGTCGTGTGGATGTCACCTTTAATGTTTGCATGGTTTTCAGCATCGGAATTGGTGGGATTTCGAGCATGGGTTACTTTTTTTTATTCGCAAATACCAAAAATTTGAACTTTTCGATTCAATGAATGGAATGGTATCATTGAAATAGCGGTGCGGTGTCAAAGGACTAGAAGGAATGATAGGATATTTTCCTCAGAATTTTTCGGGCCACATTGGTGCGGGCTGCACAGCTCATTTACCTTCTCGGTAAACATAAATAGTGAATATTTATTGTACAATATTTTATTTTAGATTCTCAGATTCGTAGATATAAACGAAACTTTCCTTCACAAAGTTATCCTAAAAGGTCCATCTGTTATTCAGTGTGAGTCATCGTGGTAGATATATAATTCCACAGGAGTGAGTATGATGACTGGAAAAAACATTACCATCGGTAATTACTGTAGTTATACGTTAAAAAGAGTGATTTTAATGCTCGGCTATGCCTACTTTTACTTGTTCGTATCATTAAATGCAAATTATGTAAAGGGTTGGGACTGAAAAATCTCTTCAAGTAAATGATAATGAGTAAAACAAATGTAAATGAGAAAATATTTCAAACATAAAGAGTAAAAATTGTCAACATCCATGGGTTTCAAGCAGAGACATTCGCGAGGAAAATTGATTTCAATTTTCGTAGATCTTGCGAGAATAGATATCTCGTATTAATATATTGAGTCTTCGTAATTGCATTTACTCATTTATTTCTACATCTACATTTACATTAATACCCCTCCATCCAACAAGAAGGTGTGTGGCACCTGGTGCAAGCACCAGGTGCGATGGGTAATTTCAATCATATATCATTAGTGTATATTTTTTCCTTATTTTATCTGCTGACATGGGACTTTTACTGTCCTCGATTTTCTAACTAGTGTTGAGAGCCATGGTCCTGGGTTGGATATATTTAGTAGGCCGAATAAAAATAGCAGAGTTCAAAATTTTGATGGTTAATTTTGCCACCAAAAGGTAGGAAAAGAATTTAACAAAACATGCATTTACATATTTCAGACTGAATTGTGAAGTAAATATTGTTCCCTAAAACTCAACTTATATTTTTTTAATTTATTATTTTAAATTAATAGAGATTTAAATAAATCATGCCATGAGGCGTTACTTATGAGTAACAGTCAAGGAAAATCATGTATTTCGTAGCCTAGATTGGCCCTAGAGTGACTGTGGTTTTCAACAACCAATACACGTAAAAGATGTCTACAAGTGAGTTTTCGATAACTTTTTTTTCTTAACTACAACTTAGCTGCACAATATGATATGTTAAGTTAAAGTTAACATAATGAGTTAAAGATAGATGTCATGGACATGAGATTCTAAAAGTAGAAATTAAATGTAAGTAGCTAGGGCTGACGCAAGAACTTCAGCCCATAATAAGGCTGTAGGATTTTGGTTAGTGCTCCTTTTTGCAGGCGAAGGTGAACAACATGAAGGAAAAAAAGGGAGGAAAAAAATGAGGATCGCGTGGCGTCCGAACGGCCCTTGGGCACACAAAAGGAGTGTTTTCTCCTCCTTCGGAGCAATCCCATTCGCCAGGTGGCAGCGCTCCTCGGGCCACCACACATAACTGAAAAAGGGACACTCCAACAAATTTTTCAGTCACTTGAACCCCTTATCCGCCCCGTCCCACTTTCTCATGCACAAGTTCCTTAGCGCATCTTTTTTTTTAATTCCCGTTCCAACCCTTGATTGGTAATTTTGATACGATTCGTTCGCGCGCCGAAATTATTTTATTCGCTTTCGGATATAAAATTTAATTTCCACCATTTGATATGATCCGTTCCGATTACGATTGAATTCCGTTCCCAACTGTTGATATTCCGATTCACATTTGATGAATATGCCGATTTTCAAATACCGCCCCAACCACCTCGCCGAGAAAAACGATCTGCATCGCTCCTCGATTGATCACACGGCCCGAATCGATCTCAGTTTTAATGCGATTGATTTAAATCTTAAAATCCAATGATTCGATCCCAATCAATTAATCTTCAATTGAATTTTGGACTCATGTAACGTTTCATCGATGCACACGATTTGAATCGTCAACTGTCCATTCCAATTAACTCCTCCCTCGCTCCCTTCCTTGCTAGGCATGTCTTTTCTTGTCCCTTGATCACGAATTATCCGCGGCCACCCCTTCCTTAATCGCGCCGCTCCTTCCTTTTTATATTTTTAGGCGTCATTTCCCTCTCATAATCTACCTCACTCCTCCAGGTAGGACATCCCATTCCCTGATTTTCGTGGCATGGTAAAGGTATAAACGCGCCGTCCGGTCACATCGCCTGATCTCCCATGACCTTTCCCCCCTACCTCCAGCTTGAGCTTCCGAATATTTGACCGGATTCCAGGAGAGTCAGTGACTGTCCCAACAATCCATCATCCAATATATAGAGAGAACGAAGAGATACCTACTATGTAACGTTCCCTATCCTTGCGTCTTCCCCCTCCGCTTAAAAAACCTCCCACCACCCGAATCTCCCCTTCCCGTGGGAGGTCCCATCCCGCTATGCAAGACCCCTCCCGCCCCCTTCTATCCATTTTCCCACCCGCGGCCCGATAGTCAAGGCATGGACCACCCGGTAGGAATCGCTTGACCATCCTCTCGGGTGAAGCAAGAATACCTAAGTAGCGTCGTCTCTCCCCCTCGAAATAGGTGAGAGTGAGTCCGTGGGTACCCTCAGCTACACTCGGGCCTCCCGCGAGATTTTCAAATCCCACTGAAACCACCGCATATGTCTTTTTTCTTGATCTTTGGGGCGAGAGATGTAACAAGTTGCATTTTAAGAACGGCGGGGTGGTGTTGGTAGGGGTGGTGGGATCCGCCCGTTCTTCGGAACGCTGCGAAGAATCGTCGGCCAAGCGTTCTCTCCCATTGCGGTTTGTCCGACTGAATGGGGATGGATGGACCTTCGAGGGGGAAGTAATGCTCTCCCGTAAAACGGGAGGGGGAGTGGAATGGGGAGGGACTCGAAGGAGTCGGGCGTGCTAAAGATGTCGCGGTTGTCCAAATACCGGGCCACACACAGGCACATCGAAGTGGAAGGGAATCCCTCGTTCAGAATGTCCTCTGGGGAATATTGCCACCCCCACACCCTCGGGGCCACTCCGGGCCAGTTCTTGCCCTTGGCTTTCACCTCCCTCCCCCCCTTCACCGTCCCCCGCCCGCCCACGCCCCTCCCCCATTCCGCTGCGGGCGACACTCATGCAGGACGAAGAGCAGTCCCTCAAATCCCATTGACTCCTTCGAGGGAGTCCATTCTCGCCCCATTCTTCGTTTCAAACTATGCGTCGTAAGGGGTGCGTGTATAGATATCTAGCTGTATATGAATCCACACACAGTTGTCTGCTTGTAGGTTCGCGCGCGGGGCATCGGGCGTGGAAGGTATTCTGCTCGGTCGATACCCGTTCTCGAATAGATCTTCCATTCGCAGAGTCCTTCACCCGGAGCCAATTTTTGTGCGGTAATTCATCCGCGCCCTCTCCATTTCCTTTCAAGACAGTCCCATTATTCCGATTGCATTCGCCGTTTGACTCGACGCATGGGGTTTCGTACCGTTCCGTTGAATCCGCGTGATGGCCTTAGCCCCATCCAGCCGCCTTTGACTCGACCAGCCCCATCCTAATCTCACCCACCCCTCTCACCAAGGTGAAGGAGAGAGGTTTTCTCAAAACACTTTCTTCCTCCGTCTTCGATCGTGATTCATTTCCGCGCGACCTTGCACGGCAGAGAAGACGCTGTCCGTCCTTAGCATTCGGATTTCGGGAGATTCTGGATCTGACCCCTGGTCGGACTCCGCCTCCTCGAGCTCTTCCACCGATTCTAACATTTCTTGCGGTCAGTGACTTGCAATAGTCTGTGGTAGCATAACTTGCTGATGTCTAATGATTGCAAATCGGACAATTATGCTGCCGTACCCTGTACTTTCTTTCCTCTCAACAATTACAGCATTGACCTCAAGAAAATCACTGCTAAAAATATAATTATTCCACATAAAAAATTACAGAGTTCTACCTCAGAGCCTGTACGTGAGGTACAGCTGTCTAAATTTTTCACTCCCTAATGAGGAATTAATTTGCTCAGTGTAGTTCAGATATTAATTGCTAATGACCATATTAGGTGACCAATTTTCTTACAGCGGCTGATTTTGGAAATCGATTGGCCTTTGGGCATATCATAGATTACACATCCATACCTATGTTAAAATACCTAATTTTCAATATTGAAAACATTTACCTATTGCGATATCATTGCTATTTACACTAAAATAATTACAATGGCCCCACACTACTTAGGTAGATCAGACCACAAAGATAAAATAAGAGAGATAGATTCTAGTACAGATAGATACAAATACTCATTCTTCCCCCGAACAATTAGAAATCATAATTGTAAGAAACCGAAGTCACTCTAGAAATATTAAAAACACTGAATTTACAAGTCGGAACAAAATTAAACATTGCAAATATATTATATTTGTAGGTGCATGTGAATGTTAGTAGGTAGTTTGAGTGTTTGCATGTGTGTGGGGTGTAAGTGTTCTTATATACCATGTTTTGTTTGTGGATAGTATAAATTTGTGGCTTTGGCATGCGGTTTTTTTCGCTTTCTTAATTACGGGTGGTGTCCTAACACCCACCGCCACACGCCCTTGCGGCGGCTTGCGGGGTATTGAGTAGATGTAGATCACTACAAGTGCAGTATTGGTAAGAGTCAGCTACTTAAAAAATTGTACTCTTTCGGAATGGGCTTTATACGAAACTTCTTCCCTGGCATTTATCATTTGTGTCGTGCCAAACTTATTCTTACCAATGAAATTTTCTCACGCATGTTTTCTCTTTGAACTGTGAACTTGACCTTTCGGGGACATCTTCTGCTCTCCGTGGGCCACGCCTGTCCTTAAACGCCATCCGCCACATCAACATTTCGCACCTACCGCTTAGAAAAGACCATCACGATCTTACGACCTACATTAGGAATTTCCCTCTTTTCGACACACGGAAAATGAGTTTCAAAATACCGGGAACCATATCACTCCTCTGAAATCAAATGTAAGTTGGACTGCTTGTGAGATTTTTTCGGAGATAAAATGTTGTTGCAATTCATTGTGGTGTTCCACGTAGATCTGCGGAATGATCATGCTCTTCTTCGTATTAAATGATGTTTTTGAAAAGGTGAAGAAATCATTACCAAAGAAAATTGATAGGGCCAAATGAAAATTTCCTCCTAACATTTCTAAAAAATATGATGTTATTAAAAAAATGTCCGCAGGTTCCTCTCATCAATGAGCATTACCTTCCAAAATGTATGTATAATATATGACTTAATGTGAAGCAAATGAAGTTCATGCTAAGCTAGTGATTTCGTCGAGGCGTTAGCATGAAACTCGTATATCGACCAAAAAATTAGTCTAATGCTTCATATTAAATCAGGTATTATGAATTGATAAAATGCAGAGTTTTAAAAAATCTAAAATGAAGTATAATAAATAAAGGACTCCTAAGCATGGTTTTTCTGGTACAAATTCTTTTTCCTGTAGTTCTACAGGAAAAAATGTGAGAAAATGTTTTGAGTGGGGACCTTAAGATATGTGAAATACTTATTTTATTTTTACTGCCATAAAATTTTATTATTTATGTACCATTTTGCCATGTTCTGGCAAAATGGTACATAAATTCTGTTTACTTATCATATTCATTCTGGTCTGTTCACTTATCATATTCATTCTGAAAATATTATGGCAACTATTTTTGAAAAATAAATTATTTTATTTTAAACTACAGGCCGCTTACCTAAACTACAGGTCGCTTACCTAAACTACAGGTATGATGTTCTCGGCCAGGCAAGTCTAAAGATCTGGTGTTCAAGTTACGGTCAAGGACATATTTTTGAGCTAGTGATCTACTCGAATTCGCCTCCCCCACCTCTCCTGTGCTCGTCCTTTATATGTGTTCCTATCCCTTTTCCTATATATATATATATATATATATATATATATAGGAAATTTCCTATTAAATATATTTTCATAATAATAACGAAATAAAAATATATACAGGTATATATAATAAAGAAATAACGTGTGAGTGATCTTTTTGTGTGTTTCTATATTGCTTGTTGCTGTCCAATGTATTATATATATACACAGATACACACACATCCTGCATTATGAAAATTGAAAAGATTGTACCGACATTTAATAGTCATTTTTTCTGCTTCACATTCAATTACCCTATAGTCTCAATATTTACAATGTTGATGCCGACGTTCCATTCGACTTGGAATCACATTTGAATTTTGATTCAAGGAACAACATGATGCTATCAGTAGCAACTGCTAGACATCGAATTTTACATTTCTGAAAAATAAATTCCTTAAGATCAGTATCACGAAGAAATATGCTTGATGGGAAGTTTTTTCTATCAGGAGAAATGAGAAATCGGTAACGACCTCGCATCCTCTTAAATTGGTTCTTGAGAATTCCAACCGAAGTAAAAATATAGGTAAATGAACGTGGTCATTATTGAATCACTTTTAAACAAGTTCCACGCCTCTGCAACTTGAGTCGTTCGGGGAACATTATCATTTTGGGATCGTTTGAATTGAATCGATACCTATTCCACTATTCGATCGCTTTCTCTGGGCTTTAGGTGGATTAGAAATGGCTCCGTGTAACATTTTTCCTTGGACTTGAGTTTTTACGAAAAGTTAACTTCCTCAATCACTCGGCTTGGTTGAAACATATATATGTTTAACTAAATATTGCCAAAACAAATTAGTGGTACACTCCTTGGCCATTTGAACCAACCTGTTTTCATTAGAAGTATCTGGAAAACTTTCGTAAAACAGCGCATTAAAGTGACGGAATGGAGAGTTACGAAAATAAAAAATGTTAATATTTTTTTAAAAACGACACTATATACAAAGTTCATCATTATTTTCGGAGATCTATCAGTAAGGTAGGTTTTGAATGGACACAAGCTACTGACTGATACATATATATATACATATATATATATATATATATATATATATATATATATATATATATATATATATATATATACACACACACACATATATACACACATATAAAAAATATATATACACACACACACACACACATATATATATATATATATATATATATATATATATATATATGATGAAGGGAGGAAGAAAGTACTCAGAGATGAAGATGGACCTCATTTAGAGTAGGAGACTGGATATTGTGTTTTGTTAGAAGTCCCAAAATATTTATTTAGTAGCTGTATCCATCCAAAAACCTACCTTAACCGGTAGATTACCTAATAAAAATAATATATATAGATATATATATATAGAATATATATATATATATATATATATATATATATATATATATATATATATATATATATATATACATATACATACATATATATATCTTCGAAATGGAACGCTCTTCGGCGACGCACAAATATATAAAAACACAGATGTAGATTTTTAAACCATAAAAACACAAAGAAAGGACACTCACATATGTAGTTTTGACGTTTCGACGGCAAGGCCGTCGTCTTCAGAATGGCCTTCTTGGGGAAGAGCGGATAGCACAGGTGCGGGGGAGAGGTGAGGGAAGGAGAGGTAAGGGACCAACAATCTACATCTGTGTTATATATATATATATAACATGTTCGGTATATATATGGTCGGTAATATATATGCCCCACTGCCCACCATTGTAGCAATGGCAATAATTATTTTATTTACAATTTTGAGAGTATCTATTTTAAAAATTATTCGTAGAAAAGCACGTAATGCTTGCAGTACCATATATTATGAAATTTATAATATATGTCATAGAATATACAGTATTTCCAATTACATTTCATAATTATTTGATAACTCCCAGGGCATTATATCGAACCTCCACACTGAGAACACATTTTGGGAGGGGCTGGCTTCAATCTGGGACGGCCAAAATTCTTAAGCATCAAATTATAATAAAATTAGATATATGGTGTAGAAAGCAAGTCATTACGAACTCAATAATAATTAAATAGCCATGAGCTGAATAAAGTTTTATTTATCACAAAAATATTTCGTGACCTCCCTAAATAAAAATATTATTAACTTTTCATATACAGGTATGTTTACCTTTTTGGGGTACCCAGGATATAATTTCAATGTAAATTAAAATATTATCCATGAACTTCAATGACTATCGTAATTTGAAAAAAAAGTCCATTGTTTCTTTTTCGACATGCGATGAAATTAATGACGTGTTAATAAAGGGAGCTTAGTAGTCTATTGGGGAAATCGTTGGATCTATGACTGGAAGGCCCGGGCTCGAAACCGTGTGACGCCTCTTGAGTACCCTCAGCTTAACTCAGATTGTGCGATTTTTCAGGTGCGAAATCTTCCTGGGAAACCATGGGAGGTATAGCGAATTAGCGAAATTAGCGAAAGCTATGGTTTCCCTTCAGTAATAAAATCCCTACAGTAAAAAAAACTAATCGAAACTACGAATAAAAGTCTACGCGTTTAACCGACAACTATTGAAGGCTCAGATTGTAGTACTTGTCCAATCGTAGGTTAGACTTCAATTACATAAAAAATTGGTTTCACTTCTCTATTTTCCCTCGTGAACAGTTTAGATAGTTAAAATTTCGTACGGATGGAAATTCCGCCGTCGGAATTTCTTTTGAGAAATGTAAAAATCGATGTCATTTTAGCAAATACTGATTGTATCTCATTGCTCCTTGAATCAAAATTCTGAATCGAATTGAAGGTCGCTAAACACGCAGTAACCATGGAGACTAACCCGTATTGACTATGAAGCAGATTAATCTCTAGAAAATGTCGATTGAATCTTTAAATTTACTTAGCGCAGATCATGTCCATATATATGTGTTTGTGTGTGTATATATATATATATATATATATATATATATATATATATATATATATATATATATATATATATATACATATCTATATCTACTCTTTAAAGATACTAATGGGCGGGAGAGAGGTCCCTTAAAGCATCGAGATTGGGAAAAACTCGATAGAAAAACCTTAATATTTATTCCAAGCGTTAAAAATACAATAATTAAAGGAGTACGACCCTCCTTTTAACGTGTACGACGACCTTTTAAAATACACACTCTTACTTGTACTTCCCAATGGAACTGAAACTCGAACATATCCCTTCAGTGGAGAAAGTATAGGGGTGAGGCTTAAGGGGAATAAATTCCTTCATTGTCTGCCAATTTTTTGTCAGGGGAAAAGGAAACTATTTTGTTTCATTAATTGTTTTGGTTTGACGAAAATTATTTCGTATTCAACATGGAATGAACTATCCGAATAATATATTTATGATTCTTTTCGTCTTCTTTATTGATTGGGCATACCACGTAAAACGTTATAGAGTTGTAAGGTTAGCATGTTTTAATATCTTAATCGCGCGTTTACCATGAGTCAAATGTAATGCATGTTTTACGAGCAAACTTCAGTTGGTGAGGCCCAAAAAAGGGAAAAAGCCGTTTATTCCGAAGTTCTGAAATTCACCGCAAAACAACTATTCCACAGGTGCCTTTTTTCTAAAAGTTACAAGTCCTGATAGTTTTGGTCATTAAAAAGTTGTTTAATGGCAAAACAATATTTCCATTTCTTATCACGCATTTACATCTCATTTGATGTGACACGAAGTATTTTATATTTCATTTATTAAAGTTCTTAGAGAATTTGCTAAAGATAAAATTTTTAGCCTTAACGACTCGTTATCGTGGTGAATTATACTCAAGTATTAGGGACCAACCGAAAGTTAGCGGGGTATTTATGTAGATGTAAATTTCTAGATGTCTAATATACACTGATCCCGTGACCACCCGCGAGTAAATATGAAAGCATAGAAATTTCAACACATATTTCGTAGTATTATTATCTCAATATTATCCGCAAATTTTTCAAACAGTATGGTATATGTTTCCTAATTAAAAGGCAAAAAAGTCAAGGAAGATAGCAATATCACTCGGTATTATATCATTCGCTCCAGAGGGAGAGGCAAAAACAAATCCTAGAAGTTACTGTCAAGGGTAAATCTTAAATGTCCTTCACCCTAGTCAGTGTTATCCCCTTTTGCCTTCCCCTTCTCAATTTCGTTCTCTTCGGTCCATCCCCCTCTGCTGGACCTCTCCTGCCTCCCCCCATCTAACCTTCTTTTGTATCCCTATCTCCCTCCCAAGTTGCATGATACCCACTCCACGACCGACTGGACTCACTGTTCGACACCTTTCCGCTGAGCGGTCGCCGAGAATCCCCCCATGCCCCTCTCCCATCCCTCCCATTATGTAAGCATCTGCCTCGGTTTTTAGGAGATTCCTCGCCCGAAAATTTATTTCTCCCCTCCCTCATTCTTCCCGAAGCTCGCCCATGCCGATGGCTCATGTGGTTCCTGTTGTGGGAAAGGTGACGACCTCCCTCCCTCACACTCAAATCTCCTGTATTTCGCCTCTTCATCGTCCCGTTCGCCTTTTGCGATTATCCTCGGTCTTCCACAGTTCTGAGTGGATGAGGTCTTCTCCTAGACTTTTGCTCGGCAAACTCATCTGTTAAACTCGCTCCTAAACTCATGCACAAAAACCGCTAAGTCAACACAGTTTTGGGTTTCCTCTCTCATGCACTTGTTTGTAAAGCCCACAGTTTAATCATTTTGTGGGTGATGCTTTGCGCGCTAAGATTTTATCACCTCAAATATTGCTGCCTACTGACGGACGAATTTTGATCATAATATTAAGCAAAGTTGCCTCACGATGAGACTTGGGAGTGTGAAATTTTTTTGCTCCCTTGTGGAACTAATTCCGTAGTTTCTCGTACATATTATAGACATTACATACATAATGTTCACAATATCCTGCAAGCTGCGGCAAGGGCTTGTGGCGAGGGGGTTGGTGGGCACCAGCAATACATATGCAAATTTTAGTTGATACATGCATTTGAATGTCTTCTCTCATGTAAAAAAACTCTCGTAAACATACCCACACATGCATATCATGCAATAATTTCCTTAACCATTAAATTTTTGTCTTCAAAAAAGTATACATTCGGGGGGTTGAGAACGATTTCGTTATGATTGCGCGTCGCGAATACTTAAATCTATTTGTGACGTTGTCTACCCCTCTTATTTTATCTGGGTGGTCGAATCTACACCTAGATGTAAAAATAATTCCCTCGGTGTCACAAGGAAACTCGGGTGTCCGGTACCTTTCTAAAAGTCTGCCTTGCCCACTTTCATCGTGAAAAAAGGGACTCCCAAACTAATTCCTCCAGCATACAAATCAAGCCCGGATTTTCTCTGAAACTTTTTTCCAATTTCTGAATTAAAGTTTTCTCCCACGGCTCCCAAATAAATGCCGCGTATTCCAAATGCGACCTTACTAAAGCGAAGTGATACCTCAATGTTACCCATTCATCTACAACCCACCTAATGAAATCTAACTTCTTAACGGCTGACCCGCATATTCTTCTTACATGTGCAGCCCATGAAAGGTTCGATATCAGTCTAACAACCATGCATTGGGCTTGCTCTGAGGTGCCAAATTCGGTCCCATCTATGTGATAATTTATGCCATGGTTTTCTTTTGAATAATTTTACAAGCTCTACGGCGATGTTGTTATTAAGCGATAAGTCCTGTTTCAAATAATTCACGCACATATACATATGCTTTTAAAATTAACAAACTATATCTTTTTCCTTTTCACTCTATGTACAAAAATTGAGAGTATTAGCATTAGTAAGTAACACTAGCGTAGGATCACGTTTGAAATGCATCGCCCCTTATCTGTCAGTAAGTTTACTTATTCTCTCCTAGGGCCTCTTGCCTTCTGAACCTTCTGGAAAAGTGACGATAATGAAGAGAAATATCCTTTGTCTGGAAATGATTTTGCTTCCATTTCCTACGAAGACTGATAGAGGAAGAAGAGACGCTTATAAATGGCACAGGTTTCGTGTATCGATAGTCTCATGCCGATCATCAATTCCGTTAGATCAAAATCTCCGCCCTACTACCATCTTTCTACTCCACACCTGTGGCTCAGTATACGTATATATGATCGGTTCAGATTTCGTCATTATTTCTTTTCTCTCTACGCACAAATCGGACAATTGATAAAAAGAATCTGGGTACGGTGAAGGCCGAACTTCAGGTTAAACGTTGTTAGAAGTTGTAACATTGGAAGTCACAAATAGAATGCAGTCTATTTTCCTTGTAAAAGACCATTTAATGCCTGTGCGATCGAGAGCAGTGCATAATTGCGGCACACTGGAGAAGCCTTATTTCCCGTAAGTATTTAGGAGCATAGTGCACTATCTCCAAATTCTACTAGTTCAATATGGCGCATTAAAACTTGAATGTTTAGTAATTTAAATTTCTAATTTTGCGTTTAATTAGTCTTGCAATAAGTGTCTGAATTAATATGTCAATTTTTAAAATTCAGTTTTAGCTCAATATTTCTGCTATTAATATTTTACGTGTGACTACCATGGTTCAACTGGTTGTGTGTAATGCCTGGACGTACTGCAATACATTTTCAACATCATCGCTAAAGAGAACTCTTATCAATTTATGCAAAAGATGTAATCTGTAATTTAACCTTCGATCCAAGAGTGATTCCCAGCCCAGCGTATATCACAATTTCGAGCAGTATATCAGTGTTTCGTGAGAACGATATGTGTGAATCCGAAGCATTAATCCATAACTCTTCGGATGGTAGTCCTCCACTGTCATAGGAACGTACGTAAAATCTTAGATTTTCGGTGCCAATTTCGATGAAAACTAACCCGGGAAGATAACCTATATCTACATAATATCCGGCAAGCCTCCGTGAGGGTGTGTGGCAGGGGGTGTATCCACACCAGACATGCACAGCACACAAACAAACAATGTCACACACGATGCATGAGACAATCATGAAATCGTGTTGCATCATTTTAATGAGTGATCTCAAAAGTTACAAGTTCAGAATATTTTTTTATGAAAATGACATCTCGATACAATCTCCTTAAAAAGAAGCACAAAGGTCAGCCACTGGACATTTACTCACTCCTTACACGAAGGGGACGACTGTACGTCGGGGGTTTGTTCATCCACCTTCGCCTTCTACCCCCTCCGCCTCCCACCCTCCTTACATTCGCCATTTCGTCAGAAAAGGCCGAAAAAAGTGACATTGCCACCGCCCCCACTCCGCCCACCCCCTCCCAACCGGCTCAAGCGACGCTCTTCCATGCCATCAATCATCTCTCACGGTGGTCGGCGCGTTTTTACGAAGGGGGGAGGGTGCGGCAAACTAGCCGCTCGCGGTAGCCATTCTTCGAGCTTGATGGTTCGCGGGCGGGAGAGGGAGGTTTGAATAAAAAGGGAACAAAATACCAGAGAGACGGCGCACGGATCCTGGATTTTTCGGGTACCCTGACAAGAAAACGAAAGGGAATTAGCCTCCCCCCCCACGTGAATCCGCTCACCTCCCCAGGCGCTCTCCTTTCTGCCGGCCTAGAGAAAAGGAGAAGCTGTCGCTCCCCTCTTTGATGCATCGGTCCGGGGACCCTCTTTCTCACTCTCTCGTGCCCGCGCGCGCGCCCTAACCGTCCCCCTGAAGACAAATGACTGCGTAGGGAGAGCAATCTATGACGCCATCGACGTGGAGTCGCTAGTTGGGAGTGAGTGAGAGTCGGGAGCGCCCTTCCTTTCTTCCTCCGATTTCCGATGACGGATAGGAATGGATGAATCGTGGGGACTCCGTGTGCTTACGAGCCCCTTCTGGAGGTCACGGGAGAAAGTCCATTCGTCCCGTTTCATTCTCCGGCCGTTCCATCATGCGTGATTAACCCGGAAGTCCGTTGATTTTTTTTCCATATAGACCGCGCTCTGTTTCTTTCCCTGTTCTGCCGTGATCATGCCCGTGCTATTCACGAAATTGAATATTGGACAAGCTTACTCCATTGTCGCGCCTCTAGCTCACTCTGGAAAGATTTCCCTTCTACATTTTTCGACTGTGATGCTCAAAACATTTTTTCTTGGTAAATCACTTTTGAACTAAGGATGTGAGAATTAACATTTCCTCTCCTTTCGATCACTTATGGATTATTCTTCGAATGAAGGTGTGCTAAATTTTAATTACTATTCGTAAATTCGTCTACTACATCTGATCATCAATGCATAATGCGAGTACATTTTTGCGTGTAGATATACCTGAAAAAAGAGAAAAACATTACCTATTTTGAAGCCGTCTCTCTGTTTGTCTTTGGATTTGAATAAGTAGAAGTAGTAGTAGTATTTAGGGGCGACCGTCAGCTGAGGTCATTTGCGTCATAGGGATGGACAGGAAAGGATGAAGGGTGGAGAGAAACCCGGCGTCGGCATAAGCCTACTCTTAACGAAAGGCTCCAAGGGGTCCGCAGCTCAACGTCCCATCCGACGGACGGCGTGCTCACTCAAAGTGCCCTCCACAAAGCACCTCAAGTAGGGATCGAGATACCTCTGAAAAATATTCAACACCGCCGGGATTCGAACCCGGGACCTCTGGGTGGGAAGCCATTACGATAGCCACCGCAACATTTCAATCCCCTTTGTGAAACTAAATATCCATACTGGCCCCGGTGGCGGCGGGGTACTAACTCTTCTGCCAACCCAAGGGTTGCGAGTTCGATTCCTGCCTGGGTGGGTTTTTCTCCACCTAGGGCTTGGGTGTTTGTAATGATGTCCATTGTCATCAAAGTTCATAGTCCAATGTAAAGTTCAAAAAGTGCTGTTTTCGGACTAATGATAAGTAATCCTATGAAAAGGTCCACTGAATGTCATTCAAAGGACTGATTTTTCGATAGTTCCAATGACCATTAAATATTTTCTTAAACCTCGATCTCGGTATTGGATGGAATTTCGCCGAATCTTTTTTTGAATCCTTTATGGTTAACCTGTTGGAATAAAATGGAAAAAAGCGCATGCCCAGTACGTTCATCTTCAGCTTTTCTGCATGCCTTTCTGCAGGCGGGAATAAGAAATAGTTATATTTACCCCATTAAAATAACAGCAAATGTAGAGGTCAAATGCTCAAGGGTCTAACTCATAATTCACTTCTGAAAAGAGTAATAACAATAATAATACGAGCGTATGAGTGGGACTGTTTTTAATGGGAAAGGTTTTAGGGCGCAGATTTAATCGGCGTTTCTTGCCCTTCGGATGGACTAATCATATGGAAATCCGTTCTCCCGCTGCGGTTTTAATCCATTGCGGTCCTAGGAGAAATTTATCCATCTCACGACCTACACTTACCTAGAGACAGCCGGCAGTAAATCTGTCATACTTCCTTATTCCTATTCCCTTGACAGTGTTCCCCGCTCGGTCACGAGTAGATCTCAGTGTGGCGGCGAATTTCAAGCGATCGCGACCCCAAACCCGGATGCGTTATGGCGCGGGGAAGCCGTCCGTCCGACTGTGGGGAGACGACGACCCCTCCAAATTCACGCGCCGTTGTTCTTTGTGGGTGGCGCGAAGAGGAACAGATTTATGGCCGGACTGCGCCCCGCCAAGTTGAACACAAGACCTCGGCGGTGTAGGATTGAATTCGGGCCGGCAGAGAGAGAGAGGGGTTCGGCCCGCGTGGGTTGCGAGAGCGCGTGTGGGAGCACAGTCACGGACATATGAGGGGAGTGTCCGAGAGGGGTGAGGGGTCGACACTCCCATCTCCTCGGGGGGTTGAGGGGAGGAGTCGGCTTAGAGAGGTGCAAAAAGAGGGAAGTGGGAGGAGGATGACTGGGGAGAAGGGGCAGAGTTGAAAGCTGTGGGCGAGTGACGAACAATTCGGGATTATCAGGAGTCATATCATAATATGATTATGGCCAAAAGAAAGAAAAGAGCAAGTCGAGCGGATCGGTATAATATTACTAAATTTTCGTAGCGTCGATAACAAAATAGCTGAAGCTGGACATATATTCCGAAGTTTCGGTGCTGACTTAGTTTTGGGAACGGAGTATTAGTTAACCGAGAATGTTGAAATTTTTCCCTTTACGTTGAAGCATTAATAGGCAAGAGAGAGGTGCCAGGAACGGAGGAGTGTTCTTTGCCGTCAAAAAATAAACACTTCAAAAGCTATGAGCACAAATTTAACGACCAGATTGAGAGCGCTTGGTGTACAGTAGAGAGGAATAGCCAGAAAAACTTTCACGTACGAGTATAGTACTCATTTAACAGGCCACAACATTCAACCTCAGGCGCAACACACGCCTTAGATAGTAGAGCATCGCACTTCAGCCCTAAGAACACGAAAAGCATTATTACAGTTGCCAGAAAAACTCAAGGATGAAACAGAGACGAGGGGGTGAGACAGAAATGGGCGAACATTTGCGAAAATACGTAGCTGGGAACGTACAAGTTACATTACCCATGACTCACTTCATGGTTGGTGACCTAACGCCCCCCCCCCCCCACCAAGCTTCTTTTGGTGCGGGGGGGGGGAGGGATTAGGTGCCGCGTCAATATAGTTGAGGAGCAAAATTTACTTGTGAATCTACATCTACAAAATACCCCGCAAGGACGTATGGCGTGTTAGGTCACCACCCGTAAAAGCGAGCAAAACTACATGCAAAATCAACATATGATATTTATGCAAGCCTAAACCCTTAGTGGCGTATACATTAGAGCAAAAACCTTTTGAAATTACACGCACGCGAATACATTTCATTCGTTCATTACGTCTCAATACGTTTCATACGATCATTCAATGACTTTGCGATTCAAATAATTATCGCCAGCATCTTTTGGAAACCAAAAATATGCATTCTAATTGAGCTAATGTTTACTTTTGGCCATTTGAATTATCCGGATACCCTTGAATTGAAATTGAAATCATACCTGTTTTACTGTATTTTTTTGCAACAAATTTGTTGACTCCTAGAGAGTGTTAGTGAATAAATTACAATTACAAACATTGGAATACCATTTTTATCAAAAGGAAAGTGTAAAATATGAGGAAAATACACATAGACAATATTGAATAGAATTTTTGCAATTATGTTCCGAATAATTCTATACGTACATGCCTATGCTACGAATTTAATGGCGCCGAGTTATAGACCCTTGAAAGGAAGGAATCTTGTTGACCATTAGGATTCTTTCAAAGCGACCACCTTAAACTCGTAATGGATTTCTTCATATATATATTCTATTGTAGCAGACATTAATTAAGCTCAGTCAAGAGTATAAATCGTTCACTATTGAAATACAGCAATGCGTAATTTATTCACTGCCGTATTAATATTCTTGTATTATAACCACTATTAAAAGCTATTGTCGGACGTGGTACAATAAAGACGTTAGAAAAGCCCTTCGAAAGCAGAATATGCTACACTCTAGGGTAAAGAGAGCAGGCGTGAACACATCATCCCCTGAGAATAGACAATTATGGGACACATATAGATCCTCTAAAATTGAAACCAAAACACAATTACGTAGCGCTTTACTGGACTTTAAACGCAAAGTACTTTGCGAGCACTTGGACACTGACCCTAAAGCTTTCTTGTCATATGTTAGGGAAGTAAATGGGAGTAAACAAACCGTGGCTTGCTTAAGGGATTGTAGCAATATAATTCATACAGACAGCGAGGGTAAAGCTAACATCCTAAATTCATTCTTCCAAAGCGTTTTCTCGAATGATGTTGCCACCGCATATCTCCAAGAAACAATACATACTCCACCCATGGAAAAAATAACAGTGGACCAACAAGGAATTCTAAAATTGCTTAATGAGATTAAACCCAACAAATCCCCGGGTCCCGAAAATATACCAGCTAGGGTGATAAAACATTTAGCTCCAAACATTGCCCCGTACCTTGAATTTATATTTAACAAATCCCTCACAGAGTGCAAAGTACCTAAGATTTGGAAAACCGCGCAAATAACGCCTACTTTTAAAAGTGGTGGCAGGGAGGATCCCAGTAATTACAGACCTATATCTCTCACTTCTATCTGCTGCAAAATCTTAGAGCACATAATTGTCAGTACAATAATGAGACACCTAGACAATATTAACTTTTTAAGTGACAATCAACACGGATTCAGGAAAACCCGCTCCTGCGAAACCCAATTACGATTATTTACACATGATTTACTTTTATCTGGTGAGAGAGGTAGGCAAGTGGATGCCATCTTCTTAGATTTTCAAAAGGCATTTGATAAGGTCCCACATGGTAAACTCATTCATAAATTAAAGGTCGCGGGTATAAACAAGGGCGCCATAAGCTGGGTTAAAGATTTTCTTTCAGAGCGGGAACAGAGGGTAGTCCTTGATGGCGCTAGTTCCGACAGCGTTCGAGTCACGTCGGGGGTACCTCAGGGAAGTGTGATCGGGCCGTTGCTTTTCTTGATTTTTGTTAACGATTTGAACCGCGAAGTGAAAAGTAAAATTAGGATGTTCGCGGATGACACGGTGATCTATCGGGAGATATCTGGGGATGAGGATCGTTTTATTCTAGAGCAGGATTTAGATTGCATTACTAAATGGTGTTCTAACTGGGGATTGACTCTAAATTATAATAAATGTTCAGTGGTAAATTTCTTTAAAAGATCAACGGGATTTGCTTACAAATTAGCTGGAGGTGACCTAGCAGTAGTTGATACGGTAAAATACTTAGGTGTCACATTCACAAAAGACAACTTGGGGGACTCACATACGTAAAGTCTGCGGTCAAGCATATAAAATATTGGGATTCATTAGACGCATTGTCGGCAAATGTGACTCCAAGGTCAAGGAACGCTGTTACCACGCTCTTGTAAGGCCTCATTTAGAATACGCATGCAGCGTGTGGGATCCGAGTGAAAAAGATCTCATTCGGGAAATTGAGAAGGTTCAACGCCGGGCAGCCCGTTTTGTAAAAAATTCCTACGATAAAACGCAAAGCGTCACCGAAATGCTCATGGATTTGGGGTGGGAATCATTGGCTGAAAGACGATTCAATGCAAGATTGAAATTATTAAATAAATTTAGATCCGCACGTTTCAGCACCGAGGTCTCGCAAATTATTCGTACTCCTACATACATTGGGCGCTTGGATCATGCATATAAAATTCGGGAAATAGATGCCAGAACTAGCCGACTCAAGGACTCCTTCTTCCCACGGACAATACGGGATAGCAACTGCAGGGTTATACGAGATAGCAAAAATTCCACTTGCCACCCTCAGCGTCTAAAAAATAATTAGTTGTATTTAAATGCATGCTCTTCCACTAACCTTATGTGTTTTGCTATAATAACCCATTCTTTCCGAATGACCTCATTCGTGTTCCGTTCATCTGTTTTTAAGTCTCTTTCCTTTCAATCCCTCGTCCCTCTCCGCGGGGGAAATTCCTGCTACCTGCAACGTTGGGTCGCCTTTTAGAGACTCTTTGGGGGTAGAGTGTTTCGTGGTGCATTTTCATGTGGTAGTGATGTTTCAATTTCTTGCTTGTTGTGTCCTGGCTTCCGTGTTGTAAGATGGCTTTCGTGCTGCATCATGGGGTGCAGTTTTTTAGTTGTTTTGCGGTATATGTGTTTGCATGAGTATTGGATGAAGGGATTTTTGCATGAGTGTGTGCGCTGCTGTGGGTGTAATTTTCCGTGTTGTTTTTTTGCATGTGGTATTTTTCCTTTTTACGGTTGGTGACCTAACACCCCCCGCCACACGCCCTTGCGGCGGCTTGCGGGGTATTATGTAGATGTAGATGTAAGATTAAATGACAATCCCCATTTTGAACACCATTTAATAATGCAATCTAGATCCTGTGCTATAATTGCACGATCCTCATCCCCAGACATCTCCCAATAAATCATCGTGCCATCCTAATTTTACTTTTCACTGCGCGGTTCAAATCGTTTACAAAAATCGAGAAAAGCAACGGACCGATTACACTTCCCTGAGGCACCGCTAGATCACTTCTACGCTGTCGGAACTAGCGTCATCAAGGACTCTGTTCCCGCTCTGAAAAAAAGTCTTCAACCGAATAAATGGGTCCCTTGTTTGCACCCGCGACCTTCAATTTGTGAATAAGTGTACCATGGAACCTTATCAAATGCCTTTTGAAAATCTACATCTACATCTGCATCTACATAATACCCCGCAAGCCGCCGCAAGGGCGTGTGGCGGGGGGTGTTAGGTCACCAACCGTAAAAACGAAAAATACCACATGCAAAAAACAACACGGAAAATTACACCCCAGCAGCGCACACACCCATGCAAAACTCCCTCCATCCAATACTCATGCAAACACATACACCGCAAAACAACTAAAAACTGCACCCCAGGATACAGCACCAAAGCCATCCCAAAACACGCAAGCCAGGACACAACAAGCAAGAATGTGAAACATCACTACCACATGAAAATGCACCACAAAACACTCAACCCCCCAAAGAGACAGTAAAAGGAAGGGAATTCGACCCAACGTTGCAGGTAGCAGGAATTTCCCCCCGCCGGGAGGGAAGAGGGACTGAAAGGGAAACTTAAAAACAGATGAACAGAACACGAATGATGTCATGCGGAAAGAATGGGTTATTATAACAAAACACATAAGGTTAGTGGAGGAGCATGCATTTAAGTAGAACTAATTATTTTTTAGACACTGAGGGTGGCAAGTGGAATTTTTACTATCTATAATCCTACAGTTGCTATCCCGTATTGTCCGTGGGAAGAAGGAGTCCTTGAGTCGGCTAGTCCTGGCATCTATTTCCCGAATTTTATATGCATGATCCAAGCGACCAATGTATGTAGGAGTACGAATAATCTGCGAGACCTCGGTGCTGAAACATGCGGATCTGAATTTATTTAATAATTTCAGTCTTGCATTGAATCGTCTCTCTTCTAATGATTCCCACCCCAAATCCATGAGCATTTCGGTAACGCTTTGCGTTTTATCGTAGGAATTTTTTACAAAACGGGCTGCCCGGCGTTGAACCTTTTCAATTTCCCGAATGAGACCTTTTTCACTCGGGTCCCACACGCTGCATGCGTATTCTAAATGAGGCCTTACAAGAGCGTGGTAACAACGTTCCTTGACCTTTGAGTCACTTTTGCCGACAATGCGTCTAATGAATCCCAATTTTTTATTTGCTCGACCGCAGACTTTACGTATGTGAGTCCCCCAAGTTAAGTCTTTAGTGAATGTGACACCTAGGTATTTTACCGTATCAACTACTGCTAGGTCACCTCCAGCTAATTTGTAAGCAAATCCCGTTGATCTTTTAAAGAAATTTACCACTGAACATTTATTATAATTTAGAGTCAATCCCCAGTTAGAACACCATTTAGTAATGCAATCTAAATCCTGCGCTAGAATACATCTACATCTACATCTACATCTACATAATACCCCGCAAGCCGCCGCAAGGGCGTGTGGCGGGGGGTGTTAGGTCACCAACCGTAAAAAACTTCATTCTCTGCCTGGCTTCTGCCGAGAACAGACGTGCTCGAGCTCGCTCCCTAGAACCGGTTCGACCCTACCTGAGACTACCTGCGTGCCTGCTGTTACTTCTGTGTTTGTTCTTCCCTAGTGAAGTGTAGTTTAGTGTTAGCTTTAATTTTGTGAAATAGTTAGTTTATTTAGTTTTTGTGCTGTTTGTTATTAGTTTTTAATAGTTTGGTGGTATTCCTAGTGGGTACTCTTAGTGGCTTGCGGTGGTTTTTGTCCGTCGAATCTAATTGGTTATCGGTGAGTGTTTTATTTTCTTTACCATCTTTTTTCTTTCCTTTCTTTACTTACTTACAAAGCGTAACTTATTGATTGAGCTAAATTTAACTAACCCCTCTTAGAAATTTTAGCATAGTGTATACAGGTTAGCTTTTGTTGGGAACTCAGTAGTTTAATTAGGATGGCTTCATCTAGGTCCCCTGTTGCCATGCTCGAAGGCACTGGCGAATGCGCGGCTTTAAGGGCCCGTATCGTCATGCTGGAGAGAATGGTGCGGGAGCTTCGATCGGAGATCGCCGGCCGGAGGGCTCCCCTCGGGAGAGATGGTGCTCGGGGTGGGAATACGAAAACCCGCCACGCCCATATGGGTGCACGGATTCGTCCGAATGCTACACGTGGCTGGGCGATTAGAGACCTACCCCGTGTCCCATCTCCCAACGAGGGAGTGTCTCACGTCCGTAGGTCAGACGATTGGAGGGTTGTCTCTCGAGGCAAGGGGAAGGTAACGCTGCGGCGTGGATTGGACTCTGCGGAGGCAGATACCATCCCCGTCTCCAACAGGTACCAGGTGTTGTCGGATGACAGCACCACCGTACCTGCAGCCCCTACCCCTACTCCGAGGGCACTGCCTAGGGTAAGACGTCAGGAAACGGGAAGGGAGGGAATTGTAGTAATAGGTAGCTCGAATGTCCGTCGTGTAATGGTCCCATTGAGGGAAAGGGCGCGCCGCGTAGGCGCCGATCAACGGGTGACCGCCTGGTGTATACCAGGCGGAGGAGTCCCTCAGGTGACGAAGGCGATCGAGGCGGCGGTCAAAGGCACGAAGTGCTCTAGGCTGCAGGTCGTGGCCCATGTGGGCACCAACGACGTCACGGACCGTGGATCCGAGGAGGTCCTCCGTTCCCTTAGGGAACTGAGCTCCGAGGTGAAGCGCGTCCAGGGCGTCGAGGGGGTTCGGCTGGGACTAACGGTCTGCAGCATCGTTCCGAGGGAGGATCGCGGGTCTCTGGTTTGGAGCCGAGTGGAAGGCATAAACCAGAGACTATCGAGATTCTGCTCGGACATAGGAGCCTCCTTCGTCGACCTGAGGCCAACCCTCCGATCTTGCAGGACTCCCCTTAACCGATCTGGGGTCCATTACACGGCGGAAGCGGCGAGTAAGGTAGCGGATAGGATACTCGACCACTGTAGGCCTTTTTTAGGATAGAGGGCAGGTCACTTAGTGGGTCAATAACATCTGGGGATAGCGCGTATAATATTATTAATAAAAATATAAAAGTCATTGACAACACTGGCATTGATTTAGAAAGACATGTGACACGCACTTCCCCACAAAGGCGTCCTAAATTACAGTCAGGCACAAATAAGGACGTTATTCAACATCAAAATAATTTAACTATACTTGTTATAAATTGCAGAAGCCTCAAGAACAAATCAGCAGATCTAGAACACATAATCCAAACTCATTCCGCTGATATAGTATTAGGCACAGAGAGTTGGCTGTGCAATGATATTAATGACCAAGAAATTTTCCCAATAGATTTCAAAGTTTACCGACACGATAGAGATACAAGACCCGGAGGAGGGTTTTCGTGGCAGTTAAAAGTCATTTTGAAAGCAGGCAAGTTTCATTTGAAAATAATAACATAGAAAGTGTTTGGTGCACCTTAGTACGGACCAATCAACCCAACATAAATTTATGCTCTTTCTACAGACCTCCAGACTCAGATTTGAAAACACTTCACACCCTCAACGATCAAATTCACAAGTTTACACGTAAATATAATAACAGCATAAACATAATTGGTGGCGACTTTAACCTCCCAGGTATAGATTGGGACAGCAATATCGTTAAATCTGGGACCCCGCGATCGCGAATCTTGCAATTCCATGATAAAATTGGTTCAAAGAAACTCCCTTCATCAAGCAGTACGCATGCCCACCCGTGGAAAAAACATATTGGATCTATTTCTTACAAACACGCCGGAACGTATTATTAGTGTATCAACTGATGAGGGCTTGAGTGACCATAAAGCAATTAATGTCCATTTGGACATAGCAATAAAAAAGATTGTTAAACCAAAAAGAAAAATTTATAATTACCATAAAGCAGACTTTGAATCTTTTGCCAATCAATTAAACTCTTCACTACCCGAGTTCAAAACCCGCTTAAGTCATGTCAACGTGGAAGAAACTTGGACAGAATTTGTCAATATCATGCAAAAAGGAATCGTAGATTTCATACCTATAAAATACGTTAAAGCAAATCGCGACCCCAGGTGGTACAATAAAGACGTTAGAAAAGCCCTTCGAAAGCAGAGAATGCTACACTCTAGGGTAAAGAGGGCAGGCGTGAACACATCATCTCCTGAGAATACACAATTATGGGACACATATAGATCCTCTAAAATTGAAACCAAAAAACAATTACGTAGCGCCTTACTGGAATTTAAACGCAAAGTACTTTGCGAGCACTTGGACACTGACCCCAAAGCTTTCTGGTCATATGTTAGGGAAGTAAATGGGAGTAAACAAACCGTGGCTTGCTTAAGGGATTGTAGCAATGTAATTCATACAGACAGCGAGGTTAAAGCTAACATCTTAAATTCATTCTTCCAAAGCGTTTTCTCGAATGATGTTGCCACCGCATATCTCCAAGAAACAATACATACTCCACCCATGGAAAAAATAACAGTGGACCAACAAGGAATTCTAAAATTACTCAATGAGATTAAACCCAACAAATCCCCGGGTCCCGAAAATATACCAGCTAGGGTGATTAAACATTTAGCTCCAAACATTGCCCCGTACCTTGAATTTATATTTAACAAATCCCTCACAGAGTGCAAAGTACCTAAGATTTGGAAAACCGCGCAAATAACGCCTATTTTTAAAAGTGGTGACAGGGAGGATCCCAGTAATTACAGACCTATATCTCTCACTTCTATCTGTTGTAAAATCTTAGAGCACATAATTGTCAGCTCAATAATGAGACACCTTGACAATATTAACTTTTTAAGTGACAATCAACACGGATTCAGGAAAACCCGCTCCTGCGAAACCCAATTAGGATTATTTACACATGATTTACTTGTATCTGGTGAGAGAGGTAGGCAAGTGGATGCCATCTTCTTAGATTTTCAAAAGGCATTTGATAAAGTCCCACATGGTAAACTCATTCATAAATTAAAGGTCGCGGGTATAAACAAGGGCGCCATAAGTTGGGTTAAAGATTTTCTTTCAGAGCGGGAACAGAGGGTAGTCCTTGATGGCGCTAGTTCCGACAGCGTTCGAGTCACGTCGGGGGTACCTCAGGGAAGTGTGATCGGGCCATTGCTTTTCTTGATTTTTGTTAACGATTTGAACCGCGAAGTGAAAAGTAAAATTAGGATGTTCGCGGATGACA